>NC_081297.1:91000086-91310364 GCF_030435805.1 Mustela lutreola
TTTCAGTGTGTTTAAGGAATTTCAGTTGTATGAGAAAAAAAAAGAGGTAATGTTTCTGTTGTTAGTCTACTCTGCAGCCTGCTTTTCTTAACCTGCAGCCAGAAGTGCTTAACCATCCTTCTTGGTCCTATAATTTATATTCACTATGACCACAACTTCATTTTATTTTTACTATTCCAAAGCACTTTTTGTGTAGGTTAGTTTGTGTAGTCATCTTCTCCAAAAGATTTGGAGAAAAGGAAACAACTAAAAATTAAATGTTGACTATCACTGTACCTAGTAATATTCATTGCACAATCAGATTTGTTACTCTGTGACATCTTTTGCCCTGACAATCTTCATTTACTTATAGTCCCCTCACAAAAAGGTCTCCAAGAAAATCCAAGATTTATTTAATTTATTTTGAATAAAATTCAGCTATAACTCCATTTTTTTGTGACTTTGACTTGAGGCTAAAGGTATGGGAGTCGATTTGCTCATTGTTACTTCCCCAAATGCCCTTGAGTGTGCTTTGCTAAAGAAAATACCATCTTCCTGAAGATGAGTCATTGCCCAATTTTTATGTGAAAGTGGCTACCCCGAGATTTTTAAAAAATACTTTATTTATTTATTTATTTATTTTTATTCAGAGAGAGAGAGCACAAGAGCAAGCAGGTATAGTGGCAGTCAGAGGGAGAAGCAGGCTCCCCACTGGGCAAGAAACCCAATGTGGGATTCAATCCCAGGACCCTGGGATCATGACCTGAGACAAAGACAGATGCTTAACTGACAGAGCCACCCAGGCATCTCTAGATTTTCCTTAAATGTACACTAAAAATCTGGCTTCCCCCCTTTCTCACTGTAAATGCAGAGAGGCTTAAAGTTTTCAACTATTTTTTTTTCCATTTCTAGTAGATAATCCTTGATGAGAAATGATACTAGAGGTCCTAGCCTCAGCAATCACACAACAAAAGGAAATCAAAGGCATCCAAATTGGCAAAGAAGAAGTCAAATTATCACTCTTCGCAGATGATATGATACTATATGTGGAAAACCCAAAAGACTCCACTCCAAAACTGCTAGAACTTATACAGGAATTCAGTAAAGTGTCAGGATATAAAATCAATGCACAGAAATCAGTTGCATTTCTCTACACCAACAGCAAGACAGAAGAAAGGGAAATTAAGGAGTCAATCCCATTTACAATTGCACCCAAAACCATAAGATACCTAGGAACAAACCTAACCAAAGAGACACAGAATCTATACTCAGAAAACTATAAAGTACTCATGAAAGAAATTGAGGAAGACACAAAGAAATGGAAAAATGTTCCATGCTCCTGGATTGGAAGAATAAATATTGTGAAAATGTCTATGCTACCTAAAGCAATCTACACATTTAATGCAATTCCTATCAAAGTACCATCCATCTTTTTCAAAGAAATGGAACAAATAATTCTAAAATTTATATGGAACCAGAAAAGACCTCGAATAGCCAAAGGGATATTGAAAAAGAAAGCCAACGTTGGTAGCATCACAATTCCGGACTTCAAGCTCTATGATATACATGTTTTAAAGAGATTGTGTACTTGCCTTATAATTTTTGACACATTCTCATTGAGTTATTATATGTCCTAACCCACTAGCTACTATTTTTGAAATTAAAAAAGCAATATATGTGATTAAAAAAAGAAAGCAATACAATATAATGGGCATTGAGAAACAGTGCCCCTAATACTGTCCCTAATGGTTCTATTCTCCTTCTTAAAGGAAATCACTATTAACAATTTCTTGTATCTTTCCAGATATTCTGATTATATACATGCATATATACACCTTAAAAATGGTAATAAGTTTTTATATACTGTTTTGTTCCTCACTTATTTGTTTAGCTTTACATATTGGGTACATTTTATGTCAGGAATATAGCTCTAATTTTAATATAGCCATAAAGTATTTACTCATATGGATACATTATGATGTATTTATTCAGTCTTCTGATTGACTCTGCCATGCCATTGTCTCAGCATATTGCTCCTACATACAGTAAAGCAATGTATATCCTTCTACCTGTATTTTGAGCACATGGACCATTTGTGTGCAAGATAGCCCTAGAAATAGAATTGCTGGTTCAAAATGTAAGTACATTTTACATTTTGATAGATAATGCCAAAATATCTTTTAGTGAGGTTCTACCAATTTGCATTCAATCACTGTGCTCATTCTCAAGGATACAGTAGTGGTAACATCAATCCTTTTGCAGCTCCTAAGAGGCAACAAATGAAATGGTTAAAAGAATGTACTCTGAATGTAAAGCCTGGATTTGAATCCTGTCTTACCAGTTTGTGAACTTAGAGAATGTATTTAATATTTTCTGTACAGTGGTATTAACAATGAATGCACTCTTTAAGTTACTATAAGAAGTTTAATTAGTTAATGTATATAAAACACATTAAACAACATATACTTCCTAGATAATATTTAATACAAATTAGCTATTATTAAGTCAATCAAAAGGAGAGTCAGACAATAATCAAAAAGCACAAATAAATATAAAGTTACAACTATAATGATCATTTTGAAAGAGAGGCACTTGATTTCAGAGCCTATAGTACAGATCTTGCTCTGTCAGAGAAGGCTTTTATAAAAACAAGTGATTGATGATTCAGTTGTGATCTAAAGGGTGATTTTGTGTTAACCAAGTGAAGATGTTCAAGAGGAACATTTGAAAAAGAGAGAATTGTGTCGAAAGTCTGTGTCAGGGGAGCAATACATAGTATGGGAAACTAAATGAAAAGAAAGAACACAGATGAGATAAGCCTGGAAAGGTAGGCAGAGTATGAGCAACATAGAATTGGACATATGCAAGCATTCAATAGCTTTGCATTTTTCTTTCCTCTTTTTCTCCTTGACCCACTCTTTCATATAGTATATGTAGAATCAACCCAAATTCGAGGTACATGTACTTGTTTTACTTTTACATTTTAATTACATGTATTTTATTATTATTGTTGTTGTTGTGATTTTTATTGTTATTTAGACTAAGCATGCAGTAATATTGTTAGGAATATTTCTGATTATTTCCTAATTATATATTATGGAGGCAGGAATTCCCTAATTTCTGGCAGACCAGAATTTTGCCTTCTGAAATGATACTAACCTATGATAAATTCCAAGTTATTTGTTATATCCCTATAATTTATAAAATGTAACAACTGTAACTGAAAATAGTTGCTAGGGACCCTCATGAGCTGTTGGTGGAAATGCAAACTGATGTAGTCACTGTGGAAAGCAGTACAGAAGTTCTTCAAAAAGGTAAAAACAGAAATACCATAAGATCCAGTAATTCTACTACTGAGTATTTACTCAAAGAATACAAAAACATTAATTTGAAAAGATATATGCATCCCTGTTTATTGCAGCATTATTTACAATAGTCAAATTATGGAAGCAGCCTGAACATCCCTCAATAGATAAATAGATGAGGTAAGTGCAATATATAGATGTACGCATGCATGTATGTATTGCTGAATATGAATATTATTCAGCCATAAAAGAAGAATGAGATCATGCCATTTGGCAACAACCTGAATGGATCTAGAGAGTATAATGCTAAGTGAAATAAGTCAGTTAGAGAGACAATACCATATGCTTTCACTCATATGTGGAATTTAAGAAACAAAACAAATGAACAAAGGAGGAAAAAAAGAGACAAACCAAAAAACAGACTTCTAACTATAGAGAACAAACTGATGGTTACCAGAAGGGAGTTGGGTGGGGGGATGAGGGAAATAGGTGAAGGGGTTTAAGAGTACATGTCTCATGATGAGCACTGAGCAATGAATAGAATTGTTGAATCACTGTATATTACACTTGAAACTAATGTAACACTCTATGGCAACTATAATGGAATTAATTTTTTTTAATATTCTATTTATTTATTTGACAGAGAGAGAGGGAACACAAGAAGGAGGAGTTGAAGAAGGAGAAGCAGGCTTCCTACTAAGCAGGGAGCCCCATAAAGGGTTCAATCCCAGGACCCTGGGATCATGACCTGAGCCAAAGGCAGATGCTTAACTGACTGAGCCACCCAGGCATCCCAGGAGTTAATTTTTTTAAAAAGAGGAAAATAGGGGCACCTGGGTGGCTCAGTGGGTTAAAGCCTCTGCCTTCGGCTCGGGTCATGATCCCAGGGTCCTGGCATCGAGCCCCGTATCAGGCTCTCTGTTTGGCAGGGAGCCTGCTTCCCCCTCTCTCCCTGCCTGCCTCTCTGCCTACTTGAGATCTCTGTCTGTCAAATAGATATATAAAATCTTTAAAAATAAATAAATGAAGGGGGGAGGAGTCAAGATGGCGAAGAACTAGCAGGCTGAGACTACTTCAGCTAGTAGGAGATCAGCTAAATAGCTTATCTAAAGATTGCAAACACCTGCAAATCCATTGGCAGATCGAAGAGAAGAACAGCAATTCTGGAAACAGAAAAACAACCACTTTCTGAAAGGTAGGACTGGCGGAGACGTGAATCCAAAGCGATGGGAAGATAGACCCCGGGGGGAGGGGCCAGCTCCCGGCAAGCGTCGGAGCACAAAATCAGGACTAGAGCGTATCATGCTTAGCGAAATAAGTCAAGCAGAGAAAGACAACTATCATATGATCTCCCTGATATGAGGAAGTGGTGATGCAACATGGAGGCTTAAGTGGGTAGAAGAATAAATGAAACAAGATGGGATTGGGAGGGAGACAAACCATAAGTGACTCTTAATCTCACAAAACAAACTGAGGGTTGCCGGGGGGAGGGGGTTGGGGAGAAGGGGGTGGGATTATGGACATTGGGGAGGGTATGTGATTTGGTGAGTGCTGTGAAGTGTGTAAACCTGGTGATTCACAGACCTGGGGATAAAAATATATGTATATAAAAAATATATGTTTATAAAAGTCTGTTCCGCTGAGGGATATCGCTCCAGAGGCTAAACCAGGGCAAAGCCCACGCGGGGTCAGCGTGGCCTCAGGTCCTGCAGGGTCACAGAAGGATCGGGGGTGTCTGAGTGTCGCAGAGCTTGCGGGTATTGGAACAGGAAAGCTGGCTACAGAGACAGAGTGGACAGTAAGCTCACAGCTCGGTGTTACCTTGAACCGGTCGCAGGCTCGGTGAGCTCGGAACGCGGCCGGAGGTCAGGCAGACGGGAGTAACTGGGCGCTGTTCTCTGAGGAGGCACTGAGGAGGGGGGCCCCGGGCTCCTGGCTCCTCCAGGCCGGAGACCAGGAGGCTGCCATTTGTATTCCCGTCTTCCGGAACTCTACGGAAAGAGCTCAGGGAACAAAAGCTCCTGAAAGCAAACCCGAGCGGATTACTCAGCCCGGCCCCTGGTAAGGGCCGTGCAATTCCGCCTGGGGCAAAGACACTTGAGACACCAGGCCCCTCCCCCAGAAGATCAATGAGAAATCCAGCCCAGGCCAAGTTCACCTACCAAGGAGTGCAGTTTCAATAACAAGGAGAGCAGAATTCCAGAGGAGGAGAAAGCAAAGCACAGAACTCATGGCTTTCTCCCTGTGATTTTTTTTAGTCTTGCAGTTAATTTAATTTTTTTTTTCATTTTTTGTCTTTTTTCTCGCCTTCTGGTAAAACTTTTTTTTAACTTTTACCCTTTTCTTTTTTAACATTTTTTAACTAGTTTATCTAATATATATATTTTTTCTTTTTTATATTTTTCTTTATTCGTTTTCTTTTTTTTAATTCTTTTCTTTTCTTTCTTTCTTTTTCTTTTTTTCTTTTTTTTTCTTTCTTCCTTTTTGAATCTCTTTTTATCCCCTTTCTCCCCCCCTCACGATTTGGGATCTCTTCTGATTTGGTTAAAACATATTTTCCTGGAGTTGTTGCCACCCTTTTAGTATTTTGCTTGCTCCTTCATATACTCTTATCTGGAAAAAATGACAAGACCGAAAAATTCACCACAAAAAAAAGAACAAAAGGCAGTACTGAAGGCTAGGTACCTAATCAATACAGACATTGGTAATATGTCAGATCTAGAGTTCAGAATGACGATTCTCAAGGTTCTAGCCGGGCTTGAAAAAGGCATGGAAGATATTAGAGAAACCCTCTCGGGATATATAAAATCCCTTTCTGGAGAAATAAAGGAATTAAATCTAACCAAGTTGAAATCAAAAAAGCTATCAATGAGGTGCAATCAAAAATGGAGGCTCTCACTGCTAAGATAAATGAGGCAGAAGAAAGAATTAGTGATATAGAAGACCAAATGACAGAGAATAAAGAAGCTGAGCAAAAGAGGGACAAACAGCTACTGGACCACGAGGGGAGAATTTGAGAGATAAGTGACACCATAAGATGAAACAACATTAGAATAATTGGGATTCCAGAAGAAGAAGAAAGAGAGAGGGGAGCAGAAGGTATACTGGAGAGAATTATTGGGGAGAATTTCCCCAATATGGCAAAGGGAATGAGCATCAAAATTCAGGAGGTTCAGAGAATGCCCCTCAAAATCAATAAGAATAGGCCCACACCCCGTCACCTAATAGTAAAATTTACAAGTCTCAGTGACAAAGAGAAAATCCTGAAAGCAGCCCGGGAAAAGAAGTCTGTAACATACAATGGTAAAAATATTAGATTGGCAGCTGACTTATCCACAGAGACCTGGAAGGCCAGAAAGAGCTGGCATGATATTTTCAGAGCACTAAACGAGAAAAACATGCAGCCAAGAATACTATATCCAGCTAGGCTATCATTGAAAATAGAAGGAGAGATTAAAAGCTTCCAGGACAAACAAAAACTGAAAGAATTTGCAAACACCAAACCAGCTCTACAGGAAATATTGAAAGGGGTCCTCTAAGCAAAGAGAGAGCCTACAAGTGGTAGACCAGAAAGGAACAGAGACCATATACAGTAACAGTCACCTTACAGGCAATACAATAGCACTAAATTCATATCTCTCAATAGTTACCCTGAATGTTAATGGGCTAAATACCCCTGTCAAAAGACACAGGGTATCAGAATGGATAAAAAAACAAAACGCATCTATATGTTGCCTCCAAGAAACTCATTTTAAGCCCGAAGACACCTCCAGATTTAAAGTGAGGGGGTGGAAAAGAATTTACCATGCTAATGGACATCAGAAGAAAGCAGGAGTGGCAATTCTTATATCAGATCAACTAGATTTTAAGCCAAAGACTATAATAAGAGATGAGGAAGGACACTATATCATAATCAAAGGGTCTGTCCAACAAGATCTAACAATTTTAATTATCTATGCCCCCAACGTGGGAGCAGACAACTATATAAACCAATTAATAACAAAATCAAAGAAACACATCAACAATAATACAATAATAGTAGGGGATTTTAACACTCCCCTCACTGAAATGGACAGATCATCCAAGCAAAAGATCAGCAAGGAAATAAAGGCCTTAAACGACACACTGGACCAGATGGACATCACAGATATATTCAGAACATTTCATCCCAAAGCAACAGAATACACATTCTTCTCTAGTGCACATGGAACATTCTCCAGAATAGATCACATCCTTGGTCTTAAATCTGGACTCAACCGGTATCAAAAGATTGGGATCATTCCCTGCATATTTTCAGACCACAATGCTCTAAAGCTAAAACTCAACCACAACAGGAAGTTTGGAAAGAACCCAAATACATGGAGACTAAACAGCATCCTTCTAAAGAATGAGTGGGTCAACCGGGAAATTAAAGAAGAATTGAAAAAAATCATGGAAACAAATGATAATGAAAATACAACGGTTCAGAATCTGTGGGACACAACAAAGGCAGTCCTGAGAGGAAAATAAATAGCGGTACAAGCCTTTCTCAAGAAACAAGAAAGGTCTTAGGTACACAACCTAACCCTACACCTAAAGGAGCTGGAGAAAGAACAAGAAAGAAACCCTAAGCCCAGCAGGAGAAGAGAAATCATAAAGATCAGAGCAGAAAACAATGAAATAGAAACCAAAAAACCAATAGAACAAATCAGCGAAACTAGGAGCTGGTTCTTTGAAAGAATTAATAAAATTGATAAACCCCTGGCCTGACTTATCAAAAAGAAAAGAGAAAGCACCCAAATAAATAAAATCATGAATGAAAGAGGAGAGATCACAACTAACACCAAAGAAATACAAACTATTATAAGAACATATTATGAGCAACTCTACACCAACAAATTTGACAATCTGGAAGAAATGGATTTATTCCTAGAAACATATAAACTACCACAACTGAACCAGGAAGAAATAGAAAGCCTGAACAGACTCATAACCAGTAAGGAGATTGAAACAGTCATTAAAAATCTCCAAACAAACAAAAGCCCAGGGCCAGACGGCTTCCCGGGGGAATTCCACCAAACATTTAAAGAAGAACTAATTCCTATTCTCCTGAAACTGTTCCAAAAAATAGAAATGGAAGGAAAACTTCCAAACTCATTTTATGAGGCCAGCATCACCTTGATCCCAAAACCAGACTAGGATCCCATCAAAAAAGAGAGCTATAGACCAATATCCTGGATGAACACAGATGCGAAAATTCTCACCAAAATACTAGCCAATAGGATTCAACAGTACATTAAAAGGATTATTCACCACGACCAAGTGGGATTTATTCCAGGGCTGCAAGGTTGGTTCAACATCCACAAATCAGTCAATGTGATACAACACATCAATAAAAGAAAGAACAAGAACTATATGATACTCTCAATAGATGCTGAAAAAGCATTTGACAAAGTACAGCATCCCTTCCTGATCAAAACTCTTCAAAGTGTAGCGATAGAGGGCACAAACCTCAATATCATCAAAGCCATCTATGAAAAACCCACCGCAAATATCTTTCTCAATGGAGAAAAACTTAATGCTTTTCCGATAAGGTCAGGAACACGGCAGGGATGTCCATTATCACCACTGCGATTCAACATAGTACTAGAGGTCCTAGCCTCAGCAATCACACAACAAAAGGAAATCAAAGGCATCCAAATCGGCAAAGAAGAAGTCAAATTATCACTCTTCGCAGATGATATGATACTATATGTGGAAAACCCAAAAGACTCCACTCCAAAACTGCTAGAACTTATACAGGAATTCAGTAAAGTGTCAGGATATAAAATCAATGCACAGAAATCAGTTGCATTTCTCTACACCAACAACAAGACAGGAGAAAGAGAAATTAAGGAATCAATCCCATTTACAATTGCACCCAAAACCATAAGATACCTAGGAATAAACCTAACCAAAGAGACACAGAATCTATACTCAGAAAACTATAAAGTACTCATGAAAGAAATTGAGGAAGACACAAAGAAATGGAAAAATGTTCCATGCTCCTGGATTGGAAGAATAAATATTGTGAAAATATCTATGCTACCTAAAGCAATCTACACATTTAATGCAATTCCTATCAAAGTACCATCCATCTTTTTCAAAGAAATGGAACAAATAATTCTAAAATTTATATGGAACCAGAAAAGACCTCGAATAGCCAAAGGGATATTGAAAAAGAAAGCCAACGTTGGTGGCATCACAATTCTGGACTTCAAGCTCTATTACAAAGCTGTCATCATCAAGACAGCATGGTACTGGCACAAAAACAGACACATAGATCAATGGAACAGAATAGGCCAGAAATAGACCCTCAACATTATGGTCAACTAATCTTCGACAAAGCAGGAAAGAATGTCAAATGGAAAAAAGACAGCCTCTTCAATAAATGGTGCTGGGAAAATTGGACAGCCACATGAAGAAAAATGAAATTGTACCATTTCCTTACACCACACACGAAAATAGACTCAAATGGATGAAGGACCTCAATTTGCGAAAGGAATCCATCAAAATCCTTGAGGAGAACACAGGCAGCAACCTCTTCGACCTTAGCCGCAGCAACATCTTCCTAGGAACAACGCCAAAGGCAAGGGAAGCAAGGGCAAAAATGAACTATTGGGATTTCATCAAGATCAAAAGCTTTTGCACAGCAAAGGAAACAGCAAAATCAAAAGACAACTGTAGAATGGGAGAAGATATTTGCAAATGACATATCAGATTAAGGACTAGTGTCCAGAATCTATAAAGAACTTAGCAAACTCAACACCCAAAGAACAAATAATCCAATCAAGAAATGGGCAGAGGACATGAACAGACATTTCTGCAAAGAAGACATCCAGATGGCCAACAGACACATGAAAAAGTGCTCCATATCACTCGGCATCAGGGAAATACAAATCAAAACCACAATGAGATACCACCTCACACCAGTCAGAATGGCTAAAATCAACAAGACAGGAAATGACAGATGCTGGAGAGGATGCAGAGAAAGGGGAACCCTCCTACACTGTTGGTGGGAATGCAAGCTGGTGCAGCCACTCTGGAAAACAGCATGGAGGTTCCTCAAAATGTTGAAAATAGAACTGCCCTATGACCCAGCAATTGCACTATTGGGTATTTACCCTAAAGATACAAACGTAGTGATCCAAAGGGGCATATGCACCCGAATGTTTATAGCAGCAATGTCCACAATAGCCAAACTATGGAAAGAACCTAGATGTCCATCAACAGATGAATGGATCAAGAAGAGGTGGTATATATACACAATGGAATACTATGCAGCCATCAAAAGAAATGAAATCTTGCCATTTGCGACAACAGGGATGGAACTAGAGCGTATCATGCTTAGCGAAATAAGTCAAGCAGAGAAAGACAACTATCATATGATCTCCCTGATATGAGGAAGTGGTGATGCAACATGGGGGCTTAAGTGGGTAGAAGAAGAATCAATGAAACAAGATGGAATTGGGAGAGAGACAAACCATAAGTGACTCTTAATCTCACAAAACAAACTGAGGGTTTCTGGGGGGAGGGGGTTTGGGAGAAGGGGGTGGGATTATGGACGTTGGGGAGGGTATGTGCTTTGGTGAGTGCTGTGAAGTGTGTAAACCTGGCGATTCACAGACCTGTACCCCTGGGGATAAAAATATATGTTTATAAAAATTTTTTAAAAAAATTAAAAAATTAAAAAAAATACTGGTGAAGGACTTAGGTGGCATAGACTGTGTAAAAATAAATAAATAAATAAATGAAAACTAAAAAAGAGGAAAATAAATAAACAGAAAAATAAACTGAAAGTGACCCCAAAATTTTTTTAAAAAGTAAACAACAATAGTTGCTAAAAGGAAAGAAAGCAAAAATAATGATGTAATAGTAATGCTAATAATAGTAATGCTAATAAAAATAGCATTGAATGATATGTGACACAGTCTTCTAGGAGCATCATATGTATCTTCTCACCTAATTCTTACAGGAAGGAGGTTGGGAAGATGACAGAGTTGTAGGATAACCCTAGGTTTTCCTCATTTCTTGAGCACAGCAGAAGAAATGGAAATCATCCTGAACACCCACTTTAGGGGAGAAAAGTATTGTGGGTGGTACAGAGGGGAGGGAGTCCTGATCACAGAGAGAAGAGAGAGAGGGGGTGGAGGAAAAGAGAGAGAGAAAGAGAGAGAAGCACACAGGGGATCACATAAGAAAAAACAAAGCCTTTGACTGGGAAAACAAGAGAGCTGAGTATCTTAAATTTTACAACAAGCAGAGCTCAAAGACTGGAGTTTTAGAGATCTGTGCCATGGCTGGTGTTGAGTCCAGCAGGCACTGTAATGCTCCTGTGGAAAGCAAGGGCAGAAGCCCAGCATCAGATGATGTGATCTAGGGATCCCCTGGGACATACAAGAAGAGATGTTTCCCTTTTCCTGGAGTGTATGAGAGGGGTGGCATAGCATCTCTGGAGACAAAAGAGTTGGTGGGTGCCATTACGCTCCCTCATGCATTAGCATAGGCACAGAGACACCTGCCACCTGCAGCTAATGTGGACAAAGGCTCTTTGCTGAGTTTTACTCCAAACTCTAAGGTCCTGTGTGTTGGTATGACAGCCCTTCTAGGACAACCCTAAACCAGCCCCAACATAGTGAGACCTTCTCCCAGAAGCCCAGTCTGAATTTCTGCATTGCTGGGTCCCTGACATGCTAGGTCCCTATTGTATGGAGTTTAAAAACTCAATCAGCTGGCCAAGGACAAAACAAAGGTGTATTTTGATGCCAGGCAGGCAGATTGTCCGGACACAGGGTGAAGGCAGGGATCTAAGGGATGTCAGAGACACACAAGGGGACATTGGTCCTACTTCTGAGAGGGCTTCCTGGACAATGGCAGTTGCAAACTCCCCTCTGTGGGGATAAGGGAGAGGGCTCACACCATTTTCTTCCCCTGCTCCTCAGCATAAACTTATTTCAGGAAGCACCACAGCACCAACACTGGAGGCCTAACTGCTTACACCAGGTCCCCTTACCCCCACACCATGTAGGTGCTTCTTTATTAGGGCAAGTGTGCCTGAGAACTAAAACAGCAGGCCCCTGCTCAGAAAACCAGCATAGTCTGCCTGCTCACACAACATCTACTGACCATAGAGTGCTACAAAGCTTTAGCTCTAGTGGAAATAGCATCAGGTCTCTTTTAACAAGAAAACCAGAGTATACCTTGTTAAAACTTGCCACACTCTAACAAAGGTCCAAACACTCCCCACTGCAGGCAAGGAGAAACTCTGAAAAGGATGACTTGAGGAAAAGAACAGCCAAAAACATAGCAGCAGAGTGCACATAGCATACACCAGAAACACATGCTGAAGTGTGAAGCCCTGGATACTATACGACCTCTTCCTAAAAAAGCTATTAATTCTTAGGGGCAGGATACATAATAGACTTTCCTAACATGCAAAAGAAGAGACCCAGCCAAAATGCCAAGACAGAGGAATTCATCCCATGGAAAGAACGAGAATGGGTCATGGGCAGGGATCTAATCAAAACAGATATAAGTCATATGCCTGACCCAGGATTTAAAACAACAGTCATAAGGATACCAGTCGGGCTTGAGAAAAATATAGAACACACCAGGGAGTTCCTTACCACAGAGATAAAAGATCTAAAAACTAGTCAGGCTGAAATAAAAAATGCTCTAACTGAGATGTGAACCCAACTGGATGTAATGACCACAAGGATGGAAGTGTAGAGGAACCAGTAAGTGATAAAGAAGGTAAAATTATGGAAAAAAGTGAAGTTGAAAAGAAGAGGGAAAAACATTGGATCACAAGTGTAGACTTAGGGAATTATTTTACTTGCTAAGTTGTTGTTTCTGAAGATTTTCTCTGTTCCTCTCTAGTCTTTGTCACTTTTAGCATTTTCCACTTAAAGAGTCTCCTTTGATATCTATTGCAGGGCTTGTTTAGTGGTCACAAACTCTTTTAGTTATTGTTTGTCTGGGAAACTCTTTATCTTGCCTTCTATTCTGAATGACAACCTTGCTCCATCGAATGTTCTTGGCTGCAGTTTTCCCCTATCATTCCAATCTCTTTTGGACTGCCAAGTTTCTGTGAAGAAATCTGCTGCTAACTTTATTTGTTTTCCTTTGTAAGTTAGGGACTTCTGCCTTGCTACTTTCAGGATTTTTTCCCTTATCTCTATATTTTGCAAATTCTACTATGATATGTCTTGCTGTTGGCCTTCTTTTGTTAATTTTGATGAGAATTCTCTGTGCCTCCTGGATTTGAATGTCTGTTTCCTTCCCCAGATTAGGGAATTTTTTAGTTTTAGTTTCCTCAAATAAAACGTCTGTCCCCTTTTTCCTTTCTTCTTCTTCTGGGACTCCTATCATATGAATACTTTATGTTTTATGGAATTGCTGAATTCCCTTGGTGAAGAGAGAAGAGAGATTACAACCAACACCACAGAAATACAATTATAAGAGAATGTTATGAAAATTTTATGCCAATAAAATGAGCAATCTGGAAGATATGGATAAATTCTTCGAAACATATAAACTTGGGGCACCTGGGTGGCTCAGTGGGTTAAAGCCTCTGCCTTCAGTTCAGGTCATGATCCAAGCCAGGGTCCTGGGATCGAGCCCCACATCGGGATCTCTGCCCAGCAGGGAGCCTGCTTCCTCCTCTCTCTCTCTGCCTGCTTCTCTGCCTACTTGTGATCTCTGTCTGTCAAATAAATAAATAAAATCTTAAAAAAAAAAAAAGAAACATATAAACTACCAAATCTGAAACAGGAAGAAATTGAAAATTTGAACATACCGATAACCAGCAAAGAAATGGAATCAATAGTCAAAAATAGCCCAAAAAACAAAAGTACAGGACAAGATGGCTTCCCAGGTAAATTCTACCACACATTTATAGAAGAGTTAACACCTACTCTTTTCAAAACTGTTCCAAAAAAAAAAAAAAATAGAAATTGAATAAAAACTTCCGAACTCATTCTATAAGGCTAGCATTCCTTGATTCCTAAAACCAGACAAAGACCCCACTAAAAAAAAATAATTACAGGCCAATATACCTGATGAACATGGATGCAAAATTTCTCAATAAAATAGCAGCAAATTAAATCAAACAGTACATTAAAAGAATCATTCACCATGATGAGCTGGGGTTGATTCCTGGGCTGTATATATGGTTCAATATTTGCAAATAAATCAACATGATATACCACATTAATAGAAGAAAGGATAAGAACCATATGATCCTCTCAGTAAATACAGAAAAAGCATTTGGCAAAGTATAACATCCATTCTTCTTAAAAGCACTCAACAAAGTAGATTTAGAGGGAACACAGCACATCATAAAGGTTATATACAAAGGATACACAGCTAATGTCTTCCTCAATGGGGAAAAACCTGACAGTTTTTCCTCTATAGTCAGGAACAAGACATGGATGTCCACTCTTACCATTGGTATTTAACATGGTACTAGAAGTACTAGTACTGATTACTACAGTAATCAGACAACACAAAGAGATTAAAGCATCCAAATCAGCAGTGAAGAAGTCAAACTTTTATTCTTCACAGATGACATGATACTCTATATAGAAAACCAGAAAGACTCTAAAAAAAATTGCTAGAAGTGATACACAAATTCAAAAAATTCACTAGATACAAAATCAAGGTACAGAAATGTGTGACATTTCTATACAACAATAATGAAACATCAGAAAGAAATTGAGGAGTGGCTGGATGGTGCAGTCAATTGGGCATCTGACTGGTTTCAGCTCAGGTCATGATCTCAAGGTCATAAGATGGAGGCCTTTGTCAGGTTCCATACTTGGTGTAGAGTCTGCTTGAGATTCTCTCTCCCACTCCCTCTACCTCTATTGCTTGTGTGCTTTCTCTCTCTCTCTCTCTCAAAATAAACAAAAAAATCTTTAAAAATAAAGGAAGAGAAATCAAGGGATCAATCACATTTACAATTGCACCAAAAACCAATAAAATACCTAGGAATAAACCTAACAAAGCAGGTAGAAGATCTGAACTCTGAAAACTATAAGACACTTACGAAAAATTGAAGATGATGCAAAGAAGTGGAAAAAAAATTCCATGCTCATGGATTGAAAAAACAAATATTGGTAAAATGTCTATACTAGTCAAGATCTCAACATTTAACATGATCCCTATCAAAATATCACCAGCATTTTTCATGGAGCTGGAACAAACAATCCTAAAATCTATATGGAACCAAAAAAGACCCTGAATAGTCAAAGCAATATAAAAAAAGAAAAGCAAAGCTGGAAGCATCATAATTCCAGAATTCGAGCTATCTAACAAAGCTGTGGTCATCAATATAGTATTGTATGGGCATAAAAAGACACCAAGATCAATGGAACAGAATAGGAAACTAGAGATGGACCCACAACTATATGGTCAATTAATCTCCGACAGGAACTTATAGCAGGAAAGAACATCCAATGGGAAAAAGAATATCTCTTCAACAAATTATGTTGGAAAAACTGGAGAACAATATGCCAAAGAATGAAATGAAACTGGACCACTTTCTTACCAGACACAAAAATCAATTCAAAATGGAGGAAAGATCTAAATGTGAAACAGGAAACCATCAATACAGATGAATTGATAAAGAAGATGTGGTATATATATGCAATGGAATACATGCAGCCATCAAAAAACCCGAAATCTTGGGCGCCTGGGTGGCTCTGTGGGTTAAAGCCTCTGCCTGCAGCTCAGGTCATGATCTCAGGGTCCTGGGATCGAGTCCCGCATCGGGCTCTCTGCTCTGCAGAGAAGAGAGCCTGCTTCCTTCACCTCTCTCTCTCTGCCTGCCTCTCTGCCTACTTGTGATCTCCGTCTGTCAAATAAATAAATAAAATCTTTGAAAAAAAAAAAAAACCGAAATCTTGCCATTTACAATGACATGGATGGAACTGGAGGGCATTATGCTAAGTGAAATAAGTCAGAGAAAGACAATCATCATATGATTCCTCACTGATACAAGGGATCTGAAAAATAAAACAAAGGATCATAGGGGAAGGGAGGGAAAAATGAAAGAAGATGAAACCAGAGAGGGAGACAATCTTAAGAGACTCATAATCTCAGGAAACAAATTGAGGCTTTCTGGATGGGAGAGCAGTAGGAGGGATGGGGTGGCTGGGTGATGGACATTAGGGAGGGTATGTGCTATGTTAAGTCTGTGAATTGTTTAAGACTGATGATTCACAGACCTGTATCCCTGAAACAAATAATACAGTATATGTTAATTTAAAAAAACCTTATAGGATAACATAGACAGCAACCTCCTTGAAATGAGCTGTAGCAACTTCTTACTAGTTATGTCTCCGAAAGTAAGGGAAACAAAAGCAAAAATGAACAACTGGGAATTCATCAAGATAAGAACCTTCTACACAGTGAAGGAAATAATCAACAAAACGAAAAGGCAACCCTCAGAATGGGAGAAGATATTTGCAAATGATATATCTGACAAAATATATAAAGAATTTACTGAACTCAACACCCAAAAAACAAATAATCCAGTTATGAAATGGATAGAAGACATGAATAGACTTTTTTCCAAAGAAGACCTCCAGATGACTAAGAGACACATGAAAAAATGCTCAAAATCATTCATCATCAGGGATATACAAATCAAAACCACAATAAGATATCACCTCATACCAGTCAAAATAGCTAAAATTAACAACAAAGGACACAACAGATGTTGGTGAGTATGCAAACTGGTGCAGCCATTCTGGAAAACACAGTATGGTGGTTCCTCAAAAAATTAAAATAGAACTACCCTACAATCCAGCAACTGCATTGCTAGGCATTTACCCAAAGGATACAAAAATACTGATTTCAAGGGACACATGCACCCTGATATATACAGCAGCATTTTCAACAATAGCTAAAATAACAAAATCTTCTTTATTCATCAGTCATAGGACATTGAGGTCTTTCTATAATTCTAATATAATAGAATATTATTCAACCATAAAAAAGATGAAATCTTTCCATCTGGAACCATGTGAATGGAGCTAGTGTATATTATGCTAAGCAAAATAAGTTTGTAGGAGAAAGACAAATACCATATGATTTCACTCAGAGGTGGAATTTAAGAAACAAAACAAATGTACATGAAGATTAAAAGAGAGGGAGGCAAACCCTAAACATACTCCTAACTATAGAGAACAAACAGGGTTGCTGGATGGGAGGTATGTGGGGAGCTGGGTTAAACAGATAATGGTTTTAAGGAGGGCACTTGTGATGAGCACTGGAAGTTGTATGTAAGTGATGAATCACTGAATTCTATTCCTGAAACTAATATTACACTGTATGTTAACTAACTAGAAAATTAAATAAAAACTTGAAAAGAGGTTGTACTTAAATAAAAATAGTTTATAATCACACAGATACAAATCTTATAGGACTCTAAGGGACAGATATTATCCATATTTTATAGATAAGAAAACTGTGGAACAATGGAGTCAAGATGCAGGAAGTTTTACTGCTAATAAGTAGATTATTTGCAAATAATAAGGATTATTTGCATCTTGTTTTCTCACATTACAGAACTTAAATTACTATGATGAATTTTTAAACTTGATTTCAAAAATCACTCTGTTCAGTTCTGGTTCTATCATTTACTAGCTCCAGGATCTTGTGCGATTGTCTTATATAGTTTCACATAGAAGCTGTAGATGAGAAAATTCCTAAGAGACATTACAGAGGGACACTTGGGTGGCTCAGTTGGTTAAGCTTCTGCTTTTGGCTCAGGTCATGATCCCAGGGTTGTGGGATCAAGCCCCATGTCTGGCTCCACTTATCCTCTGCCTGCTGCTCTCCTTGATCCCCCTCCCGCTCTCTCTCTCTCTCTCTGGCAAACAAATAAATAAAATCTTTTTTAAAAAAAGAGAGAAAGACTAAAGAAATGCCTGTAATATGACATATGCTCACTTTAAATAAAAGTATCTTAAAAATGAATGATTATTGTTGTCATTGTAAGTTTGTTCATTCACTTGAAGACCAAAAAGATTCAGTTTTCTCATTCCCAACATTTTATGTTAATTTTTCCCCTGGTATTAGGACAATAAGTACTTTTATAAAAATTACATAGTCTATGAATACAGTTTTAAAAATTTTAAGTCCACAAAATTCAGCATTGTAATATGAAACTGAATGGCAACTCCATTTCCTGAAGAAATAAATGTTTACAGACTTCTTTAATTTTTGGTACATGTTTTGTTCATATTCAACAAAAGAATTTGGATGCTTGACAGAAAGGTGATTTAGACTACATTTGCATGCAGAACTAGTTCAATTATTATGAGGGTCAAGTCATTCAAAATCCAGTTTTGACAGAACTTAGATTGCTAAAGTAGTCTTCTTTAAGATGAGTATGGTTTGAGACCTTAAATATTCATCATTAATAAAAATTCTATGACATTTTTCAAAAGAACATTTGCCCAGGTCATTTGACCAGATGCCAAGTTAAATCATTAAGGCATGGCCAACTGCCATTTCATTTTTCTTTTTTCCCTTAATATCACAGATTTTTTTAATTTAAAGGAACCAGAGATACGATTTTTCTTGGGGATAGCATTTACAACTGAATATCAGAATCTCAGGAAGTGCCTCTCCCAAATCTAGAACTTTTGAGGTCTTTGAAAAATACCCACCTTGGGATCAAGGTACTGTTGATAGGAAAGAGTGTTTCTGAGATTTTAATAATTAAATTTTAGATAAAATTTTCCACTAAAATATTTTCCAATGGATAGGCAGAAGCTGTTTTACTTGCTGTTTGTTGTGTTAGTGGTCATTACTGTTGTTGTTTTTTAATGACTGAGGATTAAACAACAGTCCATTTGACAGAGTTACTCTGTTGATGACTTTCCCTTGTATCACAATTCATACAAACAAGTACAACATTTATTTTTATACCTATCCACACATTTTAATAACCTTTACCATTTCTCATTAATCAATAGTAGGGTAAATCCTTTCCAGTCTGTTTTAGGACATAATAAGGACAGCTTTCTTTCACATCGCACAGAGTATACATCCATGCTTTGCTACCATCAAAATTTCTTAAGTTTTGAGAGTTTGTTTGAAGAAAGTTAGTGATAGCATATTTGATGGTACCTTGATATAATTTTTGAAGGGCTACCAGAACTAAGGAATTACTTGTTTAAAAGAATGAAGCTGAAAATTAACCTTGAAAGTATGCTATTTTAGATTCTCTCTTAGTTTAAGTATTTTGAATTAATGTTTTTTTAATTAAATTTAATTCTTTTCAGCATAACAGTATTCATTATTTTTTCACCACACGCAGTGCTCCATGCAATCCGTGCCCTCTATAATACCCACCACCTGGTACCCCAACCTCCTACCCCCCTGCCATTTCAAACCCCTCATTGTTTTTCAGAGTCCATAGTTTCATGGTTCACCTCCCCTTCCAATTTCCCCCAACTCCCTTCTCCTCTCTAACACCCCTTATCCTCCATGGTATTTGTTATGCTCCACAAATAAGTGAAACCATATGATAATTGACTCTCTCTGCTTGACTTATTTCACTCAGCATAATCTCTTCCAGTCCCGTCCATGTTGATACAAAAGTTGGGTATTCATCCTTTTTGATGTTATTCTAAGTTAGGAAGCATGTTTACCATCCAGTGACAGGATGTCTCCTAGTTTAATTCCATCTATATTTTATTACTTTCAATGTGTTAAATATTAGTTGCACAGATAGATGCCTACTATGTGCCGCTTGGAATTACATATGCTTAAAAAAATATGATGTTTTTTATCCAGGTACATGCAAAGGATCTGGTAAATCTTTACTTCTCCTTAAGGACTCAGATTATATGTTAACAATCTTGTAATTTCTTATTCAATCCACAAATGTAATCCACACTGAGCTTCCCTTAGAATTTTATTTATCAGAGATCATTTTATAATAATAATATAGCTAAACCTTTTTTGATTAATTATTATGCCAAGCATGTTTCTAATGCACTATTTAATTAAATGGTTTAATTGCTCCATGAGAAGCTTTAATTTCTGTAGTTGCCAATCAATTGCTATCATTTATCCATTCAACAATAACAACATACTTGTGTGTGTGTGTGTGTGTGTGTGTGTAGAGAAAGAGAGGAGAGAAAGAGATACATATAGAGAGAGAGATACTAGCTATTTATGCTATTCCTAAACATTGAGAAGTCAAAGATGTTAAGAGAACATATTTAGTTACAAACAACATTATAACAAAAAATACAGTTACATAATTACATAATAATACAGTGCAGTACAGTAAATATCACAAAAGAAGTGAGTATGAAATGTAGTATGATGGAAAGGTCCACAACATTTATTCAGTGTCTATTATATGCCATGTGCTGTATAGAGTTAAAGATTCATAACTATACTAGGAAATAAACATCAGTCTTTATTCATGAAGAAATTAAGTTTAGACAAATTTAGTAGCTGTACAAAGCCACATGGCAAATGACTAGAGAATAATAAATAGATTCCAGCTCTTTCTGATTTTATTATGTCAATTGGATTTTTTTGCTTTGAAGGATTGAGAACAACCAAAACAGATCATAGGACATGGGATTTAGGAATAAGAATGGAAAGGAAGGGAATTCTCAGGATATCAGGTATTCTCAGTAAGGTTCAGGCTCTGACTCTATTGTGAGCCTGCCTTAGAGCCTAAAGAATCTATATAAGTAACTATTCAAGGATTTTTGTGGACTTAATGCAGCTGAAGTTGCACCTTTCAAGAATAGCATTCTAGTTCAAATAATGAAGACATAAGTGATGTAGATCTGTTTCTCACAAGATATATTTTATATATAGATAGATAGATAGAGCTCTTTATATAATCAAAACCCTTCTCAACTTACAGTAGTTTCTTAAGTGAACTAAAAGTTACTTAATAGGTCAAATGGTTAATGAATCTTTCAAGCTTCTAATTTGCACTCGACCTGCAGCTAAGTCATTAAAAGAGTATGATTCCTTGTATACCAATGACCAGTATTTATTATCGTAAAATGACTGCACTAAATAGGCACACATTTGCTCAGTCTGTTAGCTGACTGTTTTACATAGCATTTGCTGTTTATTGATTTATCTTTTAAATTTATAAGATTGCCTTTCCTTTCAGGACACAAGGATGTGAAACAGCACTGAATGCACTAGGAATATAGATAGATAGATAGATAGATAGATAGATAGATTGACTGGTTGATCTTTATGAATATATCTATATATCTATATATATATATATATATATAGGATATATACACAAATCTGATTTATGTGTATAAAATGGATCCCAAACCCAATATTGCATACTATTTGATTCTCTGCTTGAGTAACTGCAGAAGAACCAAAAGACTCCTGATGTTAAAAATAATGATGATTGTAATCTACACGAAGGTGAAAGCATTTCAAGATCTATATGACAAACTACTGGAGGACGTGTCTTCTTAAAGTAAAATTGGAAATACTTAAAATCACAAACATTTTGGAAAGTAAGTCCTTAAAATTAGAGACGCAAAAACCAAAGAATATCAAATCTGGGATACCTCAGAGGTTTTTATTTTAGTAAGTATAAGACAAAATTGAACCTAAACTTATAAATAATATAAAATTCTGGTTTTCTTTTTTTTTTTTAAGATTTTATTTTTATTTACTTGGGAAAAAGAGAGAGGCAGAGAGAGAGCGCACATAAGCAGGGAAAGTGGGAGAAGCCACCGATCAGGGAGCCTGATGTGGAACTGGATCCCAGGACGTTGGGATCATAACCTGAGTCTAAGGCCGGCCACTTAATTGACTGATCAACCCAGGTGCCCCAAATCCTAGTTTTCATTTACTGGTTCTCTCCACAAATATTTATTGACCCCTGGATATAACAACAATACTGCTAAATGTTCGCAAATAACATTAAATAAATAGGTATCTTGTGGTAGAAACTTTTGTGGAAATTGGGGATAGTGTGAGAAAAAGAAAGACAAAATATCTATAATGAAAGCCAGAACTATTCTCTGCAATGTATTACTTTTTTCCTGTTATTAGAGTTCTTTAGGAATTTGAGCTTTACGATTAACTGGATTTTCTGATTAAAAACATTTTCATTGTCAAAAAATTTTAATGAAATATATTTATTTTCCCCCTCCCTCTTAATATGTTTAGGATAATAAATGCAATGAAATTTCCTTAAGAATAGACCCTATAGTGTCTCATGAAAAATTTCTATGTATTAATTAAAAGAAAATAGCTGTTACTGTTGATGGTTAAAAGTAATAAATTCCTTATTCTTGTCCTATAAGTCTAAACAATTTTCTTTTCCTCAAAATAAAAAGCTTTAACTCAGTTGACTTTCTATTGTGTTGCAGTTACCTCTTAAGTTTTTATGAAATAATTTTATTTATTGGGTAATTATACTCTATCATAAATCCACTTATTTGAATTCAGGGTGAACAATGAGGTGATTTTTATGAAGAGCATTATTTTTTTTTAAAGATTTTATTTATTTATTTGACAGAGAGAGATCACAAGTAGGCAGAGAGGCAGGCAGACAGAGAGAGGAGGAAGCAGGCTCCCTGCTGAGCAGAGAGCCTGATGCGGGACTCGATCCCAGGACTCTGAGATCATGACCTGAGCCGAAGGCAGCGGCTTAACCCACTGAGCCACCCAGGCGCCCATGAAGAGCATTATTTTTAAAGAATATTCTAGACATAGTAATATTTTACATGTAGTCTTAACTTTACATACAAATTTAAAGATAACACAAATAATTTCTGTAGTCCAGTTCATTACATGATTCCTTGTCTACTCAAATGAGATATGGTAAGGAATTTTAAGAACATTTTTGTAAATATATTTCTAGTTTCCAACCAATTTGTAATAAAAATTTTGCTGTAGTCTTGATACTGTGCTACAAAATATATTTTACATTAGTCAGGTGGGTTTGAAGGGTATTTTGAACTCAAAAACTAACTCTTTTCCTGGTTTTGGGGTGAAATATACAATTTATTTTGGGATTTTTGTGTTTCCATATGTATTTGTGCCCTAGTTTGTTATATGTTTCTGAAATTCCTTAAACTAATAGAATATTTAGACCCAATCAGTCACTATCTTTGGGAAGCTTTTGCAAGAAAAAAGGATTATCAATGGATAGATAAAAAATAAAATACTTATATGGGAAGTGCTGTATTTTAATCATTGTATAGAGATAACTTTCTCTCCTTTAATATTTTTGCTTTACTTTGATTTTATGGTATTAAAGAATCAGAGGATGTTCTGAAGGTAGGCAGGGCATCTTACAGAAGAGAAAACTGAAGCTGAGTTTGGTAAACTCCTCACATGGCTAAAGGATGGCAGAGCAGAGGGGATACCTCAATTCCCTGTCTCTGACTATTCAAATGCTTTTGCACTGGACTATATTCTTTCCCACAGTACAAACTACAGCCTCAATAACACAAATTCCAGCAGTCTTTCTATTGAGTCTTGACCTTTCTTTTCCTTCAAACTTGCTAGGAGTAAAGGAAAGCCCCCTGTTTGTTTGTTTTTTTTACATACATTTCAAAACACCTTTTGAGCTTTACAGACAATAGCTCCTAGAAACTACACTTGGTCATTAATATAAATTTCAGGTAGAAGTTTTGTGGAAATAACAATAAAAACAAAAGAAAATAAATATGGTCCTTTCAGGAATAGCACACAATCTTTGTAATTTCCAGGGTTGGGTGTGATATAACAAATGAATTTATTACTTATTTAGAAAGACTGCCTTATTTATTTATTTATTTATTTTTAAGGATTTTATTCATTTATTTGACAGGCAGAGATCACAAGTAGGCAGAGAGGCAGGCAGAGAGAGGTGGGGAAGCAGGCTCCCCGCCAAGCAGAGAGCCCAATGCAGGGCTTGATCCCAGGACCCTGGAATCATGACCCGAGCTGAAGGAAGAGGCTTTAACCCACTGAGCCACCCAGGTGCCCCAAGACTGGCTTATTTAAATGAAATATAATTCTTCCTCAATGAACACTTTAGGAAATTTGGTGGAGCTCAAGAAATAATTCTCTTCTTTCAGAGGGAATTTTATAATCTCAGCAATTCCCTGCATTTGTGACCAAGCAAAGTCCAATAGTCCAATTATAACAAAACAACAACAAAAAATCAGAACCTATTCATTGCTTTGCTTATTGCACTATAATCAGCACAAATTAATCCTTTCTGTCAATTATAAGTATATGAACATCCTTTAGTATCAAAGAGAATGACAAAAAGCTATACTTAAATGAGTTATGGCTGAGGCCAATTGCTGCCTAATTTACAGATGACATAACATCCTTTATTGATGCAGTCTGCATGCTTCAGCCTGGAAGTTATCACATATAGATTTACTATGTCTCTTGCAGAGTGTTAAAGTACAAGACCTGAAGCACTTAACCAAACAACAACAAATGAAGATGACTGGGAAAAGACATTTTTCTAAGTATTAAGCAGGTAGCCTTAATATTAGTAAGATTCTTGCAATTGGAAATGAAACTCATATGGCACCATGAAGACAGGAAGGAATAAAAAAGAATCAAAATTCTGCTAGCCTACAACTGTTACATATTTTTTTATTTATGTTTTCAAGGAACATGTTAATAGAAATTCACACTTGCAAAGATGTAAACCAAGTTACACTGTTGAATTGAATTGATGTAAAGAACATCACTATTATATTGTGTAAAATAAAAATAAAAAGCACAAGGAATGTTTACATTTAGAAATTTACCATAAATACTTTAAGTATTATTCTAGAAGGGAAGTCAAAGTTTGCATGGGAGCAAAACTCTAGAGTTATTACTATCTGTTATTACAATTCTTTTTTTTTTTTTTTAGATTTTTTAAATTTATTTATTTGACAGAGAGAGATCACAAGTAGGCAGAGAGGCAGGCAGAGAGAGGAAGGGAAGCAGGCTCCCTGCTGAGCAGAGAGCCTGATGCGGGACTCGATCCCAGGACCCTGAGATCATGACCTGAGCCGAAGGCAGCAGTTTAACCCACTGAGCCACCTGGGCGCCCTACAATTCTTTTTAAACGCCCGTCCTACAGATTAGATGGAAGGAATTTACACATGCTAATTTAAAGATGTCTTATTCATATTCAATTTAAAAATATTTATTTTTTTTCTAATTACTTCAGAACGCTTTGGGGAGTCAGTTCAAATTCTCTATAATGGTTATTTGTCACTCTGCCACTCTTTATCTACTCCATAAAATGGCAACTGGGTTCAAGGGAAATATTACTTAACCTCAGGACACTGAGGGAGAGACATAGCTCTGAGTCTTCGCCTATATCAAATATGTTCTAGGCAATTTTACTTGAATTAACCAACATTTTACATTTTACCTACATTAATGTATTTAATTTAAAACTCAGGGGCGCCTGGGTGGCTCCCTGGGTTAAGCCTCTGCCTTCTGCTCAGGTCATGATCTCAGGGTCCTGGGATCGAGCCCCGCATTGGGCTTTCTGCTCAGCAGGGAGCCTGCTTCCCTCCTTCTCTCTCTCTGCCTGACTCTCTGCCTACTTGTGATCTCTGTCTGTCAAATAAATAAATAAAATCTTTTTAAAAAAATAAAACTCACAGCAAAGTAGATATTAATATTTTTATTTTGTCAAGAAGAAAATGGAATCTCAGAAAATTAACTATTTACCCTTATAATAAGAGTTAAGCCCTACTGAGCATATGCTGTCTGGTAGACAATTCAAAACTCTGTATATAATATATAATATATAATATTTAGTAATTAATTAAATACATATTAAATATGATGCAGATACTCATATTCATTTTACATATGAAGAAACAAAGACATAGGATTAAATAACTTGCTTAATACTACAGTGATATGTTTAAATGGAACGTATTTAGACCCAGGCTGTCTGGACTCAAAACCTACACTGTTATCTACCACTGCCTCTACAAAATCCACTAGAACATCACAAATTCAGATGATCTAATACTGGAATTGAATCTGAATAATGGGTTTGCACTCTGAAGTACTAACGAGGCAGTGCATTATCTCTGTACTATTTCCCAAGGTGTGCTTGGTATATTCCACTGTGGCTGGAAAGATGGGTTATCATTAGCTCTGCCATCCTTACCTGCCAAGGATTAACTAGCATCCCAGTCTCACAATCTGGTATAAGATGGGATCCTGTGTAGCCTGAATTAGTGGGAGCATTTTCCATGCACATGCTTACCCTATACATGTGTTCCT
The DNA here is from genome assembly GCF_030435805.1 of Mustela lutreola. Taxonomy (NCBI): domain Eukaryota; kingdom Metazoa; phylum Chordata; class Mammalia; order Carnivora; family Mustelidae; genus Mustela; species Mustela lutreola. The sequence goes on from NC_081297.1 coordinate 91,026,669, forward strand.
ACAACCCTACTGTGCCAGTATGAGTTTGTTGGAGAAGTTGAGGAGGAGAACAAAATTTAGGAATATAACTGAAGTTGCAGCCTGCTCCAAGTTCAGCTCTCACTGAGAGTGTCTTGCAGAGATTATAAGAACCATGGCAGTGAGGGGACTTTCAGTCTATTAGTTTAAGACCCAATGAATAGTGGATATATGACAGGCTCATGGTTGAGAGGTCAGAGAAGCAATCACAAAGAGCACATGCAAACATAGTAGAAAAAGATAGCCATCAAAAGGGAGGAAAAGTGGCACCTGCATGATTGCAAATGTTTCTTCCACTTTCTTTTTCTTTACTAATCTGAACTTTACAAGATAGCAAAGCACAGATCTGTCTTTTTCATATTCTGTGCAGTGAATCAAGCTTCTACTCCTATTCTCTGAACTCTTTGATAATTTCATGTTAGTGGAGTAAAAGCTAAAGTCCTTACAATGATCTTTGAAGGTCTGCAATGTTTTCCAACAATTTTGACCCTACTGCTTGTCGCCCTCACTTTTCCTCACCCTGGCCTAGTCATACTGGCTTTCTTGCTGTTCATCAAATTTGCCAATATGCTACCTCTAGAACCTTCATATTTGTTGTTCGCTCTGCTTGAAATAGTGGTTCCTTAGTTGTTTTCATGGCTTATTTCAACCTCTTTCAGATGTAATTCTTTAGGTATTTCCTTAAAACTTTTCTTTTCAGGAAGTCTCTGATCGCAGTATTTAAATGTTCACCTTCTCCCTGTCAGTCCATATGCCACTTAGATGTTTTTACATCCACTATAGATGTAGGATTGTTTATGGAAAACAAATATTTATCTGTCTCCTCTTCTAAAATATAAGCCCCACAGAGGTAAGGATTTATCTAGTCATTCACTGAGGTAACTGTGGTCCCCAGGACAGTGCCTGAAATGTAGTAGGTGCCCAATTAATATTTTTGAACTACCAGAAACAGTGGGTGAAAGCAAATTTTCCTTAAGATGGTCCTTTTGAGTCTCTCCTGTAGGAGATATAAATTAACATTGATTGAAAATCTTCAATGTGAGTGATGCTCTCCTATTTAACAGTAAAAACTTTCATGAAGGTTAGAAATAAGTATTTTCTTTCCATAAAAGAGGAAACACAGGTGCTAGAGCAGCTCACCCAAGGAGGCAGAGGAAGGATTCAACAACAGGTTATGAAGGGTTTTGAAATCCAAGTTCCTTAAGACATTGTTAGGCTCCCTTTGAAGTACAGAAAAATTTCTAGAGTATCTATTGTTCCAAAGTCACACATTGTCGGAAGTCATGCTATTAGTCACAATAGAAAATATCACACATATTTTGAAATTCTAATTTGAATATTAATTTGTGAAGATATGGCAAAATGGGAAAAGAAAGAATGAAAAAATGGTGCCCCTCTCCCACCTGGCAAGCACTGGTTTCCATATACTTTCCATGCCCAAATAATTAATAAAATCTATGTTACTATAATATATTACTCTCATATTTGGAACTGATCCCTATCAAAAAATAGCAATAATGGAATAAAATATAGCAATATGAAAAGGAAATCTTGAAAAATAGAAATCCCTTAGTCAGCCTGTTATCATATATATATATATTTATTATATTTAGAGTAACTAATAATAAATATATGTTAACAATATATATAAATATAGTAGTCTATATATTAATTACTCTGAATATAATAAATACTCTAAATTAATGTACATTAATTTAGTGTATGCTTTACTTATTTAATTGCTAATAGGGATAACAGAATACAAAATGTGTGGGGAGAAAAAAAAAGTAGTGATTGCTACCCTGGACAGAACTCCAGCTACCCTGGACAGCGACACAAAACAAACCAGAAAATGATGCCTTCTCTTTTTGAGGCAACACCCTGTGCTGAGATGATGGGCTGGCAGTAGTGAATTGGATTTTTAGTCTGCACTCATCAAATGTTTATTCCAAAACTTGATTCACCATGGTGAGATCCAGCTGTAATATCTTGAAACCAAAATTAAGATATTAAATAGCTAATCTCCCTTTGAATTAATAACAATTCAGCAATTAACAGATTTAAATACCTGGTAAGATTTATCAATAAAATAGCAAATTGTTTTTAACAAATGTATCTTATTGTATGCAACTGTATCTCAAAACAATTTTATAAGACTTTTCAGATAAATTTAAAGTTTAGTGACTAATACTCATCTCATAATCCTAATCATGCATTGTTTTGTGTGAAGGTGGTAGTGATTACTACCACCTTCATTACCTATTGCTTTTTCAGGTTTAGATAGTAATGATATTCAGTTTCTGAAAACCAAAGCTATGGTTAAAGCATAAAGGTATTTCATTATTGCTTATACTTAAAATATATTTTAAACCTTAAAAATAATTTCAGAAGTCAGAATGGTATTTGAAACCCTGGCTAGATTATTGTAATAACTGCAAACAATAAGCCCTAAGTCTCTTCTTCATACATTCCTCACTAAGTTTTGAAAGGAACAATACTTATTTGATTGTATAATTTGGGATAAATTTATTGATAATTAAATTATATTACTTTTTCCACATTATAGAGAAAAATTTTTTCAAGTTTTATAGAGAAATTGCTTTGTTTATATACAACTAAATATACAAAAACTAGGAACCAGTAAAAATACTACAGTATCTGATGTTCAGATATTTGGAAATGATATGCTTTGCTCAATATAATTTAGTCAACAGAAAATTAGTATGTATTACACAGAAGTTGTCAATTTTATACTCAGACTACAACAAAATACATTGAACACAAAAGCAACTCAAAACATTCAAAATGTAAATTGATCTATTATTTTTGTTATTCTCAACCAACTCTATGAGTTTTTCAGGACATCAGGGTATTCCTATATACATTTTCATTGTCCTATCATAGCTAGAAAGTAAATGAATATTTTCAGTTGATATAAAACTGGATGAAATAATGTAATATTAAATTTAAATTGGGAATATTTTGGAATAAAATATAAGCATCAGTGTGGCTAATAATCATATATTCAGCACAATTACAAAGAATTTACCAGCTATTACAGTTGAGTTTCAAATATTCTTAAGAAAACCCTTTTTTGATTATCCAATTTATTTCATATATAGTCAGTCTTAGTAAAATTTATATGTGAATAGATTTGAATTGAAGCTCCATTTTTACTACATTCTTACCTGCTTTCATTCAGATTTTGATTATTTGTTGTAGAGTTGATACTTTTTCATCAGTGTTTCTCTGTCTTTAAAAAATCATTATTCTTGCCCACCCTTATTTATTTCTAGCTTCTTTAAAGGAGAGTTTTACTTTCCATGTCTCCTCCTCTTCCTCTACTCATATGTCCCCAGGCATCCTTACACCACTCTTCCCAGCGATTATATTTTCCAGCTTAAACACTTTTTACAAAGTTCCATTTTGGTGAGTGGTATAAAACAATTTCAAAAACAAAAATCAAAAGTAATTCACTAAGTTTCTAAAATATACATAACACTAGCAGGAATTTCCTAATTATTATATTTCTTTTAATATGCTTTCAAATTATAGTTTACTTTTTTTTTTTTTTTTTACCTAGACCTAGGTATCTTTAGTAGAAAATCCCTGCCCCTTTCTTAGAGAGTCTCCCTAATCTAAAATTCCAATGTTAATTGTACAACAGTGCCAGCAAATTGACCAAAATCAATAATATTCTATTAATTTTTAATTCTGAAAACACTTATATAACATTTAAGTATTAAATGGTCTCAGAATATAATTTTCAAAAGATTAGGAATTAAAGTAAAATCTTCCAATTTTCTGGAAAATGTGTAAAATGCATTATGAGGTATTGCAATGCATGACAATGAAAATGCTAAAACAGGGGCGCCTGGGTGGCTCAGCGGGTTAAAGCCTCTGCCTTCAGCCCAGGTCATGATCCCAGGGTCCTGGGATCGAGCCCCGCATCGGGCTCTCTGCTCAGTGCAGAGCCTGCTTCTCTCTCTTTCTCTCTCTGCCTGCCTCTCTGCCTACTTGTGTTCTCTGTCAAATAAATAAATAAAATCTTTTAAAAAAAATGCTAAAACACTGTTGTTTCATAAGGAATCAAAGACTTAACCTATGTTAAGTTGAAAGTTGATCTGTAAGAACACTTGCATTTTTAGGATGCTAGATTTCCATTCTTGAAACAGAACAGAAAAATCAAAAGCCCCACAGTGCTTGCTTGCTTGTCTCCCAATCATCATGCAATTTACCTCTGATATTTTAAGCTAGAGTAAAATATTTTTTAGAGTATGACACTACCTCTATTCTATGCCTGATCAGGCATAGATTTCTTGATTTATCCTGGATCCAAAATCAGACAAAAAGTCCCTAAAGCTGTCCCAAGGGATTTTGATCGATACTGAAACCATTTTGAAAATATTATGAAACCTTGGGGCACCTGGTTGGCTCAGTGGGTTAAAGTCTCTGCCTTCGGCTCAGGTCATAATCCCAGGGTCCTGGGATTGAGCCCCGCATCGGGCTCTCTGCTCGGCAGGGAGCCTGCTTCCTCCTTCTCTCTCTCTGCCTGCCTCTCAGCCTACTTGTAATCTATTCAATGCTTTCTGGTCTGTATATGTATTTGGTCAATTAACTGGAAAAAGTGAATCTTAAAGAAGATACATTTGTTCTCTAACATTCTGACATAAGAACCCAGAACTTTTACTGCAATCCACTATTTGAACTTCATATCATGTTTTTTTTTCCATAAACAGTCATAATATATGTTCTACAATATCAAGTTTGTTTTTTAACATAAAATGGGAATTCAAAGGGAATTATGAAGCAAACTTCAATATCATTTTATATTTTAGTATTCCTCTCTTTACTTTTTTTTGGATGCTCTTCCCATTCCTGACTTGGTAGCAAACTCTTAGCCACTCAACTTTTTGTAGCTTTCTTCAAATATTCAACTTCATTTTCAAAAAAACAAAAAACAAAAAACAAAAAACAAAATCATTTTACAGTCCTATTTTACTTATTTTTGTATTTTTATTTATTTATTATTTATTTGACAGACAGAGATCACAAGTAGGCAGAGAGGCAGGCAGAGAGAGAGGAAAGGAAGCAGGCTCCCTGCTGAGCAGAGAGCCCCATGCGGGGCTCCATCCCAGGACCCTGGGATCATGACCTGAGCTGAAGGCAGAGGCTTTAACCCACTGAGCCACCCAGGCGCCCCTTATTTTTGTATTTATAATAATAACACAATCATTAATGAAAATAAACAAACTGTCTCTTAGCATGTAAATGATTCAGCCATCGGAACCAAAATGCATGATGGAATTAATGAATGGCATCTCCTATGGAAACAGTCCTTGTGACATGTGTATTGCAGAGTAGGTTCTATGGAGGAGGCGAGGGACATCCAATAAAGTGACAGAGGATTTAAACGGAGGTAATACACTTACTGTACTGCTGTACTGTTTTTTTTCCTTGAGACGTCAGGTCCACAGTTAGATGTGTCTAGTGAGGATAACTGTTTGCTTAGGGGGAAATAACCCTTGGGAGGCTGATCTCAAAGACAATATATGTATAAGAATCACCTGGGACCCTGCTAAAATTCAGATTCTTAGCACTAATCCAAAGACACTGGGTCTGGAGAGAAACTAAAGACTTTTTTTTTTTTTTAACTGGCATCCAAGATGATTCCAGTACCAGTGATCCATAGAATATATTTTGTGAAATAATGATCTTTCATGTACAGGTCCCAGAAACAGGGAATACTTTGCTCCCTAACATCTAATATGACATTACAACCATTTAAATTTTATCCTGACTGTGGAGGTAAGGATGTCTTATGTAAAAAAACTTAGAAAATATTGGGAAATAAAATAATAAAAATCATCCAAAATTTCACTATTCAGATATAATATTTTAAAAATACATATTTGGGGTCCTCCTGGGTGGCTCAGTCAGTTGAGGGGCAAGCTCTGGATTTTGGCTCAGTTCACAATTTCAGGGTCCCTACCCTGTGACAGACTCCCCGAACTAAGCAGGGAGTCTGCTTGAAGATTTCTCTCTCTCCCTTTTTGCCTCTCCACCTGTGCATGTTCTCTCTTTCTCTTTCTTTAAATAAATCTTTAAATAAATAAATCTTTAAAAATAAAATAAATCTCTAAAAATAAGATATTTAAATAAATCTTTAAATAATTATTTTAAAAAGGCATATTTTTGTGTCTTTACAGTGAATCATATACAGGCACATACCTTTGTATATTATATTTGAAGTAATTTTTTGTGGGGAGGGAATCTTTTTCCATCTGCATCCGTTGCATTCTAATAAAACAAAATAGAAACCATGTTGGGTATTGCAAACAGAGAACTAGTTAGCCAAATGTTAGAAACCTTCAAGATGCTGAGGAAATTCAGGTACTAGTCACTCTAGGAAGTAGCTGTATTGGTATTTGAACCTCTTAGGAGGTACAGTGTATATGGTGCTTCCTTCCAGCAGTTAGGTATAGAGATAATCTGTGTTCATGAAGTACTGCTAATAAAAACTACAAACAAAATGGGGGTTTCTTATCAGCCCTATGTGCTAATAAATCTCCTTCTAATGCTTCTCACTAATGGAATATAGTAGAAATTCAATAATCAGGAGGTTTGTCTTCTCCAGTCCTAACAGAACAGAAGAGAATACAGTAAGGTAGTTTTGCTGCTGAGAGAAAAATAGTCACCACAATCCACCCCTTGGTTTACTCAGCATCCTTCTTCTACTACATATACGTCCTAAATATACATCTACTAATATACATTCTAAATATACTTCTTTCTAAGCATATTTAAGTTTCATGATAGTGGTAACAACTGAATGCTTTCTCCTAATAAGGTACAATTCTTAATTTATATAAAGCAATTTTAACCATCTTTTAAAAAATTTTAGATGGAAAGTCCACCAGTAACTATATCCAGTGTATCCTCTATGGAGTGTTATTAATTCAATTTTCATTTGAACATAAATCTACCTGAATATAGGCCACTACCCGAATACTCAATTTAAAGGTTATCAACAAAAATCCTTATATAAAATAACAAGAGAGGGCGCCTGGGTGGCTCAGTGGGTTGGGCCGCTGCCTTCGGCTCAGGTCATGATCTCAGGGTCCTGGGATCGAGTCCCGCGTCGGGCTCTCTGCTCAGTGGGGAGCCTGCTTCCCTCTCTCTCTCTCTGCCTGCCTCTCCGACTACTTGTGATTTCTCTCTGTCAAATAAATAAATAAAATCTTTAAAAAAAAAAAATAAAATAAAATAAAATAAAATAAAATAACAAGAGAAATGAAGAAGAAACGAAAACTTTTTCACCAGTGTTTGTAAGTATGCACATAACAATCAAATGACAAAGTGGCAGTTTGTCACTATATTTTTGTAACTTGTCATGAGGCTATAGTTGTAACATACAACTTCATTGTCCCCTTGCCTATCCCGTGTACCCTTTGTTTAGTTGCTTTTTCATTAACTTTTACCATTAGTGGAAGTTGAAGAAATTTACCAGAAGTACCCTTGAATTTAAGACCAAGTTCTCTCTGTCCCAATTATGTATCATTAAGAAACTCCCCCTTGAAAAATTAGATCAGTCACCTCAATCCAGTGATTCTAAAGCAGTATCTAAAGCTATTGGAGTCTAAAACTGAAGGGATAGAAAGCAAAAATTACAAGAATGGGTAATCAATAGCCTGGAAACTAGTAATTACATTAGCCATTGTAAGTGTTGGATATTACATTGGTAATTCGTTGCACAGATATTTAAAGACTTTTTTAGAAGATTTTATTGGGGCACCTGGGTGGCTCAGTGGGTTAAGCCTCTGCCTTCAGCTCAGGTCATGATCCCAGAGTCCTGGGATCAGGTGCTCCACATCAGGTGCTCAGCGGGAGCCTGCTTCCCTCTCTCTCTGCCTGCCCCTCTGCCTACTTGTGATCTCTGTCTGTCAAATAAATAAAATCTTTAAAAAAAAAGATTTTATTTATTTGTCAGACAGAGGGAGAGAGAGCGAGAGAGAGCAAGAGAGTCCACAAGCAGGGGGAGCAGCAGGCAAAGGGAGAAGCAGGTTCTTCACTGAGCAGGGAGCCCAATGCAGGACTTGGGATCAGGACCTGAGCCAAAGGCAGATGCTTAACCAAATGAGCAACTAGGCATCCCTAAAGATGGATTTTTTTGAGGGATCCTGAGATAATTCAATTATTAGTAACTGTAAGACATTGCAACTACCTAAAGTCTAAGTGAACCAAAGGAAAATACCTAGTTGCTCAAGAAAGAAGCTTCTGGATGGCTGTTTCTCAGATCTATAAAAGAATACCTCATAGCTGGGACAGGAAATATCAAAAAGAAACTGAAAGATAGGCCTGACTTTGCTGCTGCAGCAACAGTAGAAGAAAATGAAAAAAGAAAGAAGTCCTTTTCCAATTTCCTACTGTTTAAATTTTTTCTATCTATAACTTAACGGGAAGTTAACTGGTAAGAGAATCTAAAAATATATTTTTATAGACCCCAATTCCAGTATCACAAGGCCATAAAAGAAATGTGCAAATAACTAGCATACATGGCACGGGACATATTTTGAGAACAATATTTTAATGTCTGCAGTATGTTCCAATTCAAGACCACAGTGTATTTCTTGAATTATCCCTTAGTCTAGATCCCATCCCTAACCAAGCTATTCTCCACATGGTAGTAAGGATAAGGTTTCCAAACTGAAGCACTGAAATTCTGAACCCCTGAAAAAATAGTTTTGAAATGCAGAAATAGTGAATATGAATACAATTAAAACATTCTCCCCCTTAAAAATTCCAAATATATTTAGTCACTTTTATAAAGTTGATGGTAAGGCCTGCCACTGTACTTTATATTCTAACTCAAATCAGATATTGTTACATATAAACTTTGAAGCATTTCCTCATCTTTGTATCCAGTCATTGCCTAAACTCATCCTTCCTCTAAGGTCTAAAGATGGCCTGCTCAGAGTGCTAGTTGTGATCAGTTGTTTGGGTTGGATTTCTCCAGGCAGATGTTTAAGTGAATCTTTCTTCCCCAGGAAAGCATAGAATGTCATGATGCAGAGGGATAAGCAGTAACCACTTATTTATTAAGAAAACCGGGGATTGGGGTGCCTGGGTGGCTCAGTGGATTAAGCTTCTGCCTTTGGCTCAGGTCATGATCTCTGGGTCCTGGGATTGAGCCCTACATCGGACTCTCTGCTCAGCGGGGAGCTGGTTCCCCACTCTCTCTATGCCTGCCTCTCTGCCTACTTGTGAACTCTGTCTGTCAAATAAATGAAGAAAATCTTTAAAAAAAGAAAAGAAAGAAAAGAAAACTGGGGTGAAAAAACAAAAGAAAAGAAAAAACCAGAACTATGAGCTGAAAATGAGGAGAGATGGGATTTAAATAAGAACAGGAGAAAAATAAGGACATAGAAAGGTTCAATGTATTCACATGCCACTAATATCATTACTGAAGGTTAACTCTGTGTTTTGTAATTACATTAATACTTGAACTCTATTAGGTAATGTCCAAACTGTTGTTTCCAGAAAAGCAACTTGCTAAATTAATACTCTAATAACCTGAAAGATTTACATTTCCCAAACTGTTAATTTGATATCAGTGATTAAGCACAAGGCTCTGTAATATAGAGTATTCTAATTGCAAAGTCTTGAACCCATCTAGATATGAGATGCTATCCTAAGGCCCACAATCTACAACAACTATTAATTTTTGTCTAATAAATGAAATTACACATTGTCCCAGGTTAATGTAGTTGATTTGCATGATACTTGTCATAATCACAAGGACTATGAAAAATAAGGAAATTGATAATTATTGAGATTTTTAATTTTTTTGATTTCTGAACAAAAGGCATAAAACTAACAGGAAAAAAATGACATGGATGATGAAGTAATTGCCTTGTTTAAAAATCCTGACACTAATGTGAAGGAAAGAAAAAGAGGAAGAGAAAGCATATCCACAGTGATTACTTAAAAAAAAAAAAGGCATTAGAAAAAAATTATAGGCCAGGAACAGATTTCTTTTCTGCTCTAAGAATTATAATTTATATGATTTGAAACTGTAATTTTTTTAGATCAAGCATACTTGATCATTTTCCTCATTTGTACTTTTTCTGCATCCTTGCCTGATACTTTTTATCATTTAATTACCTTATCAATCACTTATCCCCCTTTAGTTCTTAAGTACTACTGAAAATCATCTTCACAGTGTTAGAAAGCAAAATTGATTTGCTCTTCCTCCTCCTTTTCTTTTTCTTTTTTTTTTTTTTTTAAACCAGCAAAGACTAAGCCCAGCATAGCTTAAAATTATATATTAGATTTTAACAGAGTGGTTAAGTGTTTATTAAACTTTCACCTTTCTAGCTTGCAGTTGTAGGACTCTAGTAGAAGAAATATAATTAAAAGAATAAAAATGAAATTGACATATTGGAGCAAGCGGAAGAAACTGAGCATGCCTCTAGTCAATTGGTTTCTTCACTACAGCCAAATCAAGGACAAGAAGATAGGGAAACTCAAGACACACACACACACACACACACACACACACACATGCACACACTCTTCTTTAATGATTCCAGAAAATCCACAAAATTATTCCTGGTTGGTCTACTATGATGATTCACAACATACAGATAAAGTCAAAGCAAAGAGGTTAAACAATAATAGCTACCAACCAATGTGTTATTTTCTTAGTGGCTATTTGATTTTTAGAGAGGTATTTTCATGTTCTGGGCCAGCAAAGTTGCTGAAACATGTTGAAATCATTAGTTGACATCTATTAACAAATTATGTATCTCTAGTTATTTTTAATACTTTTGTCATTAATCTTTATTTTATAGTTAAAAGATTAAGTTTTCTACTTTATTACAGTATTACAGCATTCTGAATTTGACTATATATTTACCTTTACCAGGTATTTTACTCTTTTCATATGTTTTCATCTTACTAATTATCACCTTTTCATTTCAGCTTGAGGAACCTTTTTGAGCATCTCTTTGTAAGACAAATCTAGTGGTGATGAACTCCCTCAATTTTTGTTCATTTTGGGAAACGTTTCTGTTTCATTTCTGAAGGACAGATTTGTCAGGTAAAATATTCTTGGTTGGCAGGTTTCTTTTTTTCTTTTCAGCATTTTGAATATATCATTCCACTCTTTCCTGGTTGGAATGATTTCTGCTAAGTTTACTGATACTCCTGTAGGATTTTCTTGTATACAAGGATTCTTTTTCTTCTTCCTGCTTTTAAAACTCTCTTTATCCTTGATTTTCAACAGTTTTATTATGATACATCTTGGGATAGATCTCTTTGCCTAAATCTGTCTGGGGACTTATGAGCATAAACTTATCCCAGTCTCTCCCCAGATTTGGGAAGTCCTCAGCCATTATTTCTTTTTAAGCTTTCTTTTCCATTTTCCCTCTCTTCTCTTCTGAGACAACTGTAGTGTGTAAATAGTTTCATTTAGTCATTTCCCACAATTCACATAGGCTTTCTTCATTCTTTTTCATTTTTTTTTTCTTTTGCTTTGACTGGATCATTTCAAATGACTGTGTTCAAATTTACAGATTTTCTCTTCTGCTTGCTCAAGTCTCCCACCAGTGCTCTCTATTGAATTTTTTTTTTTCATTTCCTTCATTGTACTCTTCATCTTCAGAATATCTGATTGGTTCCTTCTTAATGATATCTGTCTGATATACTTCTAGTTTTGTTTATATATTATTTTCTTGATTTCATTTATTTATCTCTGTGCTATCTTGTAGTTCACTGAACTTCCTTCAACAACTGTTTTAAATTCTCTATCAGGCACATTGCAGAGCCACTGGGGTTAGTGCAAAAAAAAAAAAAAAAAATTACTGTGTTTTTTGATGTTAGTGGTGATGGTGTCATGTTTCATTGCTTTTTTATATTCCTTCAAGTACTCATTGCTATCTGCACATTACCTCTTCTAGTCTAGTCTAGTTTTTCCCTTTTAAAAGGAAATCCTTCTGTCAACCATCTTAGGGATTCTGAGATCTTTCCTCAGATCTTTTCTATGGATATACTTGCTTTACATTCTTGTTTCCTCTGCAGGCAAAGGTGGGGTAAATTTTTAAAATTGTGTGCTCTCTCTAGATCCTGAAAAGCCTGGCTGGGTGCTGACATCTCATTTGCTTTCTCTAGAACAGCGCTGAATGCTCACATTTGGGTGCTTCCTCTCATTTCTGCAGAGTTAGGCTGGCTCTCTACTCATGCTCACTTGCTGTCTGCAAAGTCTAACATTCACCACTCTTGAGGGCATTCACAGGAAGCCAGCCACAGATTGGATGTGTGTGTATGTATGAGGCACACAGAATGTTGGGGGTGCCCAAAGGCCACTCAGGGAGATCCACATATGAGACATTCCCAGTGGCTCCTGTGTTGACTTTCTGATACAGTCCACAGAGTGTTTGGTGGGATCTATGTTTCTTTGGGATGTTCTAAGATAAGCCCTGACTCATGTTTTCCATGGCCCTCTGTACTCCTCAGTCAGGCAGCTCACCCAGTGCTCTGGATGAAGCAAGAAAAAAGTACCCTCTTAGGCAGCTTCCCATCAAGCTGGGAAATCCATGCACTCACTTGCATGTTCTCACTTTCCACTGAAGGAGAAATAACGGGCCTAGAGGGTCTCCCTTGGTCCTGAGCTGTCCTCTTGAGGGAGGAGAGATGTGAGTAAAGTGAAATTCTTCTTTTACCCTTTTTAATTTTTTTTTGTTGTTGTTGTTCCGCTGATATGCTGGAAGTTCAGCTGGACTCCTAGACTTCCACAAAATTATTCTGATCTGTGAGTGTTTATCAAAATCAATATTTGGGGGAGAAAAACAGCAGACTCCTATTCTACCATATTGCTCATGCACTCTTGGATTGACTATATTCTTAATAACAGTTATATAACATGACAACATATATATATATATATAATACATATATATGTATGCATATATATGTATATATATTTAATGTATTTTTATACATATAACCCATTAAATAATTCTCTTTTTGTTTCTAGTGAGGCAATTATAATTTTGTATTATGATAGCATGCCTGGGAGACTCAGTTGGTTAAGCGGCTGTCTTTGGCTCAGGTCATGATCCCAGAGTCCTGGTAGCAAGTCCCACATTAGACTCCCTGCTTGGTGGGGAGTCTGCTTCTCCCTATCTCTCTGTCTGCCACTCCCCCTGCTTGTGTTCTCTCTCTGATAAATAAATAAATAAAATCTTAAAAAAAAATTTGTGTTATGACACACAGTGTTTTATTTTATATCAGTAAATTATCCCTAGAATTGGAATTTCTGGATTGAAATATATTAACAAATATATTCAGACAGCCCTCATAAAAGTTTCATGAATCTATAACCACATTTTCAAAATTAAGGACTTTGTGTGAATATTATAAACCATTTTATGCCTTATCAAACTGATAAAAAATGTATATCTCATTGCACCTAGGTGGCTCTATCAATTAAGCATCTGACTCTTAATTTCAGCTCAGGTCATGATCTCAGGGATGTGAGATCAAGCTTCACATCAGGCTCACACTGGGTGTAACAATATCTGATTTGAGTTAGAATGTAAAGTACAGAGGCAGGCCTTACCATCAACTTTATAAAAGCGACCAAATATATTTGGAGGGGTTTTTTTTTGGGGGGGAGATGTTTTAATTATATTCATATTCATTATTTTTGCATTTCAAAACTATTCTGAGATTAGGAAAATATGAAGGAAAAACTGCTTTATTATGGGAAGCCATTAAATACTAAAGTGTGTTTAATATGTAATGATATAAATAAGTATTACAAATGTAATTTGTAATTTGACTTTTAAGTCAAATCTGAAATCCCTTTACATTTTCCTCAACAGGTAAAGAAACTGATGATTATTACATGTATCAAACAAATAATAAATATTCACAGGACTTACAGTACTATCTTAGGTTTAAGTACATTAATTTAAACTCAATTTTTTAAAATGAATACTTAGGGGAAAGCACTATTTAATGCATTTCAGAGGATACAAAATCAATTTATCTCTGACTGACAATCTAAACCTCTATTATCAACTACCTGACATCCTTCCATTTTGCTGTATTTTCATGAATTAAAATTCAGCTCTCTGCCTACTCCATCACAAAACTCACACAGTCTAACATAACTGAAGGAAAACACAAAATAATGCTGACTATGTTACTATCAAATTCATGGTCAGTCTCAAGTGGGCTTAGCAGTATACAGTATCCAGGCCCTGTCCCCCTTCCTTCTTCATATGACTATTTTAATCTTTTCCTTTTCCTCAGACTTTTAATACCTCCCCAAAGTTCAGTCTTAGTTGCTGACTTTGGTTCCTATATGCTGCAGAGGAAAAAAAAAAGTAGATCAGTTAGAAGATGCAGTAGACCTACCATGAGGTGACCCTCAATGAATTACACTTTAGTAGAAGACCATTCTGCTTGAATGTGGGCATAACGTATAACCTGCTTTCAACCAGTAAAATATGGGAAGGGAATGGGATGTCACTCACATTATATAGCAAAGATAAAAGGATTTTGCAGATATAATTAATGTTTCTATTCACCTGATTTCAGTTAATCAAATGGGAGAGTATCCTGGGTGGGACTGACTGACTCAAGACAACTCAGAGAGGGTAGAGGCCTTCCCTAAAGACACAGAGTCAAAGCAACAGAGGATATTTCTGGAGCTAGCTTTAAATAAGCAAGGTGTCATGAATTCCACAGCTGCAAGAAAATGAATTCTGCCAACAATATATGAGCTGGGAAGCATATCTCAAGTCTTAGGTAAAACCACAACCCTGATTGACATCTTGATTGCAGTCTGGTGAGAGCCAAAGCACCGGACACAGATAAACCATATCTGGACTTCTGATGCAGGAAAACTGAGACAGTAAGCATGGGTCATTCAAGCAGTTAGTTTATGGTAATTTGCTAGAAGCAATAGAAAATTAATATAGATGATTACTTTTGATTACACATACACACCTACCTGATTCTGAACCCAAGCAATTTGCTTTTCCTCTTATAATGGTGGATGGATTTTTCCTAAACATATTGAGGAGAGAACATTATACACTAATGTCTTTCAGCTATTCAAGGACATTATTTTCTGTGTGTGTGTGTGTGTGTGTGTGTGTGTGTGTGTGCAACCCATATCCCCTTCCTACTACATATCTCTTTGCTCTCTTTCACAATAGTATACAAATTTGAAAAAGTTTACATATATGTACTAACTTTTCTATCTGTTATTAGCCATGTCTAACAATTCACCCTCACCATCCCTTACTTCACATCTCCCTCACCATTCCACAAAAGTTGCTCTTATCAAGGTCAAGAAGAATTTTCATACTGCTGTACATCATGGTTAATTACTTTTTATCTTACCTAGCTTATCAATAGCATATAGCAGTGTTGACTCCCTCTTCCTTGAAACAGTTTATTCAGCTTCTAAAACACCACACATTTATGATTTTTTTAAGCACCTTAGGCTTTCTCCAATATTCTTTGCTATTTCTTTCTTATCCTCCTGAGCCCTGAATATTAACATGTTCCCTTGATCATGGACTTTATTTTCTCCACCAGCACTCATTTTTGTAGTAATCTCATAAAGTTTCATGGCTTTAGCTAAAATATACTTTCTGACAACTTCTAAATTAATTGTTTAAGACTTGATTTCCATGCTGAACTCAGGACTTACAAATTTGACACCCTCCTAAAATATCCACAGATCTCACTTATTATCAACAGATCTGCTGAGATCTACCTTTATAATACGATAATACCTTTAGAATCTGATCAGTTTTTGCCCTCCCCACACAGGATACAATCCAATCAACATCATCTCTCCCCTAGAACACTTCAAATGTCTATTCCAGTCTCTCTGCTTCTGTGCAACAACCAGAGCGATTCTTTTGAAACATAGAATGTTTTCTTTCCCTTCTCTGTCCCAACTCTTCTAATGGTCCTTTCCTTCACTCATAATAAAGGCCCAAACCTCTTTAATGGCCCTTTCAAAGCCCTTTACAATCAAGTTCCATTTTCTTTCGGACCTCAGCCCTTCACATACTCTGCTCTAGCTACATTGGTGTCCTAGGTTTCCTGTTCACATGCCAGGGAAAATCCTGCCTTAGGGACATTTCATGAGTTGTTCCCAGTACCTGGAATATTCTTCCCTAGATATCTATACCTCCTTTAAATCTTTGCATGTCATCTTGTTAATGAGACTAACAACCAATTTGTTTAAAATTGCAGCCTGCTACCTACCAAGACTTCTATTAGCCCTTTCTCTAATCTTCATTTTTCCAATGAATTTATTACCTTCTAATGTGCTGTATAACTGTGTTTTGTTTGTCAAATAAATAAAATCTTTTTTTTTAAGATTTTATTTATTTATTTGACAGAGAGAGATCACAAGTAGGCAGAGAGGCAGGCAGATAGAGAGAGGGAAGCAGGCTCCCTGCTGAGCAGAGAGCGCGATGCGGGACTCGATCCCAGGACCCTGAGATCATGACCTGAGCCGAAGGCAGCGGCTTGACCCACTGAGCCACCCAGGTGCCCCCCAACTTAAGTTTTAACCTAAAACCCCATCAGTGTCTTTCCACACTGGTGATAAGCAATGGTGAGTTGGACACAGAGAGAGGAGGGAACAGGGAGGGAGGGAGAGAAAGAGCTTCTTGAGAATGAATCTCAAGATAAATGTGGTCTAACTTACCCACTTTAGGACTATCTCACATGAAAGTCACCTTTGGTCTTATTCCCTGGACTAGCCAAGTGGGCAGAGAGAGAGAATCCTCTCCATGAGATCAGGTTTTCTAAGAGAGACAACACCATAACAAAGCCTGTAAAATAATTGTCAGCAGTTACTTTATCTCTCTACTCTTTAATTGGAATGAAGCAAAGAGAATCTTGAATTTCTTATTTTGGTGCATAGATAAATGAAGACATTGAAGCACGTGGAACAGGAGGGTGACATCTGATATTCATGTTATAAATATGGAAGAAAGAAGAAGCAGAAAAGTTAATCTGGACACCGGGAGACTACTTTGGATGCTGTTTATTTTGAGGAGAATTTAAGTATAGGCAAATAACTAGGGAGAAAGAGACAAATGTGAGAATTAAGAAAGGTCAAAAATTTAAAACAAAAAAACAAAGCACAAGGACAATTTGGATTATACGGGAGAGTCAGGAATTTAGGATGATTCTCAGATTTTGGTTTTGATAACAGAATGATTGGGAAAACAAGTTAGATGACATATTTCCAGATGAAAGAAAAATGTCAGAGTGCTCGGGTCTCTCTACATGAACAACAGCTAATGTCTTGCAGTGATTAGTACTTTGTCAGGCTAAAAAAAAACAAAAACAAAAACAAAAAAAACAAAAAGCAACAGCAAAACACACACAAAAATCTGTTTTAATGTATTAATCACCTTGGATGAGGATATCAGCTGTCAGTTAAATAGAAAGATGATTAGGCTTTGAACATATTGGCCAATCTACTAATTTACTGATCATCATCAGCCATTAGCTGGTTGCCAGACAACTACATGTTCCAACTGGGAAGATTCTCTCATACTAACCAAGGATTAGATTATTTCACATCTTTGGGGAGCTTCTCATATTATCTGAGGTCCAAGCAACAGACTGCAGTAATTTTACCTGAAGGTAGTTTAAAAAGTAAATTAGTTTAGGTGATTGAGTTACTTTTAAAATTGCCATAATTTGGAGGGGAGGTGGTTAAAGGACAGTCCATTCTAATTTGTTGTATGGCTGAATATAAATACTTGCTGATTTTCCTACACAGATAACTGTAAGATTTGTGTGTTTATTCTTATAATTTGAAAAGAAACTGTTAATATACATGGCCCATTTTTTAAAAATTAATTTTAGATATAACTCATGTGCCCTTTGAAATTCCATGTTTTCCAAAGCTCAGGGAAATGCTATTTAAACATGAATATTTCATCCAACTAAATAGCTATGGGTTCTTCTTTTAGAATATCTTAAAGTCTTAGGTTGGATTGTTTTCTGCTCTATACTCTTTTTTTTTTAAGTTTTATTTAAATTCCAGTTAGTTAAAATACAGTGTAACATTAGTTTCAGAAGTACAAAATAGTGACTCAACACTTGCACAAAACACCAAACGCTCATCACAAATGTACTCCTTGGTCCCCATCACTGCTCCATATTCTTGTTCTTGTCAAATCACAGTTTATCAACAATATAGCCCAATGGTTGAAAGTAATATGTAAGAATCAAAAAGGCATGGGCTTGGATCTCTGTATCTGCTACTTACACATTGTGTGGAGCACACAAATTGTGTACGGCATGCTTTTAGCTGAAAGTAACAAAACTACTGACTCAAATGTTTTTAATCTATAAATAAGTGTATTATGTCACATAACTCATATTCTGAGGTAGTTTAGTCTCCAAAGGTGCCCTATTTACTGGTTCTAATATTCCTTCAATTATCCCCTCACATTTCCCTAACAAATCCCATAGATCAATGATGTCCTTGAGGCCCACTAGACTTTCTGTTCCTCAAGAACTCTCTTCTTCTGGGCATGAACAAAAGAATATATAGCTCTATTTACTACTAGTGGCCATCTTTAATCACAAAGGTAACTGCCTTAGAGTGAAGCCAACAGTAAATTATCTGTAGGCCTGGAACAGAAGGTCCTGGCTTTATTTATTTATTTATTTATTTATTTATTTTTAAGATTTTATTTATTTATTTGACAGAGAGAGATCACAAGTAGACAGAGAGGCAGGCAGAGAGAGAGAGAGGAAAGCAAGCTCCCCGCTGAGCAGAGAGCCCTATGTGGGACTCGATCTCAGGACCCTGAGATCATGATCTGAGCGGAAAGCAGCAGCTTAACCCACTGAGCCACCCAGGCGCCCCCCCTTTTTTTTTCCTTTTTAAAAAAGATTTTATTTATTTATTTGAGAGAGAGAGAGAGGGAGAGAGCAAGTTGGGGGTAGGGGCAGAGGGACCGGAAGAAGCCGACTCTCCGTTGAGCAGGGAGCCCAACCTGGGGCTCCAAACCAGGGCAATGAGATCATGACCTGACCTGAAAGCAGACACTTAACCACTGACCCACCCAGGCTCCCTGTAGCCTAAATAGAAGTACTACCTGCAGAGGTAATACTACATTTTAATGTTGGAGCCTAGAATCGTGAGGCAGATCTTGAGGACCTCTTTGAGCTCCAGGTCAAACTCTTTCCTATCCTTGGGCACTTTTTGTTGTTGTTGTTAAAACTTTACCACTCAGCATTTGTATCCTCCTATATCACAAATTCCTTGCCTTTCCCTCCTCAACCTCTACACACTGCATTTACCCTGACATCCCCATGCTCTGTCCTCTTACTCCTAAACATCTCTAATTCCCTGTCAGAATTAGAACTTTCAATGAATAGAGAAAGAATAGCATGGATGGCAGGCAGAAATAAAGGCAAATAGCCTACCTTTTTCAGAAAGGTACACCAGAATGTACTACTAACTTTAGTTAAGCAAAAACCTGTGTCTCTAAGACAAAGAAATTAGAGGAAAAACCAGATACAGTATTGTCCTATAAGTAGGCTGGTGCCCTTACTAGAAAGCAAAGACAAGTTTGTTTCTGAATGAATTTCTCCATTCAGCTTCATTTACCTTGAATTTATTGAAAATTCTTCATGAATCTTGTATGTATAATAATATGCATATAATCACATATGTAAGATATATGTAATATATTATATGCATTATTGTATATATATAATACATGCATATATTAGTATATTATATTTATTTTATTATATGTATACATATGTACAATATGTATACAAGACTGAATGTCTTATGCACTAGTTTCCTAGAGCTGCCATAACAAATTATACAAACTAGGAGGCTTAAAACAGACATTTATTTTCTCACAGTTCTGGAAACTAGAAATCTGAAATCAATGCCACATTTTCTGTGAAGTCTCTTTTAGCTTCTGGTGGTTGCTGGTAATTTTTGGCTTTCCTTGATTTACAGCCTCCATTACCTGAACCTGTCTCCATCTGCACACAGCCTTCTCCCATATGACCCTTGTCTCTATGTTCAAATTTCCCTCTTCTTATAAGGGTATTAGTCATATTGGATTTAACGGCCCACTCCACCCCTATTTAGTATGATCTCATTTTAACCTGGCTACATCTTCAAAGATCATAATTCCAAAATTACATCTGCAAAGATGCTATTTCCAAGTAACGTCACATTCACAGGTTCCTAGTGAATCCATAGTAGCCTGGTGGATGTGAATTTTGATGAAACACTACTGAACTCAGTATATCATGTAAATTTTAGTTTCTACCCTCACTTCTGGCTTTATCTTATTTTCCTACCCTTATTTATCTTTTCTATAGTTCATTTTCAAATTTTAAATTTTATGTAACTTTGAAACACAGATCTTTGTAAGATTCATTAATCTTTCATTGTAAAATTTTGAAGAGATAAAAATGTATAAAACATCAATTAATCTTTCAATCTTCTCAGATGCTCCCAAAGTGCTGAATATAAATCTTACTTTTCTTTAAAATATGACTTTTACTTTATTATTATTTTTATCTTCACTTATGCCTATGGGAAAGGGGGGCTGGGATGTGTTAAGATCAATTAGCTATATAACTGGTATTATTTTTTTTTAAATTTTTTATTATTATTATTTTTATAACATATGTTTTAATCCCCAGGGGTACAGGTCTGTGAATCACCAGGTTTACACACTTCACAGCACTCACCAAAGGACACACCCTCCCCAATGTCCATAATCCCACCCCCTTCTCCCAAACCCCCTCCCCCCAGCAACCCTCAGTTTGTTTTGTGAAATTAAGAGTCACTTATGGTTTGTCTCCCTCCCATTCCCATCTTGTTTCATTTATTCTTCTCCTACCCCCTTAAGCCCCCATGTTGCATCACCACTTCCTCATATCAGGGAGATCATATGATAGTTGTCTTTCTCTGCTTGACTTATTTCGCTAAGCATGATATGCTCTAGTTCCATCCATGTTGTCGCAAATGGCAAGATTTCATTTCTTTTGATGACTGCATAGTATTCCATTGTGTATATATACCACATCTTCTTGATCCATTCATCTGTTGATGGACATCTAGGTTCTTTCCATAGTTTGGCTATTGTGGACATTGCTACTATAAACATTCGGGTGCATGTGCCCCTTTGGATCACTACGTTTGTATCTTTAGGGTAAATACCCAGTAGTGCAATTGCTGGGTCATAAGGCAGTTCTACTTATAACTGGTATTATTTTAAAGTAGTATTTCATTATTTTTTGAAGGAATGAAAAGTTTAAGGGCAAATTCTGATGAACCTTGTGATAAAAGAATCATCAATATGATACAAGCAGAAATAACAGAGATTACTTGAAGGCCAGGATGAAATCTTTCCAGATGTTCATCTTCAACCACCTGTCCTTGAATAAAATGACACAATGTCAGAGAACTGGATAAAGATAGGGAGCCAGAGGTTGAAATTCTGATTTTACTACCTGTAATTTAACCTTCAACTGGTAATTTAATGTCTTAGATTCACTGTCTCAAATTGTAAATTGGAAATAATATTTACCTCACAAGCATGTTTTTACTTGTGAATGCTAACATATAGTGTATAACTTCTGGCTGTAGACACTGAATAATGTCTTTTAGGTTTGAACTGCAAACCCTGGCTCTCACAGACCTGTAAGTCCTCAGTCTTATATGTATAACCACTTGTAATTCTTCCCAGAACAGTCAAGTGTGAAAAGACCAAATCAGTTTCTAAAATTTGTGTCAACACCATTTCTTGATTTATCCAATTTAACATTTTTTTTTGGAATACTCAAAACTTCTTCACTGATACATCAGCCATTAGTATTTACAAAAACAGAACTTATAGAAAATTGTCACACAGATATAGCATACAGTGAAAAAAATTACCGAATCTGCCTAAAGTTATATTTTTTAAAATTTTAATTTATTTCAACCAAGAGAGAAGAAATAACATATATAAACATTTTATAACATTTGGGAAAGATTTTTTATATAATAATTTTGTAATTATAGGTATATGCATATATACATGTATAAACATATAATGCATAGCTTAAAAATAGAATATTAATAACTTTTAAACCTGCCCTGAGCTTCTTCCAGATTGCATTCTTTACTCACAAAGTAATATTCTGAATTTTATGTTAATTGTTCTTTGTTTTTCTTATAGTTTTCCCATGGATAGTGAATTATTTTTCAATATATTTTCAAGTCTCTGAATTAAAAAAAAAGTTTTGTGTGACTGAAATAATACTGAATAGATTTGAATGGCATTTT
Organism: Mustela lutreola; assembly: GCF_030435805.1. Taxonomy (NCBI): domain Eukaryota; kingdom Metazoa; phylum Chordata; class Mammalia; order Carnivora; family Mustelidae; genus Mustela; species Mustela lutreola. The sequence goes on from NC_081297.1 coordinate 91,049,059, forward strand.
TAAAATTGTATTTAACACTATTTTAGAGGAGAAATCTATGTTGATACATATAGCTATAATTGATTCATTTTCACTATTACATAGTGTTCCACTATATATTTTCATCCTTATGTCCACTATGCCTTTATCGTTTTGCCAGCTGAGAGATTTTAGGGTTGCTTCTTTTTTCCAATTTTTTGCTCTTCCAAAACAATGTTTCATTGGCTATCCTTCAGTATGTCTCCTGATGCACATATGCAACTCTTTCTCTAGGGATAGCTTCTATGAGGGGAAACTTTCAGTCTTTGTGTTTATTCATATTTACTAAATAATGGAGAATGATTTTGAATATTGATTTTGCCAATTTACAGTTATACCAGCATATGTGTTCATATACAATTTTCTATATTGCTCCACATTTTCATCAACACTAGCATACCTTAGTTTTATTTTGGTTCATCTGATGGATGATACAGGAAATCAATGGGAATCTTATGTTGTATTTCTCTCATAATAATACAGTTGATATGTTTTCATTTGCTTAGCCATTCAAACTATCTCTTTTATGAAATGCCTTTTGTTTTTGTTGATGTTGCTTATTTTAGGGGCTGCAATTTGTCTTCCTTTATTTAAAACAGCTTTACAGATATTCTGGATGCTAATCTTTTGATGTTATGTGCTTTAATATTATTGTTTCTCCTTTAGTGGTTATTTTTCCTTTACTGTCTTTATGGTATATTCTGGTGAAGATAAATACATAATTTTAGGAATATTTTAGTTCATTAAAATTGTTTTGTGATTAGCATGAATTGGTATGTATGTATTAATTTATAATAATAAACAATAATACATATAGTATGTATAATACATATATAGGAGTATGAAGTACAGAGGAGTATTTATATTTAGAGATCACATATATGTATATGTAATATGTAAATATATATATAAAAGTCAGGAAAATATTCACATTTATTGACCATAGGTGAAGAATATATAGTTTGTTGATAGATTTCATAATATTTTTTCAACTTTTGTTTAAATTGAAATTTTTTAAAATAAAATTTGTTGAGGAAAACAAGACAAAATGGTTGGAAATAACAACTTGAGTCATTTGAGATGTGTTAAAGATGCCAAATTGTCATTCAATAGTTATTTGAGAGAGTAAAACTATCTTATTTAGACCAATGTATTATGTATTTTAAGGTAACATTGGTATAGAAAGTTAGCATGTATTCACTATTACTGATGGAAATATTATTAGCCTGATATGGAGAATCTGGAAAAAACATATAGCAAATACATTTACTAATACAGAAATATAGGGTGTATTTCTTTTAAAATCAGGAAATATTATGGAAGTTCACTGTCACTTTTTCTGCTCAACATTGTATTAAAGGGTTTAACTCAAGTCAACAAGAAAAGTAAATACTAGATTAGTAACAAAAAGATTTGGAAAAAAACACAATACTATTATTAATTGTATATATTTATCAACATAGAATTTTTTAAATACAAAAAATGATTAGACTTAGAAACTTAAGCAAAAGAATTTTATATAAAATGATTATACAAAATCAACTCCATTGATATTCAAAAATGACAAAGTGTCAGTGAATATAACTATTTCAGATTGAAATATTCTGATATGATATCACCAAGGAAATGAAAACTGGTTCTCAGAGGTGAAAAAAAATGTTAGCTCTGGCAATTATACTTGGCTCTCCAGCTCAGCTCAGTTCTACTTGACAAAAAAAAAAAAAAAAAAAAAAAAAGAGAAAAAAGAATTAAAATACGATGCAGCAACAAATGACTCTTAAAATCTCACTAGCTTGGAACCTGATCAGGTATGATCTTTTTTGGTTTATGTTCCATGTTTGCACAAGTCAGCTCTAGAATTGAGCTCATTGTATTTATTTTGAAATAATAACACAAATATTTTCAAATAATAATGTGGTCTACTAAAATAACAGCAAATGATGCAACTTTAAATATCAACAATGGGTATCTGGGTGGCTCAGTCAGTTAGGTGTTTATCTTTAGCTCAGGTCATGATATCAGGGTCCTGGGATGGATTCCTGTATGAGCTCTCTGCTCAGTGGGCAATCTGCTTCACCCTCTCACTCTCCCTCTCTGCTCTCTCTCAAATAAATAAATAAATAAAATCCTAAAAATAAAATAAAATATCAGCAAAACAACAAAAAGGAACCCGGAATAAATCTTACAAAGGATATTTAAGACTTTTACAGAGACACTTTGAAAAGCGTTGTTAAAAATTATTAAAAAAAAAAATGGTCATAAAATGCAAGTATCTACAAATTTATATATAGATGTCATTCAGCTCTAATTTAAAAAATTAAAACAAAAAGTCACATACATGTCTAATAATTTGAGAAGCTGACCCTAAAATAGCTATATTAAGACAAAATATCAAAAATATCCATGTTTCTCTTTTTTTCCCATGTTTCTCTTGAAAAATAATAAGGTGTGGAAACTTGTTCTGTCAGTTACCAAAACTATTTTTAATAAAACTCTATTAATAAATGCAGTGGTGTCTTGGTAGAGGGATGGAGACCATTAGATCAGAAGCTCGTAGCAGGTTCTGATTTTATATTTATATACAAATATATACCCTCCCCAATGTCCATAATCCCACCCCCTTCTCCCAAACCCCCTCCCCCCAGCAACCCTCAGTTTGTTTTGTGAGATTAAGAGTCACTTATGGTTTGTGAATTCTATTTTTAATCAATCAAAATTAAAGGGAACCCTAATACACTATTCATCAGAATGTAAACTGGTAGAGCCACTATGGAAAACAGAATAGCGGTTCCTCAAAAATTAAAAATAGAATTTCTATAAGATCTAGTTATTTCACTTCTAGTTATTTATCTGAAAAAAAAAACCACATTAATACATATATGTATTTATATACATATACCCTCTACATGGAAACTTGTAGTACAACAAAAGTGTCAGGAAAAGAGCAATAAATGCAATAAAAATGGGATACTATTTATTTACTATTATTTACTAATACTGAGATAATACTTATTTGAGAGAAAAAATGAAATTGGTTTTCTGCCTCACACCAAACTAATAAATAAATTCCAGATAGAAGAAGAGATGAACAATGAGAAGAAATGTTTTGCAATTTTTAGAAGGAAATAAAATAATAGCTTTAGGACTTTGGGTTAAGACAAGAGTTTATATAAAATATTGGTGTATGAGGGAAAATTAATTATATATGAAGGAAAATATTAATAAATTTGCTACATTAAAATTGTTTTGTTATTCATGAAAAGACTACATAGATAATTAAATGATGAGGTAGAACCTGGGAGAAACTATTTCAATTAACATAACCACAAAATAATTTGGTATGTAAAGCATAAAACATTTCTTCAAATCAATGACAACCCCATTTAAAAGGAGCAAAAGGCATGTGAACAAACAGACAGAAAGCATGTCATAAAAGTGGAAAAAAGAATGGCCAATCATCATATGAATACCATATCAGAATTAGAGACATGTCAATTAAGACCATGTTAATGTAATTGAAATGTTGACAAAGATTTAAAAGTCTTTAGATTTTAGTGTTGGTAAGGATATGTAAGGATATGTAGCAATAATGTACACACTGCTGGTGGATATGAGGGAGGATATTTACAAAGCTAGTTATGGAACTATTTCTATAAGCCAGGTCAAAAATGTTGAACTATACAAATAAGAAGTACAGATTCCAGAAATTTATGGAGTCAAAAGTAAGAATCTAATTCTTCCTAGGTATTGAATTCTATTTTTTTCCATTTCTTTTTTTTTAATTTTTTATTTTTTATAAACATATATTTTTATCCCCAGGGGTACAGGTCTGTGAATCACCAGGTTTACACACTTCACAGCACTCACCAAAGCACATACCCTCCCCAATGTCCATAATCCCACCCCCTTCTCCCAAACCCCCTCCCCCCAGCAACCCTCAGTTTGTTTTGTGAGATTAAGAGTCACTTATGGTTTGTGAATTCTATTTTTAATCAATCAAAATTAAAGGGAACCCTAATACACTATTCATCAGAATGTAAACTGGTAGAGCCACTATGGAAAACAGAATAGCGGTTCCTCAAAAATTAAAAATAGAATTTCTATAAGATCTAGTTATTTCACTTCTAGTTATTTATCTGAAAAAAAAACCACATTAATTTGAAAAGATATTTGCACTCCAATGTTCACTGCAGCATTATTTACAATTGCCAAAATACAGAAACAACCTAAGTGTCCACTGGTGGATGAAAAGATAAAGATGTGATACAACACACACACACACACACACACACACACACACACAGACACTCTCTGCCCAATGAAATACTAATCAGCTATAATAAAGGATATAATTTTGCCATTTGTGACAACATGATGGACCTTGCTATGCCAAATGAAATAAGACCATCAGAGAAAGACAAATGCCATATAATTTCACTTGTATATGTACTCTAAAAACAAACAGCAAAAGAACAAACAAAACAAAACTGATATACATGGAGAACTGATTGGTGGTTACCAGAGGAGGAGGAGAAGGAGATGGGGCATAGGTGATATGTTGAAGGGAGAGGACTATATGGTGATGGATGATAACTGGATTTATTGTGGTAATCACTCTGGAGTGTATACAAATACTGAATTATTATGTTGAACACCTGAAACTAGTATAATGTAATATACCTCAATAAATTTTACCTCAATAAAAAATACTCATTTAGCCCATCTTCATTTTTTCTTCTGTTATTTAAAATACATGGTGTTTTATTTTTTAATTCCTTGGGTATTTAAGTTGTCTATAAGAACTATATTTATCTCTTAAATGTAAAATGCATAGGCCTTGAAAACAAGGCTCAAAACTTGGAATTGGATTCTGCTTCCGTTCTTTAGACTACATATGGAATAGAGACTTTCGGTGGTCTCACTGCATACCTTGTAATTAAAACACAGCCTATGTGGTATTTAAAGCAGGTGTGAGCTCAAACTGTTAATTGGACTATAAATTCATGCTCTTGCACCTGAAGAGGATTCATTTGTATGCACATTTTCAAACATATTACAAAAGAATTACCAACATATGTTGTATATTCTGTGCCATTAAGTCACAGAACAGGCAACAGCAATTTGCCAATGTAAGTATGGTGCAGGTGTTAAGTGGCATCACAGATGTGATATGACTGAGGAAATACCGTTATTCAGTGCAGCAGGTAGACTTATTTCCTAGAAACTTTCTTCCAAACTGTTCTAAAGCATAAGATCATGCAATTGAAGATATAATAAAGATTGCATTAAAGGAAGACAAATTAAAAGATAGTTAAAGAGCAGGAAATTCACCTCCATAAGGTTGGAAGGTACAATTTTCTTTGAGGTCTTGAACTATACCTTGAACTTTGATAAAAGTTGGATAAACCTGTTTATCACCAGGAAAGCAATCATTTCTCCAGGAGATCTTGATATTAGATGTTTAGATGTTTACACCTATCTGTTACATCAAAGTTCTGCTCTAGTAAAACGTAATGAACCCAGAAAATCATTACATGGGAAATGTTAAATTCACTCTAGTTATTTTTAATACAGTATTTATAGTAGGTTGAAATAGTAGTGAATAGTAGTGAAATTAGATTTATGAAAAAGTTAAAAATTCAAATGATTGTGAATTCTTTAAGAAGTGTAAACTATAAAAACTAAGATATTCTTTAGACATAAGATTTTGCCCTTTTAAAATTTCATCAGGCCTTAGCCAATGACCTATTAAGACTCTAAACACTTTGTGGACATTTTAGGGCAGAATCCTGTATATTTGTGTCAATCTCTGTGATATTACTTCAGGAATTTATTTGGGCAAGAGAAACATATGTTGAACACTAAACCCAGAGTTGATTTGATAGAAGTGATAACATAATATGACCTTTGCAATTTATTATAGGGAGACAGTTTATTGACGAGGGTCAATAGCAAACTTAATTATCAAATAATTAAAAATGCAAATAAATGTAAGCAGAGATTAAGGATATCAAAGAAGGCAAAGCTAATATGAAACAAACCATGTTCTATGAATTTCATGTTAAAGTTTTCATGGTCTTATTATCAAGTCTGTGATAGTTAATTTTTATGTCAATTTGGCTGGAGTATTCTGTCAGTAGACTCTGACTTGCCAGCCTCAGCAATTGCATGAGACAATTCATTAAAATAAATATCTTTTTATGTATATATACATCTTATTTCTTCTGTTTCTTTGGAGAACCCTAATATACTATGTGTGTTTTGACCTCATGCAAGTTAAATGCAAATTAAATGTAAGACAAAGTAAATATAAATATATATGGAGTATAGAATGAGTTGGCCCGACCTGATGCTGAATGTGATACAGAGCTGAATGCACTGTAATGATCAAGGTTCATAGATCTCTTTGCCAAAAACCAACTGCGTATTGATCATAGATAGATAATTCCTAGGCCTATCCCAGATAAAAGTCACATCTTCATTGCTAGAGTTCAGTCAAGTTACTAAGAAATAGTTGTGTAGGAAGAAAATGTCCTTATATGCTACTAAGTATCTGAAACCGCCAACAGTTTTTAGCAAATGACCACAGCTAGAGCATATCAGTGATTGATAATTATCTGATAGGTTAAATCAGATAGAAAAAAACTAACAGGTATGGAGTTTGACCTGTTTAGCTAAGAGGTTCTGTAAAAGAAGAAGGGGCGGGAGTGGGAGGTTGGGGGAGCCAGGTGGTGGATATTAAGGAGGGCACATATTGCATGGAGCACTGGGTGTGGTGCAAAACAATGAATACTGTTACGCTGAAAAGAAATAAAAATAAACAAATTAATTAATTTTAAAAAAAGATACACAAAGCCCTCAAAACACCAAGGGGAGGCATTTATCAGATTACAAATACTAATAATAGAAATATTACAATTATTTAGCCATTTGTATATAGTTAATATGCTCCCATCTTGAGCAGTAGGAAAATTTGGTATTTGATTTCTGCATGAAACCAAAACCAGGGATTCAAATGATAAGAAAACCCAGTTTCTTTCTCTCTTGGCTCAATTCTTTATGTTGGCTTGTTTATGTTGGGCATTTCTCTTATTGCTATAAAGATATGGGAGTAAATTCACCTTGCATTCTTTCCACATCAAATCTCATAAGGGAAAAATAAGAATACCTTTTTAGATACATTTTATTTCTTACTGATTTTGACAGTATGATTGTGTGATGACTATCACTTAACTGGATTACCAAATGATAATCTCATTGGTCTGAGCCTAGAAACTATCCTCTACCAGCCAGGAGTGAAATCCTTCTGAAACACAAGGACTAAGAAATGAAGAGGATAGTTCACAAATACAAACCTGGATAGGGTTTTCTGAGGAAGGATAAAGGGATACTGAATTATTGTACATAAATTTTCCATTAAAGCTAAAAAATATAATTGCATAATACTACAGCAAGCTGAATACAATGTAATATATCTTTGATGGCTCAGGAAGCATTTCCAGCTAGAATAATATATTAATATTATTGCATAAAAACTGCACAGTAGAGTATCACTGATGGTTATAGAAATATCCTATTACCAAAAAAAAAAAAAAAGGTCAATAAGGGATTAATTGTATAACAGAAGCAGCAATTTAACTAAACTCACTTATATGTACAAAGGAAACTCTACATTTTGGGTAAAATCTGGAGTAAAGGCAGGACATTTCATTTCAAAAACCATTTGTGGAAACCGGACATGACTAGGCACAGTGTAGGTGTGAGGAGCAGAACTGCCCATCTCCAGGAGATGGCATTCTAGGTAGGAAGATGAAATGTTACACACAAAAATATAAAAGAGAACAGATATATAGAAAATGATATCTGTATAAGTAGTATTAGAGAACAAGTGAAGTAGGATGTGGAGTAAAGTAAACATCTTCAGTTAGGATGATCAACTTACATGAAAGAGGAAAGATTTGGACATCCATCAATAAAGACTTGCAATGGAGAGAAATTTAGATTCAAGAGGGTCTATGTTAAAGTTTATGAAAGTCAATAATGCTAAGACTATTATCAACTTATAATTTTATATAACCAAAATATTTTAGTTCAGATAACATTTGAAATTTGATTACATGTTTTAAAGCAACATTTTACAGTTTTCATCATTTTTATCCTCATTCATTATTCAAAATTATTTTCTTGGGGCACCTGGGTGGGCTCAGTGTGTTAAATGTCTGACTATTCATTTTTTTTTTTTTTAAGATTTTTTCTTTATTTATCTGACAGAGATCACAAGTAGGCAGAGAGGCAGGCAGAGAGAGAAAAGGAAGCAGGCTACCCGCAGAGCAGAAAGCCCGATGCGGGGCTCGATCCCAGGACCCTGGGATCACGACCCGAGCCAAAGGCAGAGGCCTAACCCACTGAGCCACCCAGGCGCCCCTGATTATTGATTTTAACTCAGGTCATGATCTCAACAACTTGGGATCAATCCCCACATTGGGCTCTGTGCTTGGTGGGGAGTCTGCTTTATATTCTCTCTCTCCCTCTCCTTCTGACTCTCCCCCCATGTTATGTGTGTGTGTGTGTGTGTGTGTGTGTGTGTGTGTAATAGATAAATAAGTCTTCAAAAAATTATTTTCTTAAAAAGTACTTTTTCATTGATGATGAAAAAGAATCTCAAGATTCTAGAAAAAAATATTTAACTTTTACAACTATCATCAGAAAAGTACATTTAGTTATCTCTCTAACACTGGTCAAACAAAATCATCTCGTCTGTCTTAATTAAATCTAAACTCTTAAATTTCTGCTTTATTAAATAAAGTGTAATTCATATTGAAAATATAGAAAGAAATTTGAAGAAACCTCATTAAACTCTTTATTCTTTTCGTTATTCAATTTTCTTTATTTTTTCCAATTTTTCCAGTTTTCATTAAATCATCAAAATATGAGGAAATTTGATTAATTCAATAAAATCTTAAAAATATATAAAATTGAAAGGAAAATCACTAAGATAGCTCCATCTTTTTTTGTTCCTGTTATTATTCTACAGTTTTATGAAGCACACATAATAAAAAATCACTTCATAAATTTGATTATATAAAACATTTAATAAGAGTGTGTGTGTTGGCAAGCCTCTAAGATGGTCCTCAATGATCTCTACCTCCCAATATTTTCACCCTTGTGTAATTCTCTCTCACACTGAATTAGGGTTGTTATGCAATTAACAGGCAGAAGAAGTAATAGCATACGCATTCTGAGACTAGTTCATAAAAGTTAAAGCAACTTCTGCCACCCTATGAGGAGACCCAAGCAAGGTATAAGGGACCTCCTGCCCATAGCCAGCAAGATACTCAGGCATTCAGACAATATCATTTCAGTGAGTTACCTTGTGAGTAGATCCTTCACCCCAAGTCAACCCCTCAGCTGACTGCAGCCCTAACCATTACCTTAATTGAAACCTCATATGTGACCCAAAGCCAGAACTACCCAGCTAATTCACTTTCATAATCCTAACCTTCAGAAGTTATGTTCTATAAATAACTGCGGTTTTGTGCTTTTTTAAAAAAATTAATTTATTTGAAAGTCAAGAGATCACAAGTATAGGCAGAGAGGCAGGCAGAGAGAGAGAGGTAGGGAAGCAGGCTCCCTGCTGAGCAGAGAACCCGATGCGGGGCTCAATCCCAAGACCCTGGGATCATGACCTGAGTAAAAGGCAGAGGTTTTAACCCACTGAGCCACCCAGGTGCCCCAATAACTATTTTTAGTTCCTAAGTTTTGAAGCATTTTGTTACTCAGCAATAGATAACTAATAAAAGATGGCTGTAAAATGATTAAGTAACAATGAGATTCCTGAGATCATGCAGAGAATGGATATTATTAGACTCCTAGGACACTCTTAAGAGCAACAACAAGCATTTCCCAAGTATCTGTTCAGTGTCAAATTGTGCTACAGGTGCTCTGAAGGGTATAAGATCTTGTATGAAGATCTGGTTCTGACCACAGACTGAGAGTGGAGGATAAACACATAGGAACATATTAGAAACAATTGATTTTGTCTTGGAGAGATTTATGAAGCAGCTAGCATTCTGCAGAGGAAAAAAAAAAAGCAGAAAGATGAGATCAGTCAGGGAGGGTGTCAATGAAATTTGAACTGTTTTTGACAAATGTATAAGATTTGCACAGAAGGAAAAAAGAAAAAAAGAAGGTATTCCTCTACAGGAGAATGCTATAATCAGAGTTACCATGGTGGAAACTATGTAAACAGTCATAGAAATACTAATTTTTCTACTGTAGAAACCCTGACTTGGGGAACAGATATAAATAGAGATTGATAGAGCAGGTCTTCCAGAATGGGTCTAATGCCAGGCAGAATATTCCGATTTTAATAGCATGCAGGGGACCTACAAATGATCTTAAACAGTGAATACACCTTGACATTTCCTCTCGTAGGGAATGAGGCTTACTGTTGAGAGAACATACCAGTTCATTGTACAACCATAATTCTTAGGAAGTTCTTACTTATCTTGAGCTGAAATTTGTCTTCCATTAATTTCCACACTTGCTTGTACTTATGTAGCTCAAAAGAATTATTGGGGAATCATAGAAACTTTGTATTGAAAAGAACCTTGAATCTGATCTATTCCAACTACTCATTTGATTCTCATAAATTCACATAACACATGACCATACATCCCATGCTTAAATAACCCCAGTGATAGGGTTTTTATCCAGTTCTTCAAGGAACTGTATTTATCTTTAGACAATGCAACAACAAAAAGTTTGCCTAAAACTATGTTTGTCTATAAGCACTGACCCCAGTTTAAGAACTTCAGGTCACAGCCAATTTAAATAAGGAATAATCCCAGGGCACCTGGGTGGCTCAGAGGTTAAAGCCTCTGCCTTCGGCTCAGGTCATGATTCCAGGGTCCTGGGATCGAGCCCTGAATCAGGCTCTCTGCTCAGCGGAGAGTTTATTTATCTGACAGATAAATAAAGACTAATCCCTCTATTTTATTTATTTATTTGAGGAGAGGGGAAGGCAGAGGGAGAGAGACAGTCCTTTTTTTTTTAAATTTGATTTATTTTTTTATTAACATATAATATACTATTTGCTTCATGGGTTCAGGAAGATTTGATTTATTTATTTGACACAGAGAGACACAGTGAAAGAAGGAACACAAGCAGGGGAAGTGGGAGAGGGAGAAGCAGGCTTCCCGCTGAGCGGGGAGCCCAATGTGGGGTTTGATCCCAAGACAATGGGATCATGACTTGAGCTGAAGGCAGACATTTAACAACTGAGTCACTCAGGTGCCCAAGGGAGAGAGAGTCTTATGTAGGCTCATGCTGAGCTTGGAGCCCGAGGTGGGGGCTTGATCTCACAACCCTGAGATCACTTTGTGAGCCAAAATCAAGAGCTGGTTGCTTAACTGACTGTGCCACCCAGGTGCCTCAACATTTTAAGTATTTAAAGATGGTCTGCTCCCCTTGGAAATAGAGGATAGAAAAAAGTATGGTATGGTTTGGAGTCCCTTCAATACTGTGCCCAATCTTCCCTAAGTTGTCATGCTGTATCTACAGCATTTTAAAAGTGATTCTCAAACTGAGGGTAACACTCCAGTATGGGCTCTTTACTATAGAGTAAGGTGGTGCCATTGTTTTCTTATTTGAAATATATTTCTCCTTAAAATTCTTTAAGCTTTTTTTTGGTGACACTGTCATAGTTAAGTTTGTTTGCAAAACTTGCCATATCTCTTTAAAGTGTGCTGTATCCCTACCACATTTCACCATCTTTATTTGTGTTCTGTAAGACCTAACAGGTCACTCCTATCCCTCGACTATATCAGGTTACAGCGATAAATGCAGGCAGCTTACATTTTGGGATCTGAGACTATCTTGCTACATGGCACAGAATTTATATATTATTACCCCTACTTCTTTCATTATTCCAATGAAGAAACTGGACCCTCATAAAATTTTACTTGACTAAGCTAACAATTTTTGAAGAGCTAGTGGAGTGAATCCAGCTCCATCATTGTTTTTCCGTAACCATTTTTAGTTTTTCCACCAAATGTACATTATCTATATGAGGCATATGTAGTTTTCCCCTGATCAAAAACAGTATCCTGTTTTGGGCTAGATTCTCTCAACTATTTCCCATATACTGTATCACAACTTTGGTTTCTCCATCCAGAATTTTTTAATCATCACTTTGTTCTCTGTCCCTATAAATGTGCCTTTCCCAGACGACCACATAAATCATGCAGTCCACAGCCTTTGTGTCTGACTTGTCTCATTTAACAGAATACAACTGAGATTTATCTACATATTTTGCATGTGTTCGGAGTTTCTTCCACTTTATTGCTAAGTAATGTTCCATTCTACAGATAAACTATGATTAGTTTATATATTCATCAATTGATAAACTGGCTGTTTCCAGTTCAGGGTTATTATAAAGAGCTGCTATGAACATTCTCGTACAGGTCATTGTACAAATATATATTTTCCATTATCTTGGATAAATATCCATGAGTGGTACTTTAAATTAGTGTGGTAAGTTTTTTTTTTTTTTTTTTAAGATTTTATTTCTTTGACACAGAGTGTGAGAGGGAGAGAGAGAAAAAGCAGGGGGAGAAGCATGCAGAGGGAAAGGGAGAAGAAAGCTCCCCTGGGATCATGACTTAAGCTGAAGGCAGAAGTTTAAATGACTGAACCACCCAGGTGCCCCAAGTTTATCTTTTTTTTTTTTTTTTTTAAAGAAATGACCAAACTATGTTCCAGAATGGTTATAATAGTCTGCTATTACTGCTGTAACGAAGTATCACAAACTGAGTGGCTTAAACAATAGAAAATGTATTGTTTCATAATTCTGAAGGCCAGAATACAGAAATCAAAGTATCAGCTTCTGAGGGCTATAAGGGAAAGGACTATTTAAGAGGTTCTCCTTGGTTTGTAGATGACCATCTTCTCTGTATGTCTGTTCCCATCATCTTCCCTCTATGCCTGTCTTTGTATACTAATTTTCTTTTTTATAAGGACAGGCATATTGGTTTAGGTCTAACCCAGTGACCTCATCTAAACTCATTATATCTGCAATCTTATTTCCAATTAAGGTCATGCAATTTATCCTGTAACAATGGTTAACATTCTCTCAGCACTGTATGAGATTTCTAGATGTTCCACATCTCCAGCAGCACTTGAAATTGTCAGTTTTTTAAATTGTAGCTTTTCTAGTAGGTATATAGTGGTATCTCATTACAGTTTTAATTTCCATTTTCCTAAAACTAATAATTTTGTGCATATTTTCATATGTATTTTTGCCATTAAAATAATTTCTTTGGCAAAGGAGCTATTCACATAATTTGCTTATTTTTTATTGGGTAACATCCTATTAATACTGAGTTGTCAGATTTCTTTATATATTCAGGATATAAATTTGAAATCAGATGTGTATTTTGCAATATTTTTTTGCAAAAAATGTGACTTTTTTATCTTCTTCTTGAAGAAGAGCAGTTTTTAATTTTATAAACTATAATTTACTACCTTTTATTTTTGACTTGTGATCTTTTTTGTCCTAAGAACTCTGCTAAACCCAAGTTATTAAGATATTCTCCTTTATTTTCTTATAGAAGTCTCATGGTGCCAGCTACCCTAATTCTATGATTATTCAAGTTAATTTTTATATATGGAGTGATGTAATATTTTTAGTTTTCTGCCATATGGATGTCCAATGCTTCCACTATTATTCATTGAAAGGACTATCTATATCCACTCCTAAGTGCAGTCCCTTCATATCTATATTGAAAATAAGTTGTCCATTTTTATGTAGGTCTATTTTTGCAATTTCTATTAATTTGGATTATTCTATATGTATATCTTTACACTGATAATTCACTTCTTGGATAGTGCAACTTTAGAGCAAGTCTTGAACTTAAGTAATATAAATCTTCCAACTGTGTTCTTTCCCGAAATTACTTGGGGTATTCATGATCCTTTACAATATCAGATATATTTCATGATTAGATAGTCAATTGTTATAGAAATGTCTGCTGGGATTCTGATTGGGTTCACTTAGAATCTATAGGTCAAACTGGAAAGAAATAACAGTTATCACTATTTAGTCTTCTGATCTATGAACAGGCAGTATGTCTCCATATATTGTTAATTACTGTCTCTGGCTTAGTAACACATTAATTAATGTATGAGGCTTAGTTAATTTATCTCCACAATATTTTCTAGTTTTCAGGTTAAAAATCCTGCAAATGTTCTGTTAAATTTATCTCTAAGTGTTTGTGGTTTTGAAAGTTATTATAAATGGTATATTTTTAAAATGTCAAAGTCCAGCATTTGCTTTATTTTCTGTGTGTATGTGTGTGTGTGTGTATACACACAATGCTTCATATATGTATATACATATAGATAATTATATATAAGTATATAATGTACATATGCATGTGTAATGGTAGATAATTATATATAAGTACATATATATATACATACACATACACATAATTGAATTTTGTTTATAGACCTTGAACCCTGCAATAGTGCTAAACTCACTTAGTTCTTGTATCCTTTTATAAAATATTTTGGGAATTTCCACGTAAATTATCATATATCTTTTCTAAACTATATGGGTTCTATTTCTGTTTTTTTTCGCCTTTTAGCACAGGCTAGAACATCCAATATAAAGTAAAAGTGGAGAGAACAGAAGGCTTATTCCCAGTTTCAAAGACAGAATACTCTGTTTTCCTTTACTACGGTATTAGGAGTTTTTAGTATATGCTCTTTATCAGGATGAAGGAGTTATCCTCTCTTCCTGATACACTGAGTCATTTTGTTTGGGTTTAGTTTGGTTTTTCTATGAATGTATGTTGTATTTTGGCAAGTGCTTTTTCTGCATTTATTGAGATGATCACATGCTTTTCACTTTGTGTCTGTTAGATGGAATCTAGTGTTTAACTTTGGGATATAAACAAAACATTGTATTACAAACTTAACTTGGTCATAATATATTTATACTTTTTCTATATTCATGATTTAGTATACTAGTATGTTGTTAAGAAGTTTTATGTCTGTGTTCATGAGATATATTTGTCTGAGGTCTCACTTAAAAGTTTTCTGTTTGGTTTTAGTATAACACAATGCTGCCTTATTTTACAATTCTTATCACTTCAATTTTCTGTAAGAGTGTATGTAGAATTGACCATATTTTTCCTTTAAATATTTAGAAAAATTTATTGGAGAAGCATCTGAGCCTGGGGTTTTCTTTAAAGGAAAATTTTAAACTAAAAATGTAATGCTTTAGGAAAATACCAAGCTGTTAAATTTTTTAAGTGAGCTTTGAAAGTTTAAATCTTTGAAAGTATCTGTCCATTTTACCTAATTTATCAAATATACAGGCACTGTGTTGTTAATAATATTTCTTTGATATACTTTTAACATCTGTAAAAGCCTTGCACTTATGTCCCATTTTTTTATTCCTTTTTTTGTGGGGTGGGGGGAGGTGTCAGGTAGGCAGAAGAAGAGAGAGAATCTTAAGCAGGCTACATGCTCAATGAAGAGCTGGATGTGGGGCTCCATCTCATGACCCTCAGATCATGCCCTGAGCTGAAATCAAGATTCAAACACTTAACGGAATGAGCCACTCATGTGTCCCCCTGTGTTCCTGATACAGGGAATTTAGAGTTTTTCTTTTATCTTGACTAGCCTATGCAGGTTTGTCAATCATATTTTTTTCAACAAGCATATTTTGGTTTCATTGATTTTTTTCCCTATTATTTTTATTGTTATTGCCTATTTTCTTCTTCACTTGATCTTAGCCAAAAGGCCGAGAAGTGATTGCCTATTTTCTTCTTATTTCATTGATTTCTGTTTTATCTTTAATGTTTCCTTCCTTCTGATAGCTTTAGATTTAATTTGGTCTTCTTTCCAGGTTATAATTTCTTTTCTTATCTTTTTTAAATTTTATTTATTTGATAGAGAGAAAGGAAAAGAGCTTTAGTGGGGGAAAGAGAGCGTCAGTGAGGAGAGGACAAGGACAAGCAGACTGGTGCTAAGTGTGGAGCCCAACATGCAGTTCAATCTCAAGACCTTGAGATCGTGACCTGAGCCAAAATCAAGAGTCAGAGGCTAAACTGACTAAGCCATGTTGGTACTCCACCCAGACTCTAATTTCTTAAATTTTCTTTTTTAATAATACAAATTTCCCTCTCAATACTGTTTTAGCTGCATCTCACAAATTTTGATATGGTTTTGTAGGATTGTTTGCTTCATTTTCATTCCATTAAAATACATTCTAATTTCCCTGTTGATTTCATATGGGATGATGGGTTATTTAAAGTGTTATTTAATTCCCAAATATATTAGAATTTTGTAGATATCTTTCTGCTCTTTCTAACTTATCTCCATTGTTAACAAAGAATACCTTTGTATTATTTCACTCATTCTTAATTTGTTGAAAAATTTCCTGGCTTGAAATATGGGTTATATCGCTGAAAAGAATGCACCTTCTTATTTTGGGAAAGAGCTATTCTATAAATATTAATTAGGTCAATTTGGTTGATTGTAGTGTTCAAATACGCTGTGTTTTTTGTCAGCTTATTATATCAATTACAGTAGGTAACAGGAGAGTAATATTAAAGTGCTCAACTAGAATTTTACCTTTGTTTCTTTTTCCTTTTGAGTCTAACAATTTTCTTTAGAATATTTGAAACTCTTTTACTGGATATATGCATACTTAAGATTGTCATCTCTTCTTGATAATTTGACTTATTTATTATACGCAATGGTCTTCTTTACACCTGGAAATAGTCTTGGACTGATATTTGCTTTGTCTGATATAACATAGCAACGTGAGCTTTTTAAATCAGTATTTACATGATGTATTTTCTTCTATTCTTTCACTTTTAACCTATATGTGCCTTTATATTAACAGGTGTTTTGTAGATAGAATTTAGTTGGATCTTCCTTTTTTATCCAATCAGAAAATTCTTGTTAATAAAAAATTTATATTACATGAAATTATCAAAATGATTAGATTATGGTCTATCATCCTGCTACTTATTTTCTATTTATCCCATCTCTTTTGTTCTCTTATTTTCCCACCATTTTTGGTAAATTAAAATAATTGATTATTATTACACTTTTCCTATTACTGTCTTGTTATATTACTGTCTATTTTTAGGAGTTGCTTTAGGGTTTATGATGTATACCTTTTATTTATCAGAATCAACACTATAATAAATTATACAACTTTAAAGTAAAATTTTTGGAATCTTGCAACAGTATAATTTAAATGTTACCTTCCCATTCTTTGTGCTACTATTGTACACTTTACTTCTATACATGTTAAAGTTCCCACAATTCACTGCTACTTTTTTTGTTTGTTTTAGGTCATCAACTATCTTTTTTTTTTATTTATTTTTTATTTATTTTCAGCATAACAGTATTCATTATTTTTTCACCACACCCAGTGCTCCATGCAATCCATGCCCTCTATAATACCCACCACCTGGTACCCCAACCTCCCACCCCCCGCCCCTTCAAACCCCTCAGATTGTTTTTCAGAGTCTATAGTCTCTCATGGTTCACCTCCCCTTCCAATTTCCCGGAACTCCCTTCATCAACTATCTTAAAGAAATCAGAAATAGCTCCACCTTCTACCACCTCATCCTATCTAGTTGATGCCAGATAAAGATGGAAGCTCAGCTTTCCCTTGCTCCTACTGATACTGGACAGCAAAGGGAAGAGAACTGGAGCACTGACTAGCCACATTTTGCACCATCACCTCCATATAAGCCTTGCTGATGCCACACGGGGGTAGAAAACCAGCTCCTCTCAACCCTGCTGACTCTAACGTTAAGAAGGGACCAAATGGCTGACTAGTCCTGCCTTGCATGGCCTTATTAAGTGTTGTTACTGGCTAATGGGGGAATGGGAAATCACATCCCTGTTTATTTCCACTAACACTATCTCTTTATTTGAGCGACTCCTGCTTCTGCCAAGTGAGAATGCAGATCAGTGCCCACCAACACTATCTACAGGATGATTGATTCATAGTGCTATAATCTGCTATTGTAGAGTGAGCAGAGAAGGATGGAAAATCAGTTATTCGTTCCTCCCTGAAACTGTGTAGAGGGGTAGTTTTTTGTTTGGTGTTTGACTAGAGTGAAGTAGGTACTAATAGGGAGATTTTCTATTTATTAGAATTCCCCAATTTCTAGCCTTTTGACCAGAAGGAATGGGTTTTTCCTGGAGTTTAAGCTCTGTTTTGCTTGTGTTCTTGTTTTTATTTTTTTGCTTTGTCTATTGATGTTTCCAGGTTGGAGGCTCCTGCAATAATCTGTTGAGGATATATGGGAAATAATAAGAAAATCCAGGAACATACCACCATGGTGTTTCTCAAGCCCATTTTATTCCTTCCAACTTTCAGTCTTCCTATGATCCCTTTTTTATGTTATACCCAGGGTTTTGTATTTTTAAGAGGTTGCAATTGGGAAAAATGGAGCTATTCCATCTTGCCAGACTAGAAGTGTAGTTTCCATTTTTGAACATATTCTTCTTATATAAAATTTTGCATTGACAAACTTTTCTTTCAGCAATTTAAAGATAACGCTCCATTGTCCTCTGGCTTGCATCTCTCTCTCTTCATATTCCTATACCTGTATCTATAGATACAATATTTATTTTTATAGGTATAAATATTGATATTAATAAATATTAATATCTATCTAGTCCAATTTCATTCCTTTCATCATATAATATTTCTATCTCACCTCCACCTTTACAGGTACCTCAAATATTTCTTCTTTTCTATTCTGTTTTCTTCAATGTCTTTTTTTGGACACCATTTTCATATATGTTAATATGCTTGATATTGGGCCATAGCTCCTGAATACTCCCTTCTTTAAACATTCATCTTTGTTTTTTTTTCTTTTTCTTTTTTGTGTTACTTTGGGTGATTTTTCTTTTTTATAAAGATTTTATTTATTTATTTGACAGAGAGAGATCACAAGTAGGCAGAGAGGCAGTGGCGGGGTGGTGGGGAGCGGGCTCCCTGCTGTGCAGAGAGCCCAGTGCAGGGTTGGATCCCAGGACCCTGAGATCATGACCTGAGCTGAAGGAAGAGGCTTAACCCACTGAGCCACCCAGGCGCCCCATATTTTGGGTGATTTAGTTTGACCTATCTTCACATTAATTGATTCTTCCTCTGCTGTGGTCTAACAACCTGATCAAAAGAACCCTTCATCTCTGTGTCCTTTTTTAATTCTGTATTTTCCACTTGGCTCTCATTTATAGTTTATATGTCTAATGTTCTCCATTTTTATAGATTATGCCCATCTTGTTCACAAAATACTTTAACATATTATTCACACATATTTTTAAATCCCTAATAGTTCTATTACACTGTCCTATGCTGTATCTGGTTTTATTGACTACACTATCTCTTGACTGTATGGATGACTATATATCAGGATAAAAACGAATAACCAAAAGGAAAAAAGTACAAAAGTATTTAAACAAATATACATATTTCTGTTTCATTATTCTTATATGGCTTGACAGTATTATCAATTTAGTATTTCAAGAAAACACCACTCCAGGCTTGCAGTTACGGAATGAATAACGCAGGAATAAAAAGCACAGCACAGGGAATATAGATAATGATATTGTAATAGTATTAAATGGTGATAGATGATAGCTACACTTGTGGAGAGAACAGCATAATATATAAAGAAGCTGAATCATTACGTTCTACCCCTAAAACAAATCTAACATTGTATATAAACTATACACAGATTTTTTAAAAAGTAAAAAAAAAAAAAAGAAAAGAAAAGGAAAAAAAAACTCTACACTCTTTCTTTAAGCTTTGTCAAATTGAATTTTGAAAGTGATTATATTTAGTGTTTTATATATAAATGTAATTTAAGTAAACTTCAAATTTCCATCACTGTTAGTCCATAGCCATGTCTATTTCAAATGAGTTAGTGCATTTTATTTTAACACATGATGCTTTGATGGTTGTATGCTGGTTACATGCAAATTATAGGCACTGAAATTACAAGAATTAGAATAGGCTTAGTGAGTATGAATTATGTGTATGGGGAAAATTCTTAGCTTCAAGTGTTAGCTTACTGAGGCTCAAGTGATTTATTTGCCTCTAATTTCTAGTTATAATCTGTGTGTGTGTGTGTGTGTGTGTGTGTGTATTCTCCAGGCCACTTGATCATATGTGTGTCACTGAGTAAGATCCCACTGAAAGGGATGTTCAGTTGCTCCAGAGAATTTCTTTAATACTGCTACCATATGATTACTGTAAGTTTTGCCAGTAGGAGTTCAGAGATGAAAGGTAGGCTCGATTCTGAGTTGCTCACAATAATATAGGTGAAGTGATGTATCAGTTAATAAACAGCTAGAAAATTATGTCATAATCAGCATGATACTGGTGTTTGAAGAGTATGTGAAGAGAAAAGCCAATGAATGACATAAAAAGTATGTGCAGGGTTCAGCAGCAAGGGAACAGAGTACACTAAAGTTAAGCATTGTTCTGTATCGATGAAGAGTACTGTGGAAGTGAGAAGTCATGAGAGGTCAGAACAGAGGGATAGGTAGGGACAAGATGAGGTAAAGTCTCAGACAATATTCTGAGAAAATGACTCTTACCCTGAAGGAGTGAGTATTCTAAGTCAGAGAATAACAACCAATTTTATATTTTAGAAAGATTACTCTAACATTTGGGAAGAGTACTATTTTAATAAAAGCAGGACAATATGCAATGGAGCCAGTTAGAAGGTTTTCACTTAGGGGCGCCTGGAAGACTCAGTCAGTTGAGTTACTGACTTGATTTCACCTCAGGTCATGATCTCAGGGTCATGAGGTCTAGTACCACATTGGGCTCCAAGCTTTGCAGGGAGTGTGCTTGAGATTCTCTCTATCCCTCAGCCCTTCCCCCGACTTGTTCTCTGTCTCTCTCTCAAATAAATAGAACATAAAAAAGAAGGTTTTTTTTTTTGCTAAAATCTAAATCAAAGATATTGACTGCATTTAAAATACGAAGATTAAATTAAAATTAAAAAGGGAAAATTATTTTCCAAAAACAGGATTAACTATTGACTGACCATTAAATATATAGGATTTGAAGTCTAAAATACTACAGATCATTTTCCCTGATAGAAAAACACAAAACATTAGCTAAACAATAATGTAAAAAGATTATATACATTAGCAGGCTCTAAATGCTGATTGTACAATCAGAGTACTTGGTCTGTCTAGAAGTTTTATCACTTACTAGCTATGGGTACCTTCTGTGCCGCAATTTTATCATCTGTAAAGTGGAGTCAGAATTTTATTTCTTGTATTTCTTGTTAATATGAAAGAATAAATAATTATGTGACTTAGAATAGACCCTAGAACACAGTAAACTTTAAAGAAACATCTATTATAATTTTTAAGATCTAATAGCATAGGGAACATTCTATTATTATCCTTTGATATTTAAATTAATGTATATATGTAGTATAATTTTGGTTATACTAATTTAAAGACATAGATTCTATGGTAGATACAAGAAGGAAATATTTCAGAACTACATATGACAGTTCTTCTTAGCTATGAACTTTAAAACTAAAGATTACAAATGATCATACTAATTTGAATTTCTTCTAATAGAAAATAAATCAAATGATTAGATTAAAAATTTTTAATTTTATATTACAGTATTTAGATTTCATGTAGAAAGTGTCTGTATATAAATTTTATAATACAAAACCTTAAACTTTAATTACCCACCAGTTTTATATGTTTCTAGACAAAGAAGATATATAGTTTAAGTTTTTTCCCAGATGTCTGGATTTATTCCTTGTAAATGATTACTTTACAGGTTTGATAGTGAACTGTAAGAGTTTCTCCTAACAGTACTATATTGTATTTTGTAAGAAATGGTAATTGAGTAAGCCACAGAAGTAAAAATTTCATTCTGTTATTTTCATGACTGAGATCAAGCATAAGGCTGATAAATTATGAACATAAAGTATATTTTTTCTTATATACTGATATATTAAATTTTGGTATCTTACAACACTGACTGCCTTTGAATATGAACACTAGTCCATAATGAGAATGGTAGGGTAGAGATGAAGTTTCTAAAGATGACATTTAACATTTATATTCTGATACATGTCAATCAGGCTATCCAGGTCAGGTATAATTTTGGTCAGTTGAACGGTAATTGAAAACAATTGAGAAGACTAGTCCAACCAGAAAATTTTTTTATAATGGATTAGAAAATCAGATTAACAAGCATTCAACACATTACATATCTACACATGGTTGGCAAATTTTCTTTTTTCAGTCTTCTCAATGACTTTTTGAAGAAAAGTGAGATTCAAGAAGAGGTAGAAGCTAATAAAGTTATCATTGTTTATGTGTTAGAGATTTTTCCTCCAAAACAGTCAAACTGTTACATAAAACACAGTGGGATAAACAATCTCCTCAAGCAAAAAATTGATTTCTCTTGTTCAACAATTCACTATGGGAACATTTATTTTACTCAGGGAATTTGTATCACATGTTTTTAAATCTCTAGGAGTAATATGTAATCCTATATATCCATGAAGCAACATACCAGATAGTCCATTGATATAATTTCAACTGGCAAAGATTTGTATTCAAGATAGAAATTTAGTAGGTGGCACTCAGTCAACTAAATGGGTTTTTGATTGATGATCTCTTACGACCTTTAAAAAAAAAACTGTCATGAAGTAATTACAAAAGATAGATAGATAGATAGATAGATATTCCTTTGTTTACTGCAGCATTATTTACAATAGCCAAGAAATGGAAGCAACCTATGTACACATCATCAGATAATGGATCAAGAATCTGTAGTATATATAGACAATGGAATATTACTCAGCCATAAAAAATGAAATCTTGTCATCTGCAACAGCATGGATGGATAGAGAGGGTATAATGGTAAGTGAAATAAGTCATTCAGAAAAAGACAAACATCATATGACCTCATTCATATGTGGAATTTAAGAAACAAAACAAACAGAAAAAAAAAGAAAAAGAGATAAACCAAAAACAGACTTTTGACTTTAGAGAAAAAAACAGATGGTTACCAGAGGGGAGGAGGAGATGGGTGGGTGAAATAGGTGAAGGTGATTAAGAGTACACTTCTTGTGAGGAGCACTAGGTAATTTATAGAATTATTGAAACATTATATTGATTACACCTGAAACTAATATAACCACTGTATGTTAATTATACTAGAATATAAAAAGTAAATAAATAAAAATTTTAAAAATTAAAGAAAACCTGTCATGGAAGAAGTAGGTCTTTTAGAATCTTTAAACAATAATTTTGTCCAATTGGGAAGTACTAAGTCACTGAACTCTAAATTTTCTTATAAAGGAGAACTTATTCTATCTACTGCTACTTTCTTACCTAGAAATAATGCAATAGTATAAATTGTTTCACCCTTGTTATTTTTTATTACAATAAATAGGCAAATGCAATTTCATGTTTATGTAGTTGGTACCACTGCACTGGTTTTGCACGATTCTCAAAAAGGGAAAGATTTCATCACTTTTTTTTAATCTTAAATATTAAATCTAACAGCATATTTTATTAATACTAAACTAATTTTAAAGTTTCTAGTAATGCATATGGGTATATTTAGACATACAAACATTTTATTTTTGTTTATTTTTAAAGATTTTATTTATTTATTCGAGAGAGAGCATGTGTGCATGAGTGTTGGGGGAGGAGCAGAGGGAGAGGAAGAGAGAAAATCTCAGACACTGCCGAGCACAGAGCCTGATGTGTGGCTCAATTTCATCACCCTGAGATCATGACCTGAACTGAAACTGAGTCAGACACTTAACTTACTGAGGCACCCAGGCACCCCTTTCCAACAATTTTAATTTCTAGGTTTGCAATATCCTTTAAATAAAGGTGGTCCCATATTCAATTTATATATCATCACAAAGCCCATTTTTAAATACTATCAAAACTCTCCATTTCATATGTAATGAAATATTTATATACTTTGTAAAAAAGTTGTTGTTATTATGTATCATTTTTTCACACTATAAGTGAAACCTGCACTCTCAGAAGTACAGTTGCTTTTTTTTCCAGCAGAAAAATTGCCACCTTGGCTCTTGTTGCTGCTTTTCCTTATAGTAACAACTGTCCTCCTACTCTACACCCCTGATCCTTCAGTTGTTACTTGTATCTTCAGATTGTTTACTGATAAAGGACCCAGTTCATATTTGATTCAGTACTCATTTAGTAATTACTATCAATGTAATTGTTATCTTATGCATCTAATACTTTTAGAAGTATTAAAAGTGGATTATCTCTCAGAGAACTTACGATTTCATGAGACAGCAAACCTTTGATATATTAAATAAACAATATATTTATGCCAAATTAATGTAAGCTAGTACAGCTAATACCTCTAACATTCTTAATATGAGAGAAGCAATTATGAACAGGGTTATCTTAAGGAGATTTTCCTGGAGTAGGGGATCTAAGATGATCTGGAAAGACAGAATACAAGAGACAGCAGCAAGCAGCTCTGTGGCATGGGGAATATTACCATGTGTTTCTTGATTTGGTCAAGTGTTGTGATAGTACATGGAGATATAAAATACTTGACCCAGTGGTGTCCATTCAATGGCACCGTTCAGATCTCCTGCTACATAAACTGTAATTGCCTACGACCCTGGGTGCCAGATCTATCACCACATTTGTTCCTAAGACACCCTTCCCACATTGCTCCCACCAATTACTGCATATAGCAAGCTTAGGCACAGGCCCACTGCTGTGAGAAC
The DNA here is from genome assembly GCF_030435805.1 of Mustela lutreola. Lineage (NCBI taxonomy): Eukaryota > Metazoa > Chordata > Mammalia > Carnivora > Mustelidae > Mustela > Mustela lutreola. Next base: position 91,073,898 of record NC_081297.1, read on the forward strand.
TAGGTAAGCCACTTTTAATGACCACGTTGGTCCAAAAACTCCCCGTTGGTCTAGATGAAACCTTTTTGGGACTTCACTGCCATTTGCGACTCTTTCCACCCAAGTCTTTCTTCTGCTCTCCACTGCAGAAATCAGACCTGCCCTGCAGTCCAAAATCTTCCTGTTCCCTCTCTGCCTCACTCCTTATCCTTCATAGGAATTTCCTAGAACAAACTTCCTGCACTTCTAATTCCATCACGGCATCTGCTTCTTGGGCGATCCAAACTAAACCAAGCCCTATCCTCAAGGATCAAAAATTCTTCTGGTTATATTTACATGCAAACAAATAATTGCAATACCATGAAGTGAATGCCCTTGGGAAGGTATTTTATTCACTTAAGAAATATTACACTAAATAAGGGCCCACTGTGGGCCAAGCACAATTTTAGGTAGGGGGGACACAGCAATAAAATAAAATACTTGGCATCAGGAAACTCACATTACAGTGGGAAACAGACCAAAATAAACAGATAAATGATGTGATGGGTGGATAAACCCACCTATGATAACGGAAAGAGCAAACTATGCAAATATCTGCAGGAAGGCTTTCCAAGCAAAGAGAAAAACAATTGCAAGGCTTTGAGAAGTCTCTTTATACGGATGAACAAATAACAACAAAAACAGTGAGGATAGAGGGGAGGAGATGTCCTTCATGCAGAAGGACCTGAAAAGTAGAGAATGATACTGGAAAACCAGTCATGGATAGATATATGTAAGCTCTATCAACTGTGGATAGAATCCTGGATTTTATTCTAAGTAAAATAAAATCTAATAGGCCTGGACAGAAGACCTCATGATCTGTATTACGTTTAAAAGACTTCCTTTGACAGGTGGGTCACCGCAAGGGCAGAAGGAGGAGAACCAGGTAAAAACTATGTCCATGCTCCAGGGAGGAGTGCTCGTGCATGGGTAGCAAGACATGGTGAGATTCAGAGGACCTGGTAAAAAGAGAGCTCACGGGAATTACTGGTGTACATGACGTGGAATGAGAGAAAAAGAAGTGTCAAGGATGACTTCAAGTATTTTGGCCTGAGTGGTAAGAAGAGTTGTGATTACCCGAGATAGTTAAAGCAGTGAAAGAAAAAAATGTTGCTGGGAGAAACCAAGGACTTGGTTTTAGACTTGCAAAGTTTCAGATACTAATTAGTTGCCTCTTGATAAAAGTGAATGGTGGTAATTTAGATGCTCTTAAGGAATGACACTGTGTCAATATCCTTATGTGACCACTGTGGTCCCAGTTGGGTTCATGTAGTGTCCCCCTTCCACCTTTGTTTCTCTGTCCACTCTCAGGTCTATCTCCTCGCGATTGATACCTTTTTGGGATAATAAAAATTATCCTCCAGCTCTGTCTCGTTCTTCAATGGCACACTTAGGGCTGGCACTAAAATAGGCTCACAATTCCAAATACACAGTAATTTAAAATAATAAAAAACTTTTACTCTCATCTTAAAAGCATTGAAAGGAATCCTATTCATTTCCCACAGAAATACCATTCAAAAAGACCCATCTCTACTGCCCAATTCTTTGGCGACACCAATTAAAAGATCATTAGAAGCCAACCCCCAAACTTCTGCCTCCTGTCTCACCTTCCAGTAGTAATTATTCCCTCTTCTGTCCATTTGTCAGAAATCTTGGTGATTTTTTTTTTAAACATAGCCTTTCTAGTCAAATCGTCTTTCCTACAGATTGTGTAATACTTAACAGAAATAAGCGACTCCACATAGTCTCCCCTCTGGTGGGTAGTGAGAGACAGGGAAGGGGTTGATGTGGTCTTTATGGAAAAACTTGGAGCAGGGAGAAAGGGAGATACTGTTGCATCCAAAGATCTTGTCGTCTTCCAAAAATAAATTATATTTTTATACAGATATTTGTAGGTATATAGATAAATGAGAGCTAACCTCTGATACATTTAGCACAGTGTTACTCAAAGTGCCAATACTTAACAAGGTTAAGGTCTTGCTACAAAAGTGATGACAGTGGAAATAAACAGTGGTTTTAATGAAACATAGTGGACTAGTAACATCCATGATCAGACAGTCCATCAGTTTCTCACACTTTGTGTTACAGGGTCAGAAGGCACTGATTTAGTTCATTTACACCCAGACTTAAATACTAACTATCTTAAGGTAGTATTATGGTATTTTTTGTCAACATATTGTATACTGTACCAAGATCATATATAACATACATTTTTAAATGCAAAAATCATTGTACAGCATCTTTATCCTCATTTTCCTATCTTTATTCATAGTTTGAATACACTTCTTTTCTAAAGTGCTTAAAATTAGCCAGCTCAAACTTATTCTACTTCTTTTCTGATGGTGAATTATATTAAAATGGAGGGAAAATTGCTACATGATGCAGTCCATACAAAATCAATGAGTTACATCAATAGGAACTATTATCCACTGCAAAATATGAGTCTTTTATGTCAAAAATTTTATTCTTCAAGCTCTCATTGCACTATCATTGAGTTGGATTCAGATTTAATACCCTGTGATACCTTAAACAATCCTTTATTTCTTTGAAATTCAGATTTTGTTTCATAATCAGAAAACCTCACTCTTCTTCTGGTCTGTAGCATCTGTGTTCTTATTTTTAGGTAACGTATGAGTTTGTCATTAAGGCATAAAGTGTTTTACTTTATCTATTCTTTATAATAAACAGTATTTTTTTGGCCAATCATCTTCATTTTCACCATAAGATTGATAAGGGTATTTCTAATTCATTGGGCATAGCATTTTACCACATAAAACCTGCAGTTTAAAGTATTAGGTATAGGTTCCATTATATTTGTGCAGAGTTGTAAATGTCTGAAGCATTTGTTAAATTTTATAGCTGATCTTGTTCAAAGTAGTCCCTTTGGTTGGGGGTTTGGTATGTGGATATTACTGACATTCATATCTAATTTCACACAGACATGCATATTAGTTTCTGGGTAAAGACAGAACAGGCCCATTTTTTTCTATCCCTTTTTAAAAAGATATAACTAATTTTGCAATTATTTTAACTACTTTTTTTGTAGATGGAGGTGTTCATATAAATGTGAACTATAAATTTGATAATATCTTAGGTAATTCAGAATTTCTTTACCACAAATAAAAAAGAAACCCACAGATTACAGCTACACATAACTGCTAATATATATTTCAGTTCAGTAAAATTATATAGTATATTAATATCATATGTCTTTATAATATGAAGTGTACTTTTCTTCAGAAAGCTTGAAATAGGGAAAGTTGGTTCATTTTCTTACCTACTATTATACAAAGGGTCCGTAATTAACAGATGACCACATTAATTCTCTAAGTTCTCCCCAAGCACTTGGTTGCTTTTTTTTTTCCTCTTGTGAATGAGAACTTCAGAGATCTACTCTCATAGCAACTTTTACTATGTAATACAGTATTATTAACTATTGTCAACACGGTGTACATTACAGTCCCATGACTTTTTTCTTAATAACCGTTAGTTTGTACCTTTGGACCCCTTTTACCTATCGAGTTCCTTTTTATATTGCATCCACATCCAGTTCTTTCACCGAAAATGTTCAAGCTAATCCTGATATTAGCCTGTTCATTTTTCTGTTCTTTAATAATCAATAATTACTATTGATTAACTGGACTCCATGAGTAATTCAACACGGGATGCTAAGAAAATATAAAATGTTAGTTTCCCAGTAATGATAAAAGCAATAAATTTGTCCATAATTTTATATCATTTTCTAATTTTTTTTTATTTCCTTTAGAGTGTAAAACAAGCTTGTCAAGTAAGGATTATGAAATGCAGTATTCATTATTTGTATTTAATTTGCTTTATTTCAAACTGCTTTTCAGGAGTTTTTGTAGGACTCCTACTTGTATGTATGTATGATCAAGCAGCTTGTGAAAGAATGTTGCCACCAAGAACATTGAGAAAAGATCTTAAATAAAAGACATTTGGAAAGCAGATGAAGCAGCTGAAGCAGCCCAGATTGTAGGGACCAGTACTATTGAATGGATGTAGAGGAGAATCTACAGTTAAGGTCAACTAACTGTTTGAGCCACTGTATCCTGAGAGTATTTGCCATTATTATGTTTGAGATATGGGACTATGGGACTAAGAATCCAGACCCTGCCTGGGCAGAAAGTTATGACTAACAGATAGAAAATCCAGGCTCATATGGCTAAAAAGTAAGGATTGAAAGCTTAAGATGAAAATGTCCTAGTGATAAGAATGTACTGAGACATAGGATATTGTCCATTTCACTATTACAATATCTCCTAAAATACTTCACTTCCTACAATATTTCACTAGTTGATTCTTCCCTTTCGTCACATTTACTGAGACACAAGATATTGTCAATTTCATTATTAAAATATCTCCTAAAACAATTCACTTCCCATTTTCTATTGCCACTGCCTTAACATATGCACCATATTTATAGAAGTCATTTGTAATATCTGTAGGTTGCTTATAGTATGTTGCCCTTGCCATCACTAATTTGATTTCAAGTTCATTGATGATAGCAACTATGTTTTCTTTGTCTTTGTATCTGCTCCTTGCTCACTGCAAATATTTTATTGACTTTATAGGCAGAATCATTGAGTAAATAATTGAATGATACTGGTCATATATGAAGTATTACCTATATTATAAATGAGATCGAAATCACAAATATTCTGTTTGAGGTGAAAATGTATAAATACTTACACAGAGTCCCTGAAGATACTACAGTTCTGTCTTTAGTTGTTGCTGTGTCTTCAAATATCTTCTACCTCCAGAATATAAAATCTGTTTTATGCTGCAGGAAATTTTTTTTTTTTACCAGAAGTTGGTTTAGTTTTGTCAACTGTATTTTTTAATGGCTAGATAATGTTATATATTTAAATTTATTTCATATACATAAATGCTTACACTGACTTGTGTAACTTGAGTCATTCTCTTTTTATAAAATTTTATGAAAGAATAACATACCAAGATGCAGGGCTAAATTAAGTTGTTAGGTCAGTTTCAAAAAGAAGCAATTCTTACTATCACTAACCTTAAACAAATTGCATAAAACCATTAGCTATAACATGGTTAATATAAATAAAATGTGAGATCAACTAACGGTATATTTCTCTCTTTCTGTTTTCTGTTTTATAAGTAAACATGGATTCCCAAAAGAAAGGCAAACATTTTAACTACTTACATGCTTTCAAATCTGGTTCTTGAAAGGGTACTGTTGGTTATAGTGCATAATGTATAGCAGATAATTCAGTTAGCCTTAGTAGAAGAAAGTGACAGCACACCGTCAACTCTATTGATGTGTATACTCTGTAGGAATCACAGAGGAGATTTAGTCTTTGAAGTTTGCTTTAAAAACCTACTGTGTTTATAGCTTGGATAAGACACTTGTCATTTTATTAATGATGAGTGACCAGTTGTCACCACACATAAAAAAAAAAAGGTGACACATTAGTGGCAAACAATCATGAGACAAAACAAATGTAAATACTTATAATTTTAGGAGATAATTAAAGCTCTCAAGATAGCAATTGTGAAAAGCCAGCATGAGAAGGTGAATATATGTTGACAGAAAAGGTTCACATTGATAGAAATATGTATGAAATCTTCTTTTTAAAAAAATATATATGCTATCACTTTTTGGAGGTCATATGTATTTATTAACTGTGTATAAATGTATGTTAGGCTTGTCTCATCTTATTACAAGCAACATATGTTTAATACTCTTAACATAATATAAATTATCTTTAATTTGAGTGTAATCTGTATAGGATTTTGTTAAGTTCAAAAAACTTCTGGGATAATTTTTTTCCTTGGCTTTAACAAAACATCAGAAAGGTGTTAATGCCTTGAATACATAAAGGAGAGAAAGTGTGCTAAAATAATTTAAAAGTTTCTTTAATTCTTACCGTCGAGTTTTCTCTTGCTAAATAATGAACCTCACCACTTTAATAAGTTTTAGGAAAGCTACACTTTAGGAAATCAAAGGAGAGAACTGTCAAAAATATCTAAATAAGTGGAATGAGCCACTTAGTAGCACGGGTGACAAAAGTGACATTTAGGATCAATCTATGAGGCATGACCTCAGCTAACCCTAGAGAAAAACATAAACATTATTTTGGCATCTACTTACATTCTGGCATTTCTTTCTAAGACTTCTTATCTGTAGATATTTTCTTTTTATCCCATTGTGACATACATACAATTTTCTATAGATAGATGCCCAGATTTAAATTCAAAACCAAGGAAATTTACAAACACATAGAATAAAAGTAAAATAGTGAAATGACAGGAATTGAGATTAACAATTCTAAAAACAACTAATGAACCATTGAACACTACATCAAAAAATTAATGATGTACAATATGTTGGCTTACTGAATTTAAATTAAAAAAGAAATAAAAAATGAAAAGAAAAGAAAAAAAATAAAAAGAGCATTGACCACTTGTGTGATTTTCATGGTCCTTCTCATAAAGAAGAGGGGAGCAATAAATGAGCCAACTTGTGTGGTAGGAGAAAAACAATTTGTACTTGTTTTTCCTTAAAGATTTATCCTTTCTGCTGTGTGGAGTAAAAGGATACATATATTTTATTGTGGTATACTGGTATCTTGACTGTATCCCTACTGACATGTAATGCCAGATCATTTTTGCCTTGATATCTTCCAAAATAAAATCAGATGCTGGTATGTTATTGAACATTATAACATGGATGGATGGATGGGTGGATAGATGGACAGATGGATGGATGGGTAGGTAGATTTCTAAAAATCTGCTCATTTTTTACATGTATTTATGAGACTATTCCATTCCATCTGTCTCTTTTTTCTCTCTTTCCCAGATAAGTGCATGCACGTGCACACAAACACACCCCCCCCTCACATGGGCACAAGGAGAGATATAAATATTGAAGTCCAGAAGTCCACCGCAATTATAAAATAACCTATAGAAATTTTCAAACACATATATTCTTACTCAGGCCTTACTGCCTCCCCCACACAAAATCAATATATTTGGGATTAGTCTTGGTTGTCTTTGATTATACAGGACCATTTTATTCCAACTTCCATTTTATTAGAAATGGCACTGTACATGGTTTGAGTATAAACTACCCTATGATTATTTGCAAAGAAATGAAGAAGACTTTACTTTGCAAAAGGTGGACAATAAGATTCTTTTAAAGGTCATAACGTCAAGTGATTCTAATTGATTCATTGGGGGGGGGAATCTTCATTTACAGATAATTTTTCTAAATATCTGCTTGGCAAAGAAAGATACACTGATACAACTTTTTGTATGATATACTATATACATCTGACTCCACTCTTTGATTCCACTGTAGTGGAATACAAATTTTAATTTGTCACAGATCACTTTTCTGCTCAAAATTTTACCAGGGCTGCACACTCTGAAAAAAAACCCAAGTTAGCTTATTGGTCCAATAATTTTAGCCTCATTTTTTGACAAGCACCATGCTCTAGGCTCACTGTAGTACCCCCACTTGCTTTTGTTCACAGAACTTACCAAATAGGTTTCTACCTTTGAGTCTTTGTTATATCTCATGAGAATTATACACAATGCTTTTTAATCTTTTAAACTGCCCACCTACTTCTAGCACTCTCCAAATCTCACACTCTGCTCCATTTTTTCCTTTAGTCCATCCATTTCCCATATCCTATATAATTTACCTATTTAGCAACTTAATGTTCATTGCCTCTCCATACTAAAATGTAAGCCCTGTTATGTAAGGGATTTTGGCCAGTTTTGTGCAACAACGTATGTCCAAAGCCTAGAGTACTGCATGGCACCAGGAATGAATTAATTTCTGATTTCAAAAATTTCTTTAGAATAAATGAACCTATTTATTTCAATACAGTACAACTATCTTACTTTCACAAATAAACGTTCAAAGGTTTACAACGAACACTTTCCATAGGATACTTTTACCTATTAGCTGGTCCACTAAACATCATTACACCCCACCTGCAGAAATTATCAGGAAGCTGAGCATGCTAGTGCTGTGCAGGCTCTGCTAAATTTGGAATTACTCGTCTTCATGATATCACTTCTAAAACTATCAGTAAGTGATTGGCAAATGGCTGTCTCTAAGTCAGGTGCTCAAAAGACTCTCGTAGTAAACATGAATCATCTTTAAAATTAGAAGAATTTGCTAAAGAATACCTCTAGGAGCTTGCAAATTTCTTTTTTGTGGAGCAAGCTATAAAATTAAACAATGTTTACTTTTTTAAGGAAGCTATAAGAATATGATTTTAATGTGAACTCTCCATCGTTACCAAAGATGACTCAAAACCAAGTAATATGCAGTCCCTAATTTGTTTATAAAATTTGACAGAGAGAGAGTTAGTGGGGGGCTGGAATACTGTCACAGAATGAGAATGATATGTAATTACTGCTTTATTGTCATATGACCCAGAGTGATTAGTGAGATTAAGGAAGGAACTAGAAACATACCATTCTTCACTTACTAACACCAAGAACACTCATCTACGGAAAGGAGAGGGTAGACCATGCCTTCCACGAAATAACTCAGGTATTAATTAAGCCCTATGGTTTAAATCTATGTGGCTTTGGGAGTATGGCCATGAAGAATGTGATTATGTAGGTGTATGTCCTGTTAAAACCCAAATATAGGAGCACCAGAAGAGAGAGAAAGAGAGAGAAGAAAGATAATATGTAGGAAGGGAGGGAGAGTAAAAATTGAGAGAAAAGAACAGTTTTCAAGACTTCCTTGCACTTTAAAAACCTCTCCACTTTTACCTATTAATTTTTAAAATCTAGTTGACATTTTTCTATAAATGCCAAACCTAGGGAATAGAATTGTTTTCCTGCTTTTACCCAAAATGAAGTAGATTAAAGCCCAATAAGAACTCCATACAACATATGTAATTAATGCAAATCAGGAAATATACACATTATAGAAAATGAAGCTCAAGAACATATGAAAAGAGAAAGTGGTTTAACTATACACAGTTAATAGGATTATCTCTCATCACATGTTATATTAGGCAAATAAGAAGTAATCTCAGGAAAACGGCAAAAAAATCATTAAAATTTTCAAATTTACATGAAAACTATAATGTAAAAGAAAATATGCAGTACAGTGAATTAGTATGCATGAGGTCTTAGATTCTTTACAGTCTATTTTTGGCAAGAAATTAGCTCCTTTTCTGTAATTTTGCTATACCTACACACAGGTTTTACAAAGGACAAAGTTTAGCAAACTTAGGTGAGAAAGAAAGATTGAAATTGTTAAAGTGAGTGCATGAAACAAAGTCTTTAGAGGATACATATTATAAGCAGTGCAATGTGAAAATTACTGTATTGCTCTTTATAGAAGTAAAAACCATTTACCACCCACCATGTCATTTTTGATACAGAATCACACTTTCTCTTGTTCTTTTTGACTCAAAAACAATTATCCCCTGTGTTTGTTACAGTAATAAAGGTAATAATAATTTGCTCTAATAGTGTACTTTTCCTCCTAAGAGTTTAAGCACTTTAAGAGCAAACTATTCCACTCGTCTTTATAAGAACCCTGCAAAGTAGGTATATAGAGACAAATGGCCATAAAAGATGAATAAAGGAAAATATTTTAACCTGGAGAGCTGGATTCTTATTCATCTTCGTTGTCCGAGCCAGAGAAATGGAGTCTGTGTCATGAATATAGAATTGAAATTCTCCCAAGATTCCAAATATTTTTTACTTGATCTCTGAGGTAAATGGTGAACATTTTTATTGCCTGAAATTTTGGCCTGACTTAAATTGAGATATACTGTCAAATTTTCTATCTAATAGTATTTTACTGAAAGAATAAAAATACATTTTTTTCAAAGGATTTTTGGCATAGCTAGTAGAGGTGTCCGTATTTAAAAACAGGTTCATTTAATATGTATGTCTCCTAATTACAGTAGGTTTCATGTGTTAATTAAGACCAAGAATTAATAAATATATCAAGCTGAAGATGTTAAGAATATTGCATTTAAGTATTTTTCAAGGAACACATACATGTCATGATATCCTTTACAGACAATAACAAATCATCTTTAGAACTAGTAAATTAAAAAATAGTCAGGCTCTGTTCTTAAAAACTAGCTAAGAATTCATCCCACTGACTCTAAAATGTGAGTTTGATTAAACCATCCTGAAGCATGAATAACTAAGCTAAATTTTTTATTGTTTTTGTTTATTTGTTTGTTTTTAACTAAGCTAAATTTTCTAGGGTTTGAAACAGAGTTAACTTTAGTCACAATTTCAAAACTTCGGAGAATATGTTCAAATAAGAAAAAAATGAACGATTAACGTGAATCTGCTAACTACACTTATTTTATCTTGTGAGATACAGTAAATCCTATTGTTTGCCTTGTATAAATTAAAATAGGAGTGACTCAATCATCTAGCTAATTAATATTAAAGAATGTTGAAATGAGTGTTTAAAATGTATCATTTATAACCAGTGAAGTTGAAGTTTGATTTTTTTTTAATTGTTTCAAGCCAGTGTATTTTTGGACTGTAACATTTGGTACCATAATCATTATAATCCATACAAATGCTTTTAAAAATATCAGGATTAAGTATTTTGCTTCCATGTATGTTTATTGACCTTGGCTTCATAAAGAAATAAATGCAAAAATAAGGTTATTTCTACAGTGGCAAAATGCAATGTGCTATTTTACAAAATGCATTATACTGTTTTGCATATCTGACACTGTTATAGCTTTTCTTATGGAATGACGTTCATTTTACCCATGTGGCCAGCTCTATCAATTCCATTTCATGGTGAAAACAAACAAACCTAGGGCTTATTATAATGATAGGGAATTAGGTACAATCATATCCTAAACTTAAAAAAAAAAAAAAAAAAGGCAGTTGGAAAGTATAGTAATGCAAAAAGAACTACATTTATATCTTTTTTGCAAAATTGATGAATCTATTAATTACCTTCAAATTTTAATATTTTATTTGCCCTTTGCCCCATTCTTCATTTTCTATTGTATTTTCAATTGTATTATAGATATTGGTAATCTACTTCCAATTCCGTGTGATAACAAGTAAATAGGCAGAAAAATGGATAGGTAGGTGAGTAGATAGATAGAGGACAGATAGATGGGTAGAGATAGATAGATAGATAGATAGATGGATGATAGGTAGATAGACAGATAATACATAGTCAAACAAATGACGGACAGACACCCATGGGGGTTGGGGAATGGGAGGTAGGGAAGAGAGAGTAGCAGAGAGAGAAAGAGAATATACAGGAGGTAGAAAGAGAGGAAAACAGTATAAAATTTAATCTGAAGGACCATAATAGAAAAATGTTTTATTATTCTTATTTTACAAATTAGGAACTGAAACTCACTGGGATTAATCACACTGCCACACATCACACACTGGTATAAAGTGGAATGAGGTCTGTGTGCTGCTCTGAAGAGTATGAAGACTGATGAGTAGATTGATGTTTAGATTGTCACCCATGCTGGATATGGACAGAGATCAATAAGCATGCAAGGACTGAAGATCAAAGGAACACTTCTCATACATTTGTAAGTCATGGGAAAATAAAGCAACACCAAAAGAGGAGAATTTCCAAATGAATTCAATGAACAGAATAAGCTACATGTACCTTTCAAAACTGAAGACTGATGGTCTTTTTTGCAACCAAATTTTTTAAAAAAACTTATTTATTTATATGTTCTGTTTCATTTGGGTTATAAAATTGTTCATCTGCTATCCAATCAAATTAACTAGAAAGAAATCATGCCTTTTCAGCAGTTCTTACTCTCAGCATCTGGAAATCCTATTTTAGATTTTTATAACCCTTTTCCTCATTGTTGAGTCTAATTTATTGAGAACTTCCTTCTTCCTCTTAATTTGAACAATCTTTGATCATACAGACTGAGGTTCCCTGAGACTAAGTCCTTTCATTGTCAGACACACATTGCTTCCTTTTCACTATATGACAGTAACTCATATAGTGGTATGAGTAGGGACATATGGGTAGAGAGCTTCAGACAATCACATAGTATACAGAATTCTAGGTTTCTGGATGAAATTATCAAATAAATGAAATATAATAGTTACTCCTATCGTACACCAGGACAGAAGAAACTTACCCAGGTAAGAGTGTCACCCATTCATATAGGTTTTGCAAATACTGAGCCTTGATGAAATTGGCCTCATGTTATAGAAAGTGCAAAGAAAACTACTTCTCAGGTGACATCACAGATTTTACATCGTTAAGCATTTATTTCTAACTTCAGATATTTTAAAAGAGCAAAATGTTACGCTTCTATTTTCTATTTTCACATCCTAAAAGCTCTGCAGTTTTTGTCTTTACACATTAGAATTTAAATTTTTTTTAGGTTTTGAGATGATGTCTTTGACAATTATAAGTTAACCTCTGGGTTTTATATACTGCAGAGTTAGTTCATATTCAACAAAAAAAGTAAGGTGTCAATAACAGGTAAATTTCCCATGGAATCATTTTGTATATAGTCACTCTTTTTGGATGATATTCCCAAGTTATCAACAATTTGTAAAATTGTTTATGCCACAAAGATAAAATTGGGCTACAGTTCTAGATTGGTGGATCCTATGGGCAAATCATTATGATAGACATCATTTTGTTATAGATGATTTCTGAATTATTTGATGTATCACATGAAAACATAAAAGCTTACCAATCAAGAAGGAGGAAAAAATAAGTTTCAAACCAAAGAGAAAATTAGAATCTTGACTCTAAAAAAAGTTCCTCATCCCAAATACTCAAGTTCCAGTGAAATTTTATATTGAAAATTATGTAAAAAAAAGCACCAAAATATTTTTTTTTAAATGACTGCATCTAAGTCAGAGTTCTCATTTAACTTTAGGCTTCATGAAGTCTGTTGTGTGTTTACAGACAAAGCTTTCTGGCAAGTGAAAGGAACACTGGTAAATATGGTGTTCTTTGTAGAAGGCCTTATTATCACTGACCCAACTGTATAAAAACTTTATGTGCTCATCATATTGCGGCACAGATGAAAATCAACATTTCAAAGAGCCAGAACCATTGTTCTCTGAAGTTACCCTGTTCAGACCATCATTCAAGCAAGAGAAATGAAACAGATTAAGGGGTTCAGCAATTTCAACATCAGAGTCAATTCCAAAGATCATGTCTGCTCTAACAAAGACCTGGATGTCATTTTAGCCCATGCATCAACTGTGCACAGAGAGCCACAATGCCGCCCTCGGCTGTGGCTAGGAGATAAGAATTCTGGGGAATAAGGACAGTTCTAGGACAGACACAAATGAGATTACAGGACGTAGGCCCAAGTTGTGCCAAAACTCAGGCTGATGTTTTTGTCTTCAGCTGTCACAGATGGGATAGCTTAAAGCACGCATACCACACCATCTTTTAAAAAAGAAAATGGTGAGGCGGGAGAAAAGGTTTTCAAGGACAAAATGCTATAAAATGACAGAGAATTTGGACTTAGAGAAAAATACCAGAGAACTAAACCTATTACAAAACTGGCACATTACCATTCAGGATTTTGGCAGGGTATATTTATAACAGATTTCATGTAGAGGATAGAATCCAAAAACTACTCCTCCCCTAATTATGAACTAACTGAGTTCTCTCCTCTTTAAAAAAAAAAAAAACAACAACAACAACAAAACAAAACAAACCACCAACACACACACACACACACACACGCACACACACACAACCAAAACCAAAACCAAAAATAAAAAAAACAGAGGAAGAAATAAAAATAACTTCATTTTTGGATTATATGGAAATTTAAAGAGAGTCAGCTCAGCAGGATAGATTACCAACTAGAAAATTTGGAAGGAATGTAAGGTCTGGGATTTCAGCTCCAAGCTGTGGACTCTGAATCTGTCACAGAGGTTAGTTCTGTCTCCGAAGGGGAGCCAGCCATCCTGTACAAGAGTACCCCCTGTTGGTTGGTTGGCCAGAGAACATTGGCACTGCCTGCTGTGGCAGCTGCTCATTTAAACTTCTACCCTGAAATCTGCTGAAAGAAAAGCAAGAAAGAATCGAAAGAGGGGACAGGGAGATTAAGGGAAGCAGGAAGGATACTGTGTAAGGAAGGAGGTTAGGGGCAGACGTTTTCTCTAATTCTTTTGTTAAGGCCAAAAAAATAATCAAAGGCAAACACATCATTGTTGATGCCAATGTGTTTCTAACCAGAGCTTTTGTTACCATAATTGTGCCTTTGAATTGTTTTAGTACAATTCCAATTCTCATTCTTTTCTTAAACACTTTGGCTAGGAGATTCAGAGGTCAGAGAATCTATTTTTTTTTTTTTGAGAATCTATTTTTTATTCAAAAAGAAGACAATGGTATTATTTTATTGCTCTGAATACAATGCCAATCAGGTATGAAAACTTCCTTCCCTTTCCCGATATTCAACCAATACTAGGAATAAGCTAAAAATTAACAGAATTCTGAGATAAGTTCAGCTCTCCATTGAGAAATGTGACTGCATCTGAAGCTGGAGCAGATGCAAAACGAACACCTGGAAGGAAAACAAACAAACAAAAAACCTTCACAGTCTGTGCTGACTGATGCCCCCTGCATCCTCTTCCTGTCATTTTTGTTTTTAACAGCAACATGTAATTGCAATGAAAATAATTCTATTATAAGAAATCCACACAGTGCTGTGCTGAGTTGGAGTATTAGCAAACGCTAGGAGAGTCTGAGTCAAATTTGTTGTAATCTTTACAGCGAGGATACACTGGGGTTCTAAAAGGTTAATGAACCACTTGTGGTAGACCTTTCCTTCACATTTTAACTCTGTTTTATTCCTGATAGAACCATTAACTTCTACACTAACCTTTCTACTTGTTACTATTACACGCATTCTACCCACTAAAGCTTTCTATTGATTTTTGCCAGTGAGGTTTTATAAAATGTAGGTTTAAATACATGGTTTCTGCAATTGTGTTAGCATCAGCCAGTGTGTGTGAAGACAAAGATTAATTCTCTGGTTTTAATTTTTTTTATATTGTCTTTCAAGTACTCTTTTGTCATGATTGTTTTTCATGAGGAAACTTCTCTAAAGCCTTCACATTTGTGCTTTTAATATTTATATGGCAAATACAATTTCATTTTCTTAGTTTTAAATAATATGTTTATTGATGGGGCGGCTCAGTGGGTTAAAGCCTCTGCCTTAGGCTCAGGTCATGATCCCAGGGTCCTGGGATGGGGCCCCGCATCGGGCTCTCTGCTCAGTGGGGAGCCTGCTTCCTCCTCCTCTCTCTGCCTGCCTCTCTGCCTACTTGTGATCTCTGTCTGTCAAATAAATAAATAAAATCTTAAATAATATGTTTATTGCAAATACATTAGAAGTTATGTAACTTTTGTGCCTGTAATTCAATAGGTTCCCCGACATTTTCAATCACTGCTTTTGTCTGTGTGTGTGTGTGTGTGTGTGTGTATCTTTGTATGTGCTTTGGAATGGGAGATAAAGAATGAGAAATGAAAACAATGTATATAAATACACATACAAATAGTTATGTGAATTTTTACTTAGAAGTCTACATAATTTGCTACAACAAATGCATGAGATTTTTAAAAAACATCCAAGACTAAATTTGGCTCTGTGAAAATCCTGTCAAAAATACAAATTCAGTATGCCTTAAATAATAATACTATGAAGAAGTTAGCCCTGTCATTTTAGTATGAGTTTCATTTGTTTTGAAGCTTTAATTGATTTTGTTACTATTTTATTTAATATATCACCCTATAAAGTCAATATACTGCCTTAAATGTACTTTTAATATAATATTATTTGTTCAGTTTGAAGATATTATTTCTTTTGAATTTAAGAGGAGCCGTGATGAAACAAAGGAACAAGTAAGAAGAAAAATAAATATTAATCCACAAATGTTATCTCACCACGGAATCAAAGAATGAAAGAAGTGGAGGAAGATGGGGGGCAAAGGAAGAAGATGAAAAGTAGCTACAGAAGGGATGTAAGTGAATGAGGCAAAAATATATGTTAAAAAAATTTTTTTTAAAGATTTTATTTATTTATTTGACAGACAGAGATTACAAGTAGGCAGAGAGGCAGGCAGAGAGAGAGAGGAGGAAGCAGGCTCCCTGCCCAGCAGAGAGCCCGACGCGGGACTCGATCCCAGGACCCCGGGTTCATGACCTGAGCCGAAGGCAGAGGCTTAACCCACTGAGCCACTCAGGCGCCCCCATAGTTGCAATTTTTAAAAAAGATTTTATTTATTTATTTGACAGAGAGGGATCACAAGTAGGCAGAGAGAGAAAGAGGAGGAAGCAGGTTCCCTGCTGAGCAGAGAGCCTGATGCGGGGCTTGATCTCAGGACCCTGGGATCATGACCTGAGCTGAAGGCAGACGCTTTAACCCACTGAGCCACCCAGGCGCCCATGTTAAAAAAATTTTAAAGGGAAATTATTTTATGTTTCTGATATATATTATTCTGACCTATCTATGTAAACTACATAAGACCTATCTAAAAATAAATAGATAGACAGATGATAGGTAAATAGCTATCAGAATAAACAGAAACCAGAGAGAGGAGAGAAGAGAGGGAGGCAGATTAAAAGAAAGATAAACTATATCTGCCTATTCTAGTAAGATCAAAACTTAGAATCTATAAACATAAAAACAACCCAGTTCAAATAAGAATAAATTAAAACACCCAACAAGAAGAAAAACAAGCACTTATCATAGTAATACTTTTATATTTACTTACATATACAATAATTAGAATGTGATTAGATCTCTATATAGCTCCTTGCTAGATTTTATATATCTGATGGTTGAGAAAGATCCTGACTCTTTTTAAAATGTAATATCCCTACTCAAAACTTCAGTCTTTTATCCTTAGATCTCAAATATTAGAACAGTTGCCTGATGATCAAAATTATGCTAAACCAATCATGAAAATTAATAGAAACAACTAAAAAATCATTGTTTATTCTTAGAAGCAAATATCTAGACTTTTTTAGAGCTCTTATTGTGTGTTAAGTAAAAAACAAAATATATATGTATGTGTAGCATTTATTTTGCAGGAAATGATTATTAAATGTTAGCAATGTTCATCTACCTTTCAGTTAGCCATGCTATATGCAAAGCCTACATCCTTGAACCAGAAGGTGATAATATACACATCGGCAACAAAGTATCCCGAACTAACTGAAGACCAAGTAAGTGAGAAAGTATTTGGATTTTTAGAAGCTGTTCTTGCTGATCTAACCCTATAAAGGGATACAAATAGATACACTTCAATTTGAGACACTAACACCATGGAAATATTAACTCATTCTCTTTAAAGGCATACATTTTCACCATAAGACTTTGGGTTCCAAGTGACCTGCAACTGTGTTTCACTTGTGTGTTCTTTGATAATGCACAGCCCTGGGACATTGCTAATTATTAGATGTCATTTCTTTCAGATAGTGAACTAGCAGTAAATTTTAACAGCTTTGAAATTTAAAATTATAGCTTAGATCAGGTTATGTCAGGCCACTAATCAGGACATGAGAATCACCTGAGATGAAGACAAAACACTTCAGGTGAAGAAGACAGGATGCCAGTGGACTAACTGTGTGTGGAATGGATGATCCAGAAAGTAGGTGGGTAACAGGAAAAGGGATATCTGCCAAGGGGGGAATGGATGGCAAAGCAGTGTTTTTGTGTGTCTTTGTTTATTTTAAAAAGGAAGTCACAGAAGAATGATCTGGGGGCGCCTGGGTGGCTCAGTGGGTTAAGCCGCTGCCTTTGGCTCAGGTCATGATCTCAGAGTCCTGGGATCGAGTCCCGCATCGGGCTCTCTGCTCAGCGGAGAGCCTGCTTCCCTCTCTCTCTCTGCCTGCCTCTCCATCTACTTGTGATTTCTCTCTGTCAAATAAATAAATAAAATCTTTAAAAAAAAAAAAAAAAAAAGAAGAATGATCTGGAACTCGTACTGCGTTTGATATCATCATCTCCTTTCAATTCCGTTTGAGAAAATGAATCCCACCACTAGAGAACATCATTATTGTCTTCAAGAGGAAGCCAAGATCTAGATCAGACAAGGCAGGGGAAAATTTCGGAGGGCTAGTTGAGGCCTATGGCCTTTTCTGGTTGCATAGTGCACAGCGGATATATGTGGACAGAAGGGGAAGAAGGAAATTAGTAAAGGAAAACAGATTTCTAGAGCTTCAAGGGGCACTGTGTGCAGTGAGGTCTATTTTTGAGTCCTGAGCTTGGCTAACATATTTCAGATGCTACAGGAAAGGGAGTCTATTTGTAAGGATGTGAGGAAAATAACTCTCCTGTTCTTAAACTACACGTGTCATTTGTTACAGAGTTAGTGGCTGTGTCAAAATAAAGCCATCCAACTTTGGACGTGCCTGTGGCTGAGGGAAGGAAAATGGGCAGTCTTCCTTAGCATAGTATTTAAGGTGCTCTGCTGGTGCTCTGCCTGGTCAGGGAACTAGGCCACTGCCCTCAGGGCTTAAATGCTCCCAGGAGCTTGATATCATTGCATGGTATTAGGTACTTGGTAGCAGTGTGTAAGCAGACACCTGTGGTATTACTTGTGTTTCTGAGAAATTTGCCAGTCCTCTTCCTCAAGAGTAAACAGATCAGCTTTCTCTCTTTAGGAGACTTGTTTTCCACATATGAGCAAGTCACAGCTGGAGTTACCATGACTAGAGTTTCTAAGAACTCATAGGGACCCTACATGTTATTCATTAGCATCATGAAATACTGAAGGCCACTAAGTGGGGTATATTATTTTATTAAAATTTAACCTGTAATTTATAGAAAAAGATGCAGCTGTCCTTGGAAATGGAAAAAATAATATTTTCATGATATTACTCAGTCCTTTATTCCAACCCTGTCCCAAGCACTGGCAAGAAAGAAAAAAATAAGCAGTAAAACAGTGTATCCCTTCAAAGAGCTTATTGTCTGGTTGAAATGATAAATAATTTTATGTATAATATGTTCTGCAATAGTGGTTGATATAAAGCATATAGGAAGGGGGCTTATTTCAGTCTTGAAGAATCAAGAAAGGTCTATTGGACAGTTTTTTGTTTTTTGTTTTGTTTTAAGATTTTATTTATTTACTTGACACACAGAGAGAGATCACAAGTAGGCAGAGAGGCAGGCAGAGAAAGAGGGGGAAGCAGGCAGAGAGAGAGAGAGGGAAGCAGGCTCCCACTGAGCAGAGAGCCCAATGCAGGACTCGATCTCAGGACCCTGAGATCATTACCTGAGCTGAAAGCAGAGGCTCAACCCACTGTGTCATCCAGGTGCTCTTATTAGACAGTTTTAGCTACTCTGAAACATAAAGGATGAGTCAGGCAAAGAGGGAGGATAGTTCCTCAACTTTAAGAAAGTGCTGGCAAAGGTTACTGGTGATGGCAGAAACCTTGACACATTAATGGAGACAATGTAGGCAAAGCACCAACTGAATGGGATTCAACAATGTTAGCTAGTTTTTCATTCCTTTTACTTCTACTATTATTGCTACTACTGATAATAATGATAATTCTAGATGCAAATTTCTAGTATATGTGTGGAGGAAGATAGGTAGTTTTGACTACAATAAAACTAAATGAAATTGAAATTGGTAAAACCTACATTATGTAGTATAATGTGTTCTTAGATGAGATAATGCAATTTCCAAAGTAAGAACATTGGAAAATAACTCCCTCAAAGTGGTGATGCAACATGGGGGCTTAAGTGGGTAGGAGAAGAATAAATGAAACAAGATGGGATTGGGAGGGAGACAAACCATAAGTGGCACTTAATCTTACAAAACAAACTGAGGGTTGCTGGGGGGAGGGGGTTTGGGAGAAGGGGGTGGGATTATGGACATTGGGGAGGATATGTGCTTTGGTGAGTGCTGTGAAGTGTGTAAACCTGGTGATTCACAGACCTGTACCCCTGGGGATAAAAATATATGTTTATAAAAAATAAAAAATTATATTAAAAAAAATTATAAAAAAAATAGTAACTCCCTCAAACAAGAAGGTCATGAGAGGTTTTCAAATTAAATTTATTATTATTCTTATCTGGAATCCCCAAATTTGATGTATTATGGTTGGCTGGAATCTATATATCAATGTATGTATGTATGTATCTATCTCTATCAGCTATCAATAGGTAGATATTTAGATATATATGTATTGAGGGTTTTCTCAAGCAAATGGCATGATGGAAGATTAAATGACCATCCGACCTCCACTTCACTTCCCTAGCAGTATTCTGCTATTACATAAGTCCTCCCAGAACAAAAATGAAGCTCTGGAAAATAAGTGGCAAGACCTAGCCCTAACAGAGATTACCTTTCCACCACATTGGTGGAATGCGGCTTCATTATCATCAACAAATGTTTTAAACAAATAGACTTAAAGTTCTTTTATCTGAGCTATGAACACACACGCAATGTATAATTAAACACTATCATTAAGTAATTTTTCCTGTTACTTATCTATCAAACAAATGGTCTCTCCTACTCAAAACTATGTTCTTTGAGAGCAGATAAGTGATGTTTTATCTTCATTTTCATATTCTTTATGTCCAAGAAAGATATTCAATAAGATATCCAATAACAGTTCTCCAAGGAAGATATTCAATAAGAGCTGTGTAAGTACATAGATAAATAGATAAATTTGTATAATCTTTAACAGTCTGAAATTATGAAAATAGCTGGCATCTTATTTTAGAGTCCAACTTATCTTAGTGATAAGATTAGATGTTTGGCATTATACAAGTAGAATAAGTAATTGTATAATAGGCCATAGTGTTTGCAACTACTGGGTCCATCTAATTCCAGGGAACTAAAATTAGAAATACAGGAAACTGGATCTTAGCATTTAAATATATGCCATATAGGGAAAAAAATAACTTTGAGCAATTGCTTTCACAAACACATTTATTGCTATAACAGGCCATAAACCATGCATCTCTTTCTTTATTTTAACCATGTGAATCCATGAAAACAAATGTTTCATAAACTCACCTTCTCCTGAAGATGATTTGTCAAGTCACTGCCCTTAGCATTTGACAACCTAATGAATCTACAAAAATAGAACATGCCCAAGGTTTAAAAAGAAAAAAAAAAAAAAAAAAAGATAGGTTCAATGGAAATCAAGTAATGTATTAAACATCAATTCCTTTACTTGGTTTTAATGACAAATTATGTCTATTACCCAAATATGAGCATATTTGGTGAATAATCAGTCATATTTGTCATTTCTGTAGTAGGATGAAAGATAATAAAAATGACAGAAAGAATAAGATGATTAATGTGATTCTGGTGATTATATACACATTAATTACAGTTTTTACTAAAAAAAGGTTTTTTTGTAGATCAAGGTGGCCATGTGTTACAAAGTTCTGAAAAGAAAGATTCTATTCTCTGATGAGAAATAAACAGCAGTATCTAAGTTCTTAAACATTGTCCAAACAGTACTTTGTGACAGTAATCCAACAGTATTGTCCAGATATTCAAATGTTACTTAAATAGAATTTGATGGATGATTAACAGGAAATGTGGAATGGATGAGTAAAAATAAGGGGCACCTGGGTGCCTCAGTTGGTTAGGCAGCCAATTCATGATTTTTGCTCAGGTCATGACCTCAGGGTCAAGAGACTGAGTACCACAACTGGCTTGGGCTCAGAGCCAGCTCTGAGATTACCTCTGCCCCTAGCCTGGCTCCTGTGTGGGCATGCACTCTCTCTTTGTCTCTATCAGGTAAATAAAATCTTTTAAAAACAAAACAAAATGAAACAATAAAAATCTAGTTGTGATCATTTCACTGATAAAGACTACCCAAACTATTACCCAAACAATTCATACATTTATGGAGCAAAAAACCCACTATAGTCTAGGTACTATGTTAGGTATTAATGATACATGCAATTTCTTTCTTGAAAGCATTAACAGCCTTGAAGAAAATGTCACAATAAGAAAAAAACACAAAATTACAAAATACAGAAGCCTAAAAGAAAACACAGTTATTGTAAGTGAATTGTAAAAAATATAATGCAAAATGTCATTGAATTCCCATTTTTATGTAGAAATTGATTGCAATAGGATGTAGAAAAAGAAATTTAATTTTAGGATGCTATAGAGTTGAGCAAATTTGGTGTTATAGAATAAGAGGAAGGAGTTACAGAACATATGAGATCTTTAGAATATTTGAGAATTATATCATTGTCCCTATCAATAAAGAATAGAAAAATAAAAGCAACCAAATATAGGCCAAATAGAGTTTTCTGAATGCACTCTTCAAAGTTTTCCCATGAGGTGCCAGCAGTTTTGAAAGTACTTTTAGTACACTTAAAGTATATTACCTTTTCATAAGGAATCATCTGTATGCTAGTAATTGTCAATGAGAGTTCTACTATACAATCCTTGTCATCTTGAATATATTTTAAGTAAAATATCCTGAAGAAATATTTTATTGCCATTTCATGAAATTATTCTGCTTGGGTCTAAACGGGAAAAATGATCAAATTGAGCAAATGTTTAGCATAGCTCTGACCCCAAAGTCCCATAACTGAAAGCTATAGTCTTTTCCAGGCAAAATTGGGCTTATTGATAGTTCTCATTGATATAATTGTTCAATTTTTCTCCTCATTGTATTCAGAGGAATAGCCAAAAATATTTCAGTAATGTTTCTTTTGATAAAAGTGTCTTTATGTAAGGTGCCACAGTAGAGGTAGTGAGTGGAGATATTTATTGGTAATTCTAGTACCAGATAAATATGCACTTGTGGAAAAGTAAGGTCAGCCTACTTTTGCCACAGCATTTTCCCTCAGCCTCTGACCATCTCAGAGCAGGGCTATGCAGAATTGATTTTGACACCTTACATCAAAACCTACTTTATCTAGAATAGGGCAGTTCCAAGTTACAAGAGCCTCATATTTATTTTTTGAATTACTAGGAATACAGTTGCCCCTTTTCTAATTAGTCTCAAGTACCAATAAGTATATTTCAGTTAACTCTAAAACACGAGGAAAAACAAAATTAATCAAGAGGAGATAAGTTAATTGTAGAAAGGAAAATGACCATAGCTAACAGAGTGTAAACAGAAGGCAGATATAAAAAGGATAGCTCAAATATTACTAAATCCAGGTTCTAGATAACTTCTTCTATACCTATAATAAATGTAAAATTTTTACTTAAAAAGAAAAAAAAGATTTGGCAAGTACAGAATGTATGAAGACAAATTAACATAAAATTACACAAAAAAGCACTTACCGTTTACTTTTCCACTAGCCTGGTATAAATCACAGTGTTATGTTGCTGCCTAAAAAACTCAAGTAAGTCTACACTTAAAACTGTGGAGGGAGTGGAATCAAAATTAGTGGACTTTCAGCTAGGAGAGGCCATGTACAATGAATGAACAATCAGGGGCATACACCTCAACTTACTCTACCATATGTAGTTAAGTAGGATGATTATCATGGAAATAAATTCCAACCTCTACCTGGGACTACCACTCAGCAGTGCTCATGCATATGGACTCTGTCCTAGGTCAGGTAGAAATTTGAGCCCAATATACCATGTCTTGATCCTCAAAACCACCAATTACGCTTAGTCTTGGGTAACTTCAGAGATCAGATATTTTTGGCTATTCATCAGAATACAATGAGGAGAAAAACAGAATAATTATATCAATGAGAACTATCAATATCCACAGATCAGAGTTCTATTTAGGTACTATAGTAAGTTAGAGGGTAAGGACAATTGATTTCCTCATTGAAGTAAACCCTTCATCCAATGAATATGAGTCCTTAGTAGAAACCTCAAAAAGATAGGCTCTTCTCAGCTGCCTCTATCTGGAGCTAAGTCATTTGCTTAGAAAAGCTACTAATTCTAGGAAGTCACATAAGTTTATCAAGTAGGGTGCATCTGAAGCTTTCTTGAAACAAACATACAGATTGCAGTTAGTCTCTTCTTATTCCTCTATGAGTCAGTATTCTGCCTTGAGTATGTTTCTGTTTATTCCATGCTTATTAGGGTAATGGAAACAGACCTCAATAATGCTAGAATGGATGTTCCACTAATCTTCTATCTATAGTCAAACCTACTTAGGTAAAGGAAAGACATTATCCACTCAGGGTTGGTACAAACTGGCTCCTTGTAAACTTGCAATTTATTTTGTCATAATGCAATCATTTCTTAAAGTAGGAGGGTCTCCGGCACTGGTGAATTTCTCTAGGTATAAATGCTACAAGGCTACGAGTGGCTATAGCAACCTCTCCACTTTAAACATTGCATTAAATTAGATCTCCATACTCTGATGGGACATGTTTTGCAGCATGAACTCTTCAAAAACCTAGAAATGCACTTTTTAACTAGAAAACTTCTGTGAGAAGCCAGAGTATGAGGCTGAGAAGACTGTCAGTGGGCAGTCAGAAGTATACTCACCAGTTTAGCATGTAGGCCTCCTCACTGTCCTTGAATGAGCTACAATTTGTCACAGATATAAAATCTCAGCATACTTAGGCTACTCTTTTGTGCAGGCCCAGAGATATGGACAGAATGGAGACCCTGGGATATGGAATCATGGCATAATTATTTAATAATCTAAGAAAGCTAGAATACCTATACTCTTGATTTGTGCCAGAGTCCTTCAACCAGGTCGGTGTGCAGCTGGGCTGGGGCTATCCTAAAGACTGTGGATATGCATGTGAGACTGTGGCAGGAGGAACCAAAATAGTGCTTAGAGAGGAAGTTGAGCCCAAGAAGGAAGAAACAGTACCCAGCTTCCAATTCAGTAGAGACCAGTCCAGAACAACAAACAAACCAACCCACAAATTCCAAATTTTAAAGGGAGAAAAAGAGATAGAGTGGAGCTGGGAAGAGAAAGAACATAGAATCAAGAGAGCTACACAGAGATTTCTAGAAGTGCCAACAAGTTATATGGTAGAAAAGGGCCAAAGAGCAAGTTCTCGGCTTTTTTAAACTAATAGGCTATAAGGCTGGGAAATTAATAGCTACCATATACCAGATATAATGTAAAAATAGAAGAATTTGTTAAAATTACAGGATAGTTTCGAAAATGTAGGGGGGCACACTAGGACACGTTTCAAATATTCTTTTTTTTTTCTTTTATTTTTTTAAGATTTTATTTGTCAGAGAAAGAAAGAGGGAACATAAGTAGAGGGAGCAGCAGGCAGAGGGAGAAGCAGACTCCCCACTGAGCAAGGAGCCCAAAGTAGGGCTCAATCCCAGGACCCTGAGATCATGACCTGAGCTGAAGGCAGATGCTTAACCCACTGAGCCATCCAGGCGTCCCAGTTTCAAATATTCTAAGACCTTACTATGTATTATGATTGTTTTAGAAAATAAAATGTACCCTATTGGTTAGAAGGTCAGAGCTCTTCATCAAAGGATCAGTTTTATTCATGTTGCAATCTTTTCCCCACTCTTAGAATTGTTCAAGCAGAGCAAGAGGGCCACCTCTCACTGATCCTATAGAAGATCTGTTTTTCAAATCACAAGCTATATGTTCTATAAAGTTCTAAAAATATTCAGTGGAATTTAAAAAAAAAAAACAGAGAATTAATATGGCAGTTCATCTCTTCACTTTTAAGTTTCTAGAGCACAAGAATTTATATAGATCTCTCCCTAAAGGGATGAGTCTAGCACAACAATGAGTAGGTACTTTGTAACTATTTTTCTGACAGATCACTATTGGGAGTTTTCAAAATGTTGTGCTTTATTGACTAGTCTTTTATAGGTGTTGTAAAATTTTTAAGAAATCACATGGTAATGACTGATTTGAATTAGCACTTACCACGACACTCATCTTAGATACAGACCTTAGATACAGTCCTAATCAAAATCTCTTTAAATTAGCACAGGTAGGTTATATCTAATAAATGAGATATTTTCCAAAATTCTAAATTGTAAAATTGTAAAATTCTATAAAACTTAAAAGTTTAGTAAAGGGAAACCATTCTGCATTTATGATTCACTATTATCAGTATATTTTTGTAGGGGTAGAAGAAGACAAACGTATCTTAGGATGATTCTTATGGGTTCCTTCAATTTAAATTTAGGAATAGATAGATTAGTAAATCAGGTTGTATCTTTTTAACACTTTACTATCAAATACTGAGTTTTTTTCCTACTCAGATTCATTTTCACTCTATAAGAAGTAGAATACATTTAGCAATTTCACCAATACATGCCCTCTGTTCTCAATCCCTTTCTTTAAACTTTATTTACGTGCTTTTGAAATAGCAGTTTTGTTCACCCACACATTGCACTAAAATTTAACTGAAAAAAAAATTACCTCTACACAAATATCATTGTTATAGAAAGGGTGAGGAAAGAAGTTGTTCTATTTTCTTAAGCACCATGGGAAGTTATTCGTGGTTTTAGAGCAATGCACACATACAAGCACACACATTCAGAGTTCTTCTATTATGTTGGGAAGCTCACAGGGAGATTACAAAATATCCTTAAATTGGTAAATGAGTCAAGTGGGTGGCATTATCAGTTAGTGCACATTGTCAAATTGTAATACATTGGACTTGTACAATCGTGCTTTAATTCTGCTTCAAGGAATGGTGCGGGGTTTTTTTGCTCCCAGTTTGTAAACCCACAGTCTCCTTGAAAAATAAAACTCTGCACTTGACATTTTCAGATTCCCCTTATCCCATTTCCATTAAAGGCAAGTTTGACTTTGGGAGCACTAAGAATTTCAGAGAATTGAATTCCAGAGAGAAACTCCTACTGGAATAGAGTCTGCCTATCCAGGAACACAGAGGACAGCTTTTTCTCACCCCTGCTAATGAAGAACTAGACTAATGTCCCCTCTTGGGGTTTGCAGTAATACTCTCATGGAACATTCATTTGCAGAAGCTGCTGAGTTAACTCCAAAGTCCCCCTTTCCCATAGCAAGTTGTCTACGAAGACAGTAAATTTAAGGGGTCATGATAATGGTGTCTCCCAAGACACTGAGTAAAATGTTGCATGTTCTCACACCCCATTTCAAACTCTCCTATGGATTGTTGATGGCAAGATGTGCGTATCTTGAAGAGGTCACCTCCAAGAAGTTTCTACAAAGCTACTAATACAGAGACTAGTTGACTGTGGGAATAAAGGCACTTTCTTGAGACTCTTCTTTCTAGTACAATTAAAGTAGATGTTGTCACTGTATACTGCAACAGAATTAAGGGTGCAAGACCTCATGTTAAAGGGAGGTTCAAGCTAATAAATGAAACTATTGGTTTAAGCTCTTCAAGGAAAGTAAATTTAGCTTTCCCTAATACTTTCCACAGCTAGGAACAGGCCCCTTTACGAAGGAAGGAAGGAAGGAAGGAAGGAAGGAAGGAAGGAAGGAAGGAAATGAGGGAAGGGAGAGGGGGAGGGGGAAGGGGAGGGGTGGGAGGAGAAGGGAGGACAGAAGGGCTGAACAAATAAAAGAGTGAACAGAAAAGTATCTGACAGCTAATAGGGCAAAGAAGCTATAAAAACAGTTCCCTGCCCATGTGCATTAGGCTTTTATTTTTCATTTATTTCGTAATGATCCTGGATTTTCTTCTAATAAATGTATTATGGGGCTAAAATAAAAAGCAAGATCCTCCATAGGAGAGGAAACTGAACTGAAGCAATCTCTGTTGTGGGCTGTGAAAGGTTTCTTTGTTTTGTTGTTGTTGTTGTTTTGTTGTTTTGTTTTATGGGTTTTTTTTTTCCCCCTTACTGAGTACTTTGACATCAGCAGGAGGTCAATTTATGGTCTCTTTAAAATGGATAACTCCAACAGGTTTTCTTTCTTTTCTGTTTTATTTTTTAAACCTGCCTCAGAATAGTGAGAACAAACTTAATATATGGACTTCAAGAATGATTTTCTCTAAAGAGGATGCTTTATGCCCAGAAGTGGATCTCTCACTGATACTCATTTTCTGGGGACTGGTTTGTGACTCTATGTAACACGAGCTCTTTTAATAGCCCCAGGAAGAATTAGTTAAAAATTGACGTTGAATGTAATTCATTTGCTGCAAAGTGGTCTTTCACCCCCTGCCCTTCTCTTTCACTCGCATCCACACTTCCCTTCTAGTTCTTTGTTAAAAATAAACCGCACAGCAAAAGCATGCGAGGATAAGGATTTCTGAATACCCTCACACACACCATGGTGTTCCCAGCACTGAGCCATTAATGCATCACTGCTTGTCCAGTGCTGGATGAGGGAGGAGAGAGAGTTAAGAGGAGCAGCTGGCTAAGGAGGGCCCCAGGGATGAGCTCCCAGAGACACTAACCTGGAAAGAAGAGAGTAATAGCCTTCATAGTATCTAGTCGCCTCTTGGCTCCCTGCTCTCAGCTCTCAGGCATCAGCTTGTTGCTGGGCATGCCACTAGCTTGTGTGCCACTCTCCACAAAATCAGCACAGGTAAAACTGAGAGGAAAATGCCTTCCTTACTTATCTTTTCAAAGTTAAATTAACAATAGTATGGGACATAACTTGCAAGGTAATTATAAGTATGCACTCAAATTGGGCAAAATTTGTTTAGGTCCTATTGTTACCCTTTACTCCCTTTTTAAAAAGCCAAGGCCCATTTATTCTTCCCTTCTAAACTTGCACTGTGAATACAAGAAAAGGGATTGCATTATGGCTTAATGTACATTTAAATCAGTGTTAAGCTCCTTTAAGCTTTTCAAGTTGGATATTAAAAAGGTCTTTGCCGTTAAACAGAATTGCAAGCATCACTTCCAAAGACAGAGTTGGAAACTTTTGGATCAGGACAGTATTTTACTCACCAGTAAGAAACATTTTTCCTCTACCCCCCCTAAATAAACCATTTGAATACAGAATAAACTTGGTCTTGGTCAAATAAAATGTATTTTCAACTCCTATCACAAAAGTTTCTCAAAATGCTTATAGACGACGAAAAAAAAGGTGATATCAATGATTAGCTTCCTATTTAGATACCTAAGGAATTTCCTGATAAAGTAGGCTCTCACAAACCTTAACAAAGGCTTACCTTTGTCTAATTCATCTGTACTGTTTACTTGGTCCTGATTATTAAGTATAATGAAGAATAAAAACAATTCTACCTTTTAATATGTTTTGTAAGACAAAAAATTATCAAAAAGAGGCAACTGAAAAACAGAGAATCAGGTAAATAAATACCATATCTAACATTGATTTTTCAATGCATATTAGTTTTATTCACAAAGTAGCTGAAAATAGAGTGTCAAGACAGTAAAGCAAACATTTTTAAAACTTAATTTCTATTGTTGACTTTCTTTTTGGAAAGTCTGGTATGGTTAGAATTCCTTTACTTCAGCTAATTGGAGTGCACACCTTTCAAGTGGAAAGTTGTATATATACATTTTTGTCCTATTGCAGAGAGATATTTGTCAATAAATGCATATTTTATATACATTTAATAGCTTATGAAAAGAAAAAATGCTAACTTCTATAATATAGCAGATCACAATTCAGAAAACGCATCAGTGCTTTTTATTTTTTTTTTATTTTATTTTTTTTAATGCTAAACTCCAAATAAAAGATCTACATCCCTTAAGAATAATCTCTAGGCACACCTGAGTGCCTCAGTGGGTTAAGCATTGGACTCTTGATTTTGGCACAGGTCCTGATCTCTGGGTCCTGAGATTGAGCCCCACATCAGGCTCCCTGCTCAGTAGGGAGTCTGCTTGGGATGCTTCTCTCTCTCCCTCTGCACCACCCCCATGCACATTCTCTCTCTCTCTCTAAAAATAAATAAATAAACTTTTTAAAGAAATCTCTAGGAAAAAAACAGTAATTTGAAGACTGAGTTCACAATGTAAATCTTGATGAGGAAATTGTTATAGGAGAAATAAAATCATGTTTCTGTTATTTACTTAAATGTAAATAAAACACATGTATAAAGTTTCAGAGAAATATATTTTAAGTTCTAGCTATGATCAACTAAAAAGTGTTTAAATTATTTTATGTGATGTTATTTTTAGATTAACAGAAGCTAAAATTCCATTTACAATTAAATGAGGCAGAATGCATGATGAGCATTATGTTTGGTACACAATAATTCCAAATATAACCCATCCCACCCACCATCAGATATTCATTTTTTTTAATATTTTATTTATTTATTTGACAGACAGAGATCACAGGTAGGCAGAGAGGCAGCCAGAGAGAGAGGAAGGGAAGCAGGCTCCCTGCTGAGCAGAGAACCCATTGTGGGGCTGGATACCAGGACATGACCTGAGCCAAAGGCAGAGACTTTAACCCATTGAGCCACCCAGGCGCCCCAGATATTCACTGTTTTAATAGCTCTTACCCTATCACAGGAACTCTACATGACAGTAATTAGGTCAGTAAAGGAAATACACCATCAAGAAAAAAAAACTTTAGCTTAGAACCTTAACATTCATATGTAAGTAAATTAATACAAATGCATATGCATAGCTTTATCCTTCTTATGAAGCTCCAGATCCATATTCCCAATTTTCTTCTAGGCTTCCCAGATCAATGTTCAATTTTATTCATAATCACACAATGCAGTCAAAGCAAATGCAGCATCTTCTCAATGTATCTTCTCGGCTATTGTGTTATGTCAAAAGATGCTATACTGTATAGAGAGAGTGTGTGTGACTCTGAGTGTGTGTGTGCGTGTGTGTGTGTGTACAAAGAGGGAGAAGAAGTAGTAGAGAGGGAGGAAGAGTTGATTCTCTCAACTAAGTCCTACTAAAGGGTCCAATTTCCAATTTTGAGATTTTTTTTAAAGATACATAGATTTAATGGTTGCTGAAACCAAACTGCTGAAATGCTGGTATATACTAGTAGTGTAGCTACTGAAATGGATAAGGCGAAGGAGATAAAACCAGTTGTTAGTTATTTCCATAATATAGACATTTAAATTTCTAAATATGATGATAGAGAAAGGATAAGAAGACACCCTTAAGCAAGGTTTTCAAATCACTGAAGATGGAGGAAGAAACCAATTGAAGAAATAGTGAGAACACTAACTTAAACTCTTAGTGACTACAAAATACTTAATATAAAATAAATAATTATTAATAAATGTTAATCATTGTTATTATTTGTGTCATTATGTAAATCAGTGGAAAAGAGGTGAACTTAAGATATTAATAATTTCAAAGAAATATTTTAAGCAATAGAGATGTAAATCATAGTTAAAAACTAAAGAGTGGGAGGGTTACTATTATGAAAGAACTTGCATGCTCCAGAACTTGTCACAAATATTCTGAAGAAAACTACCATTTAAACAAATTATACCTGTTGAAATTGGTCACATCAAGAATTCTTTAAGAACATGGAGAAGGTTGGGGTGGGTGTCTTAGGGATTAAGCCATCTGCCTTCTGGTCAGGTCATGATCCCAGGGTCCTGGGATCGAGCCCCACATTGGGCTCCCTGCTGGGCAGAGAGCCTGCTTCTCCCTCTCCCACTCCCCCTGTTTCTGTTCCCTCTCTCACTGTGTCTCTCTCTGTCAAATAAATAAATAAAGTCTTAAAAAAAAAGAATATGGAGGTCAGTGTTCTAACTCAAAATGGCATTCAGTTAATATGCAAAAAGAATAAATTTTGTTATACATTGATGTTTCTCATTATGATGATATTATAATAAGAGATAAGAATTTCTTCTAGAAAAACCTTATAAGCAAGATTTATTGTCCATTTTGGAAATCTTACAAAATATACCTGAACAAAGCTTTAAAAACTATGCCAGCGAAAAAGATAGAGGAAAGATGATTTGGATTGTGAGTTCTTTTCATTTGGCTATTTCTCTTATTTCCCATTTTTTTAATGGACAAATGTTACTATTCAATGAAGTTATAAAACAAACTAAATAAAGGGCAAATATGTGTTATAAATTGATGAAAATTGAGTTAAAAATATGAGGAAGATGAATAAGGGTTAAAATATGGTTAACTGAACCTGTCTTAGAGTACAATGATGAACACAAATGGGTAAGCTAAGTAATTGGACAAAGTAATTAACAAACAGTAAAACTACTACTCATTTCATACTTTAATGTTGTTTATCAGTATTAAAGTGAGGTAATATGAGACAGTAATAGGGGAAAATGTATTTTGTGCCAACATAAAGAATAGAGTAATGGATAAAATTTATGAGAAGATAGATTTACTTTAATCTAGGAAATAGAAATCACAGTATTTCAAAATGGAATGTGTCCTAATTTCAGCCATTATAAAGTAATTAATGAATATGAAACTTGTAATCCAGTCATAATCAACTATAAAACTGGATAAATTGTGAAACAATTTTTCTTTATTCATTGGAGAGTAGGTAGCAAAAAACTGTGAATAATTTAGAAGGGGAAAAAGAAGGCAGATGAACCCTGGGTGAATGTCCTAGCTTTCTGAATAGAGTTGATTACTGGACCCTGGCATAAAGAGGAGTGGCATAAACAAGAGCTCATACTCTTACTAGACTGAACACATAGAAATTAGAGATCAGCAAGGCTTAGAGAGCTAGTATGTGGAGGATAGACCACTGATAAAAAAGAAGTTACTCAGAGAAAGAGCTCCAAAGATCTGCTTAGGAGTTACCTCGATTCTTTGGCTAAATTTTGAATACATAGAATGAATCCACAAGGCCAGGCAAAGAATAACTATTAAGTAAATACAACCATCATAGAGCCAGAAGATAGAAAACTCTGAGAACTCTCATAGGGTTGGGTAAGTGTTGAGTTTAATCAGATTGGAAAGACTGCATGGAATCTACACGCATTCTGTAGAAATGCTAAAAGTTCCACATATTAGAAGTGGAAATGTGCAAATCACAGTATAAAGTTACTCTAGACTTTACCAGGGATTCTCGTAGTTATGTTATAATGATTAAATAGGCAATTCTCTAAGAAAATAAAACAATACTGAATATGTGTGCACCTAATAATATAGGCTCATTATACATGAAAAAATGACAGAAAAAAAGGCAAATCTACAGTTTTGGTTGAATTATTTCATCTTCCCTACTCAAGTATTTTTATAGACTTATTACAGAGACAATCAGAAAGAAAAGCTAAATAGGCTGTCAAGATAAATGGTCTAATTGACATTTATAAAGCTTTACATACAACAAAAATGGAATACACGTTTTTTTCAAGTGTGCTTGGAACATTAGCCAATATATCCATCTGGTAGGCCATAAAGCAAGTTTCAAAAAAATACAAGGGACAGAAATCCTTTTAAGCATTATTCTTCATAGGATAATTAAATTAGAAATCAATAACAAGGTGCCCCTAGATAGTTCAGTCAGTTGCACTTCCAGCTCTTAGTTCTGAGTCAAGTCATGATCTCATGAATCCTGACATTGAGTCCCCATCTACCTGGGGCTCTGTGTTTAGTGGGGACTCTGCTTGAAGGTTCTGTTCCTCTGCTCCCTTCCCTGTAGACATGTGCTCGCTCTCTCTCTCTCTCTCTCTCTCTCTCCAATAAATAAAACTATAAAAAAGAAATTAACAGAGACAACTGGGTGGCTCAGTAGTTTAAGCATTTGCCTTTGGCTCAGATCATGATCCCTGGGTCCTGGGATCAAGTTCCACATAGGGCTTCCTGCTCGACTAGGAGCCTGCTTCACTCTCTGTTACTTCCCCTGCTTGTGTGCTTGCTCTCTCTCTCTCTGACAAGTAAATAAATAAAATCTTAAAAAAAAAAAGACATCAATAATAAAATGATATCTTAGAAAAGCCTCAAATATTTAGAAACTAAACAAAATACTTCTAAAAAGTCTATATGTCAAAGAAGAAATAACAAGGGAAATGAGAAAGTACTTTGAACTTAATGATATTGAAAGTAGGACATTAAAGTTTGTGATTGAAACTCATACAGTGCTTACAGGAAAGTGTCTACCTTTAAATGATTATCTTAGAAAAGAATAATCACCTAAAACCATGTGATCTAAATTTTCATCTTAAAAAGGTAGGATAAGAACAAATTAAACTCATATTTAGCTAAAGAAAGAAAAATGTACATTGGAAAACAATAAAAAAGAAAATGTCAAGTGCAGAGAAAAATCAACAAACCTAAAAGCACTTTTTTTCAAAAGATCACTAAAATTGATAAAATTCTTCCTATATTGATAAAGGAAAAAAATAGAAAAAGACCCACAGATTACGAATAACAGTAT
This sequence comes from Mustela lutreola, assembly GCF_030435805.1. Taxonomy (NCBI): domain Eukaryota; kingdom Metazoa; phylum Chordata; class Mammalia; order Carnivora; family Mustelidae; genus Mustela; species Mustela lutreola. The sequence goes on from NC_081297.1 coordinate 91,108,051, forward strand.
TAAAAAATAAGATATTACCAGAGAGTCTATTATTATTAAAATGATAAGGGATTGTTGTGAAAAAATTAATGCCCACTAATCAAAAACTTAGAGAAAACTGAAAGATTTCTTGAAAGACACAAATTAACAAAAATGATTTAAGAAGAAATAGAACATTTGTATTACCCTGTTTTGACTAAACGATATATAATAATAATTCAAAACATTGTCACAAAATAAGAGGAAGGAAGGAAGATGGAAAGAAAGAAAGAGGCTACCTGGGTGGCTCAGTAGGTTAAGCTTCTGCCTTCAGCTCAGCTTGTAATCCCAGAGTCCTGGGATAGAGTCCACATTAGGTTCCTTGCTCAGCGGGGATCCTGTTTTCCCTCTCCTGCTCTCCCCCTTATGCGCTCTAGCTTTCTGTCAAAAAGATGAAAGAAAGAAAGAAAGGAAGGAAGGAAGGAAGGAAGGAAGAAAGAGAGAGAGAGAGAGGGATGGAAGGAGGAAGGAAGGAGAGAGAAAGAAAATAAAAAGGAAGGAAGGGAAGAAAAAAGAAAGGAAGAAAGAACAGAAAAAAGAAAAGAGGAAAACCTCTAGGACAAAATTCTTTTACTAGTAAATTCTGTTGATATTTAAAAATAAAAACATATTACAACTCTTACATATACTCTATCAGAATATTTGAGTGTAGGAAATAGTTCCAGTTCAAATACATTATGGGAAAAAATTACCAGTATTCCTCATTAACACTGGCAAACCTTAACAAATCTAGTTAATGAAAATCAACTGGCATTCTATATAAGGAAAGTACATCATGATCAAGTCAGTTTTATTATAGGAATGTAAGACTCTTTTAATATTTGAATCAATCAGTATAATCCATATAGACTGAATGTACTTATATTCAACATTGTATTAGTTTCTAGTGAGTATAAAATAGAAAAAAAAGTAAAAGTTGTACAAAAAATAAAATTATCTTTGTTTATAGGTGATGTGATTGTGTACATGGAGAATCCTAAAATTTACTAATAAAATAAGAAACCAGTAAGTAAAATCAGCAAGGTCAAATGACACAAGGACAGTAAACATGAATAAATTTCATTTCCAAGCAAAATCATTTTGAAAATGAAAAAAAATGTTTAGTCTTTATAAGGGTATCTGGATATATAAAATACTCAGGTATAAACTTAACAAAGTATATGGAAGATACATACTTTTTCTATAGAGAAAGATATTAAACAGAGCCTAAAATGTTGAAGGTATATGCAATGTACATGCATGGAAAGACAAACTTATTTAAGTGATCAGTTCTCCCTAAGTTGTCTATAGGTTCAATAAAATTCTAACAAACTCCCATGACTTATATATAGAAATTAACAAACTGATTCTTAAGTTTATATGGTGGTGCTAATAATCTAGACCAGAAAAACCAATCTTGAAAAAGAAGAATATTTTCAGAAGACTTACACTTTCTAGTTTCGAAACTGAATATAATGCTATGGTAATTAAGACAACGTGATTTTAACTTAGGATATATAGATATCAATGGTATAAAGTGTCCAGATATATGCACATATATAGTCTATCATTTTCAACAAATGAGCCGAGGAAAGTCAGTAGAGAAAGAAGAATATTTTCAACAAATGGTGCTAGAACATTATGAATGTCTTACAGGAGAAAAAAAAAAAAGTGAAATTTTACCATTCATAAAAATTAACTCAAAATGGATGATAGTTCTAAATATAATGGCTAAAGCTTTAACAGCCTTAGACAAAAACATAAGGGGAAATCTATGCAACTTTGGGGCAAACAATGGTTGCTGAAATAGATAACATAAAAAGCATTAACCACAGGGAAGCCTGGGTGGTTCAGTTGCGTAAACATCTAACTTTGGCCCAGGTCATGATCCCAGGGACCTGGCATGGAGTCCCACATTGGGCTCTTTGCTCACTGGGAAGTCTGCTTCTCCCTCTGCCTGCTGCTCCCTCTGCTTATGTTCTCCCTCTTTCTCTCTCTCTGGCAAATAAATACATAAAATCTTAAAAAATTTAAAAAAAAAAGCATTAACCACAAAAGGGAAAAAAATGACTAACTGGACTTCAAAATTAAAAACATGTTTATCAAAAATTAGCATGAAGAAAATAAAAAACAATCCATAGATTAGGAGAAAATATCCTCGGTATATATACCTGTCAAAGGACTTATATTCATAGGATCTAAATAATTATTATACCTAAATAATAATAAATCAAATTTCCCCACAAAAATTAAAAAAAAAAAAAAAGTATTTCGGGGCACCTAGGTGGCTCAGTTGGTTAAGTGTCCAGCTCTTGGTTTCAGCTCAGGTCATGATCTCAGGGTTGTGAGATTGAGCCCCATGTCCAGCTCTGCACTCAGCAGGGAGACTGCTCGAGATTCTCTCCCTCTTCCTTTGCCCCTTTCCCTGCTTTCTCTCTCTCTCTCTCACTCAAATAAAACAAATAAATAAAATCTTAAAAAAATAGGAAAAAATTTCAAAAAATGCTTTATAAAAGAAGATATGTGAATAACCTGTAAACATAAGAAAAGGTGCTTAATATCATTGGAAGTTAGGGAAATGTAAATTAAGACCACAACGTGGTATCACTACACATATACTAGAATGACTAAACTTCAACAGATTAGTGACATCAGTTGTTGGTGAGGATGTAGAGCAAGTGATACTCAAGCTTAGCTGGTGGGAGTGTGACAAGATATAACCACTCCTGAAAAGTTTTGTAGTTTCTTTCTTTTTTTTTTTTTTTTTTAAGTGAGGATTTTACTTTTTTTTTTTAAGATTTTATTTATTTATTTGACAGACAGAGATCACAAGTAGGCAGAGAGGCAGGCAGAGAGAGAGGAGGAAGCAGGCTCCATGCTGAGCAGAGAGAGCCCAATGTGGAGCTTGATCCCAGGACCCTGGGATCATGACCTGAGCTGAAGGCAGAGTCTTAACCCACTGAGCCACCCAGATGCTCCATTTCTGTGGTTTCTACTAATGTTAAATATGCTATTGCTATATAGCCAAGCAATTCTACATAAATAATGATCCCAAAGAAATGAAAAAATCTCTTCACAAAATACCTTGTATACAAATGCTCATAGTTTTTCTATTCATAATTACCCCAAGTTGGAAGCAACACATTCATTCATCAACAGATAGGTTAGTCATTCAGTAAAATAAAATGATAAAAGAAGAAACAACAAATACATCCAAAAAAAAAAAAAAACAAAAAAAAGAGAGAAAGAGAATCTCAAAAACAGTTTCCTCAGTACAAAAATCCAGATCTCAAAGAGTACATACTATATGTGTCCTTTTACACAAAATCTTCACAAACAAAACTATAGTGAGAGATGTAATATGGTTGACTGAGGTGGGAAGGGGCTGGGAATGACCACAACTCATAAGGGAAATTTTTTGTTCATGAAAATGTTCTGTATCTTAATTGAGATATGGTTACATGGGTTTATATACTAGCTTAAACCCACCAAACTACACTTAAAATGCTTGCAATTTATGACATGCAAATTGAATCTTGGTAAAGTTGAATAAGGGTACACATGCAAAAATGATAATTAAACTCATTTTTTTTTTCATTCAAACCATAAGTGGAATAGGTTATCTCTCAAGCAAGCTACCTTTCCATCTCAGATATTTTCATGAAGCTGAGAAGTATCATTATCATTTCCTCTCAAACCTAATGCATCCAATATACTCTGTCCATTAACAAAAGAATGTGTTTTGTATTTATTTCTTAAAGATTTTATTTGTTTATTTTAGAAAGAGAGAGTGAGAGAGAGAGCATGAGAGGGGAGAAGGTCGGAGGGAGAAGTAGACTCCCCGCTGAGCAGGGAGCCTGATGCAGACTGGATCCCTGGACTCCAGGATCATGATCTGATCCAAAGGCAGTTGCTTAACCAACTGAGCTACCCAGGCACCCCATATTTTAGATTTTGCTTCTTGATGTGATGCCATCCCTTCACAGCCTTTTTTTTTTTTTTTTTTAAGATTTTATTTATTTATTTGACAGAAAGCACAAGCTGGGGGAGCAGCAGGCAGAGGGAGAAGCAGGCTCCTTCCTGAGCAGGGACTTAATGGTGGACCTCGGTCCCAGGACCCTGAGATCACAACCTGAGCTGAAGGCAGACACTTAACTAACTGAGCCATCCAGGTATCCCCTTCATAGACTTTTGTTATAGGAACATTTTGTATGATAGATTTCATGAGAGGGTCTAAGTCAGCTGACAAATCATTTCTCAATGTTGGCAAAAATTATTCTTGCTTCGTACGTAAGCCTCAAACAAGCCACCTCTGCAACACCTGCACTTCTATAATATACAACAGTTACCTTTCTAGACAATCATTACAACTCATCTAATGTTACCTAAGGGATTGCTTCTGGGCCCTCAAAAAGTCTCTGTAGCATCAGTGGGACAGTATGTCCCTGGCTGCAATACTTTGACTATATTCTATGCCTATTTGGACTCCCTTATCACAGACTTTCTTCTGAAAAAGAAGAATGTCTTCTGTATTTGCTTTCTATTGTTATGATAACAAATTACCACATTTTTAGACTTAAAACAATGGAAAAGTATTATCTGACAGTTGCATAGGTTAGGAGTTCAGGCATAGCATATCTCAACTGATTTCTCTGTTTAGAATCTCACTTATAGCAGAAATCAGGGTGCCTACAGAGCTGCATTTCTTTCTGGAGTCTTAAGGGGAGAATCCATTTCCCGATGCATTCCGATTATTTACAGAATTCAGTTCCATGCAGTTGCAGGACTGAGACTTCATGTTCTGCTGGCTGTCAGCTAGAGACTATTCTCTGTTTCTAGAGAAGCTGGATTGTTTCCAGTTTATGGATCCCCTCGAAACCAGCAGCAGCAATTTTTCTTCTCATGCTTCCCTATCTGACTTCATCTGCTCCCTCATCGCTCTTGCCATCTCTTCTACTCTATCTTTCCTACAGACTCTTCTGACCACTTCAGCTTCTAATGGTTCAGGTGAACATACTGGACACACACAGATAGTCCAGGATAATTTTTCTACTTTAAAGTCAAGTGATTAATTCCATATGCAAGTTCTTTCATAGCAGTACTGAGATAAGTGTTAGATTGAATAATTAGGAGACAGGAATCTCATGGATGAGGTCAACTTAAAAATTCTACCCACCATATCTGGGTTCATGACACTTTAAACCAGTTTTTTCAAGTGTTCTCTGATCACTACTCATCAAAATTACCAGTTATTTTTTCTCACTGTAACTGCTTCTACTGCTTCTACTTTGACTTCATTTTTTATAAGTTTTTTTTTTAGTAGACAGTAAACTCCTGACACAATATACAAAATATATAAAACTTCATAATCTAAAACCTGTCATTTGGTCCATGCATACAGAATAAAAATGGAATATATTACTCTTTCAATCTTGACCACCCTTTCTTTCCACTTTCTCTTAGATGTTTACTCATCTTTTTCATGTCATAAAATTAGCTTTGGGTATGAGAGAAATAACTCAATGAATGTTTGTGTTTGAGGAAATTTTAATGTTTAGGAAATTTTTATGTATGAGGGTTATAGTCGTGGTAATAACTTAAACTTACTATTCTACCTTAAAATATTCCATGACTTTTTGTCACCTCTTCCTCCAATTTTTTTTTTTACTTATAGAAAAATTATAATTCTAGGGAATATGAAAGAAATGTCAAGTTAAAAAGCTATTAAAGACAAGAGTATGATTACCAAGTATGATCTGGGATCCACACAGATGGCAAGGGGGAGATTTCTATCTGGAACTAGTGACCCAGCTGGACTGAGTTAGGTCAAAGCTCTTATGACAGGTCTTTCCTCATAACAGCCACATGTCAAAAGCACCTGACTTACTTGAAAAGCAGCAATCTCAGAGCAGTTTCTTTTGTGTGTGTGTGTGTGTGTCCCTATCTCTAATTTCTATCAATGTTAACATTCAAACCACATAGATGAAGAAAGAAAAATTAAAGAATGAGATGCAAAGAAAGAAGAAAAAAAATACTAGAATATCTCAGTACAAACCAGTCTGACATTCTCAATCCAATTTCTATACATCCCAGTGGAACAGATGCTTTTCATGTTGCTTTATGTACTGTTCCCGTTTATAACCATAATGGAAATACTCAGCAGGCAAAGTGTTCCAGATCATACCATTATATGCTCCATGAAAGTTTTTGTGCCTGATCTTACAGGGGTATGTTTATGGTTTTCTTTTTTTCTTTTTTTTTAAATTTTTTTATTTTTTATAAACATATATTTTTATCCCCAGGGGTACATGGTTTTCTTAAACCACTAGATACAAACATGAAACTCAAGGAAATCAGTAGTCATTTGTCATCTTTAAAATGAACTCATGTTTATGTCGAAAAAACTTATTTTTCAATATTTTCTAGTTATTTGACTAGACTGTATCTGTATAAGTACAGCATATATATTTTCTTATATTATGACCATTCAAAGCCTAAAGATTCTCTGTACAATTCTCAGCATCGAGTATCTAATATAGTGTCATGCCAATAAACACATTTAATAAATTTCTAATAAATATGTTTAATGTTTTTTTAAAAAAATTAATTTTTAGAGCAGTTTTAAGGGGGTTTTTTTGGAGCAAAGTGGAGGGAAAGGCATGAGAGTCTCCACATACCTCCTGCCCCAACCTATGCATTGTATCCCTGGCATCCATATCCTTCCCTGTCCAGGAGAGGTACCATTGTTAAACTTGATGAACTTACATTGGTTGACACATCACAACCACCCAAAGTTCATAGCTTACTTACATTAGGGTTCATTCTTGGTGTTGTACATTCTGTGGGTTTGGACAATTGGACAATGATATTTACCCATCATTATGGTATTACACAGAATATTTTCAATACCCTAAAAGTCCTCTCTGTCTGTTTACCCTTCCTTCTTTGCCCGCCATAATATCTATTTACTGTCTCCATGTTTTGCCTTTTCCAGAATGTTGTTTAGTTGGGATCAGTGATGTTCCGGATTTTGAAATTGTATTCCTTCACTCAGAAATATGCATATCAGTGTCCTCATGTCTTTTCATGGCTCAACAGCTCATTTCCTTTTACTACTCAGTATTATTTGAGTCTGGGTGTGCCACAATTTATCCATTCACCCATTGAAGGGCATTATGGTTGCTTCCAAGATTTGACAATTATGAATAAAACTTCTATAAACCCCCATGTACAGGTTTTTGAGTGGATATACATTTTTAACTACTTTGGGATAAATACCAAAAAGTGCAATTGCTGGATGATATGGTAAGAGTACATTTAATTTTGTAACAAACCACCAAATGGCCATCCAAAATGTCTGTGTCATTTTACATTATCACCAGCCAAATGTGAGAGTTTCTGTTGCACCACATCTTCACCAGCATTTGTTGTTAATTTTCTCAGTTTTGGACATTCTAATAGGTAGAGAGTATATAGGACCTTATCTATCAGTTTCTTTAATAGATATGGGAATCAAGTTGAATTGTTCATAGGATTCTTTACTATCCATTTAATGTCCATAGGATCTGCATTGATGTCCCCTTTTCATTTCTCATATTACTAATTTGTCTCTTCTTTTTTATATTAGTTATCCTAGTAAAGGTTTATTAAATTTATTTTTATCCTTTCAAAGAGTCTACTTGTTTCATTAATTTTTCCCTATAAATTTCATTTTTAATTTTGTTTTCTGCTCTATTCATCCTATTTTTTTCTCCTTTGATTTAAAACAAAACTCTTGTCTTGTTTCCTGTTCCCTAAAATGGAAACTTAAAATGTTTTCAGATCTTTCTTCTTTTTTAATATATGCATCTCATGCTATAAATTTCCATTTAAGCACTGTGTTCATCAATTCCTACAATGTCTAATAAGTTGTGCTTTCATTTTCATTTAGTTCAAAGTATTTTGAATTTCCCTTGAAATTTCTTTTATGATTCTTTTGTGCCACTTATTTAGAAGAGTGTTGTTTAACTTCCATGTATTTTTGGATTTTCCAATTCTCTTTCTGTTACTGATTTCTAGTTTAATTCTATTATATTCTAATAGCAATGTGTGACTTTTATTCTTCTATTTGGAAAAGTGTATTTTAGGGCCCAAAACATGATCATATTGGTGAATGCTCCACTTGAGTCTGAGAAGAACGTAAATTCTGCTGTTGTTAAATGAAATACTTTACAGATGTCCTAAATTTCCACTTGGTTGATGCTGATGTTCAGTTCAACTATATCCTTACTGATTTTCTTAAAGCCAAATCTGCCCAGTTTGGAGAGGGAAGTGTTAAAGTGTCCAGCTATGGTAGTGAATTAATCTATTTCTTTTTAAAATTCTATTAGTTTTTGCCTCATGTATTTTGATGCTCCATTGTTAGATGCATATACATCAAAAACTACTATGACTTCTTAGAAAATTGACCCATTTTTCATTGTATAATAATATCCTCTCATAACCATGAGCACTTTCATTTTTTTTTTTCTTTTTAAGTTTACTGTGTCTGGAATTAATATAGCTATTCCTATTACCTTTTTTTTAAAAAAATATTTTATCTATTTATTTGATAGAGAGAGAGAGGATCACAAGTAGGCAGAGAGGCAGGCAGAGAGAGAGGGGGAAGCAGGCTCCCTGCTGGGCAGAGAGCCCAATGCGGGGCTCCATCCCAGGACCCTGAGATAATGACCTGAGCCGAAGGCAGAGGCTTAACTCACTGAGACACCCAGGCACCCCTGTTATCTTTTGATTAGTATTAACATGGGGTATATATTTTTGCCCATTCGTTGACTTTTAATCTTTATCTGCCTTTATATTTAAAGTGGATTTCTTATATACAACATATAGTTAGGTCTTGCTTTTTATTCATTCTGACAATCTCTTTTATTATTCTATATTTTTAAAGATTTTGCTTATTTATTTGAGCAAGAGAGAATGAAAGAGAGAGAGAGAGAAAGTGAGCGATCACTGGGGGCGAGGGTCAGAGGGAGAAGCAGACTCCCTGGTGAGCAGGGAGCACAACATGGGACTTGATCCTGGGACTTCAGGATCATGATGTGAGCCAAAGGCAGTCACTTAACCAAATGAGCTACCCAGGCATCCAATCTCTGTCTTTTAAATTGTGTTTTTCAACCATTGACATTCAAGGTGATAATGGATATGGTTAGAATAATAATTATCATATCTCTTACTTTTTCTATCTATTACCCTTGATCTTCATTCTTATTTTTCCCATCCACTCTTTCGTGGTTTTAATTGAGCATTTTTTTAATATAATTTCATTTTCTATGCTTTCTTACATTGGTCATGTTTTTGTTTTTGTTTTTAATGGTTGCCCTAGAATTTGTAATATACATTTAAGGCTAATTCGTGTTCACTTTCAAATAACACTGTACCATTTAACAGGTAGTATGGGTACTTTATATAACAAAATGATCTTAATTCCTCCTTCCTATCCTTTGTAGCATTACTGTCATTTATTTCACTTATGTATAAGTATAAATAAGCATATCTATGTGTGTGCATTTGTGTATGTGTGTATACTTAAGTATACATAATTAAACACAGTGTTGCTATTATTAATTTGAATGTTAGATGAAATAAGAATAAGAAAAATTAAAGTATTTTTTTTTACCTTCACTTATTCTTTCTTCAATTTTCTTCCTTTCCTTATGTAGATCTGAGGTTCTGATCTATATTATTTTATTTCTCTTTAAAGACTTCTTTTATCTTTCCTGGTAAGGCAAGTCTACTGAGAACAAATTCCCTCAAATTTGTTTCTCTGAGGAAGGTGTTACTTCCCCTTCATTTTTTTTTTAAGATATTCTATTTATTTATTTGACAGAGAGAGACACAGCAAGAGAAGGAACACAAGCAGAGGAAGCGGGGGAGGGAGAAGCAGGGAGCCCGATCCAGGGCTGGATCCCAGTACCTTGAGATCACCACCTGAGCTGAAGGCAGCTTTTTTATGAAGAGCTACCCAAGCACCCCTCCCCTTCCTTCTGAAAGATATTTCACAATGAACAGATTCTATGTTGGTTGTTTTTTTTTTTTTTTTTCAACTCTAAATACTTCACACCACTTTTCTTGTTTGCAGTTTCTGAGAAGATGTAATTCTTATCTTTGCTCCTTTATAGGTAAGGTATTTCTTTTGTCTTTCATATTTTTCTTTATCTTTGATTTTCTATAGTGTGAAGACAATAATGCCTAAATGTAACTTGTTTGTCTGGCATTCATCCTGCTTGCTGTTTCCTGAGCTTCCTGGATTTTTTGGCTTGGTGTATGACATTAATTTCAGGAAATTCTCCATTATTAATTTTTCAAGTATTTCTTCTGTTTCTTTCTTCTCTTTCTGGTATTCTCATACACATATATTACCCCTTTTGATGATTTTCCACAGTCCTTGGATATACTGCTCTGCTATTTTTCCCCCAGTCTCTGTTTTCTTTGCTTTTTGATTTTCGAGATTTCTATTAAAATATTTACTTGCTCAGAGATTCTTTCCTCATCTGTATCACCTATGTCCAGTCCATTAAAGGCATTCTTGATTTCTATTATAGTGTTTTTAATCTCTAGCATTTTTCAATAAAGACCTTATTTATTTATTTGACAGAGAGAGAGAGAGACCACAAGTAGGCAGAACAGCAGCCAGAGAGAGAGAGAGAGAAGGAAGCAGGCTCCCTGCTGAGCAGAGAGCCCGACGTGGGGCTTGATCCCAGGACTGTGAGATCATGACCTGAACCAAAGGCAGAGGTTTAACCCACTGAGCCACCCAGGCATTCCAACCTCTAACATTTCTATTTGGGTCTTAGGATCTACTTCTCTCTCCTTGCATTGCCCATCTATTCTTGCACATTGTTTACTTTGACCATGAGAGCCCTTACCATCTTAATCATAGTTGTTCTAAATTCCCAGTCTGATCATTCCAACATCCCTGAATGTCTGGTTCAGATGTCTGCTCTTGTTCTTCAAATTGTGTTTTTTCTTTTTTATATACCTTGTAATATTTTCTTGAAAGCCAGACATAATATATTGGGTAAGATGAAGTATCATAAACAGGACTTTAGTAATGTGGTAATGAGGTGTGGGGGCTGGGGAAGCATTCTATAGTCCTATGACTAGGTCTCAGACATTTCGTAAGACTATGCCTTTGGACTATATACTTCAAAAGTGTTTTCCTGTATTTTTTCTTCCTCCTTAGGTGTGGCAGATTGGCAAACATGGGCTAGAGTTGGGTATTTTCCTCCCCACCGCCAGTCAGTTAGGCTCTGATAATTCCTCAGTTATGCTCTCCTGATATCCCAGCTGATTAGGTTCTTGGTATTTCCTGTTAGGGCAGGCCTTGTTAAGAACAGAGTGCTCTGGTGAATTTCAAAATGGTTCCTCTTCTCCCCCCTCAGCTGGAAGCAGGAAGAAGTTTTTCTCCCATATTTACTATGAGAACCTGGTTGAGCTCTTGGAGGTAAACCTCATATTGTGAGACCCCTCTTACAATGGGTGTCTTTGAAGTTTTTGAATCTCGAAGTTGTTCACACTGAGCCTCTAGTGATTTGTCAACTACAGTTTAGTTCCTATAAGAGTTAATAAACTTTTAGGTGATTTCTTCTGACCATAGCATTCAGAATCCTTAAACCAAGAAGAGTTTGATATAATAAACTAACAATGACCTGAATTTTAAATTAAGATGATCCTAGTCCTAATTATACTATTCTTGGACCTTAAGATTCTCTTTTCTATTTGTAAAACAGACACCACAGTAATTTACAGAGAACAATTAATAAAAGGTTGATTATTTTCAGTTCAACATACAATGGAGTGCAGATATTTGTTACCGTTTCAGGGTGTTAGAATGGGATGCCATTTAAAAATGATTCTTGGGCGCCTGGGTGGCTCAGTGGTTAAGCCGCTGCCTTCGGCTCAGGTCATGATCTCAGGGTCCTGGGATTGAGTCCCGCATCGGGCTCTCTGCTCAGCAGGGAGCCTGCTTCCTCCTCTCTCTCTCTCTGCCTGCCTCTCTGCCTACTTGTGATTTCTCTCTGTCAAATAAATAAATAAAATCTTTTTAAAAAAAATAAATAAATAAATAAAAATAAAAATAAAAAAAAATAAAAATGATTCTTAAATTTACTTGGTTCATTCCAGGATCATTTTTTCCAAAAATAACATAAAGAAAAAATATACAAAAATCTAGTAAGACATATATGAAAGAAAATTAAAACTGTCTGGAGTGGGGCTGGGTGAGTGTAAAACATGTACACAACTTGCATTTGGACTTGAAATGCTATTATACAAGTTTTATCTTAAGTGGGTAGAAGAATAAATGAAACAAGATGGGATTGGGAGGGAGACAAACCATAAATGACTCTTAATCTCACAAAACAAACTGAGGGTTGCCGGGGGGAGGGGGTTGGGGAGAAGGGGGTGGGATTATGGACATTGGGGAGGGTATGTGATTTGGTGAGTGCTGTGAAGTGTGTAAACCTGGTGATTCACAGACCTGGGGATAAAAATATATGTATATAAAAAATATATGTTTATAAAAAATAAAAATTAAAAAAAAAAAAAAGAAATAAAATGAAAATTAAACTTAATTCAGAAATTCCATTTCTGTTTCTGTTATTTCAATTGTTACGAGCTTATCTAAGTTGGAAAATATACATAGCTGAGAAACTGTGCTTGTTCTTAAAAAGCCTTTGGAATAAAACAGCTTCACAACTTGTACAATATTATCATTTATTTTTGCCATTTGGCTTGGGATTTTCCCATCACTTTTGAATTTTTGGTTCCCAAGATCTCTCGGCTTTTGACAGTAAGAATGGGTGATCCCCTGAGCAAAATTCAGACAGACCACATGGCTTGACAATTTGAACTTACTCTTTGCCTTTCAACTTCTCCTTCCACCTCTCTCTTTTTATAAAATCCCCAGTGATACACAAATTTCACCTTTACTGTGTGAAGATGTGTTTGGGGGAAAGAAGGAAAAACTGATTTTCACATATAGTTGAACATGACCAAATTATACCAGCAGAAACTGATAAAATGTAAAAAAAAAAAAAAAAAAGTGTTAAGAGATAAATATTACTCTGCTTTATGTGTAAGAAAATGTATATGGCTACTATAGAAAACTTCCCACTATTTACCTAAGATTATTTTAGCAGTCTTAGAAATTAGTTTAGTTTTTGTAGAAGCTAGTCACTGAGAGAAAATATTTTTTATTATATTTTTTATAAAATATAATTTTATAAAAAAATTTTATGATTTTATGGAAAATATTTTTTATTATCACTTTACTAGTATTCATTCCCTTTTTCATTGGAAGTAAAACATAGTTGGGGTACTGAGCTGGATATTTTTTCCTAGCTCAAAATGGTATTTTTCCTAGCTCAAGTGGTGGTGGGTACATACTGCTTGAGGTAAATAACTGATGCATTCTCTAGTGCTTGCTTTGGCAGCACATATACTAAAATTGATGTATTCTCTAAGAACTGATTTTGAACTTATACCTAATGCAGTGTCCTAAACTTTAAATAAAAAAAAAGGCATAATGAAAGTATGCTCATGTTATTTATCAAAATCATTACCATCATCATTATCCTTGTTACTTGTCCATTACTTAGTACTTACTGAGTACTATTTAGTACTCAGGTGCTGTTTCCAGTACTCTGAATCTATTAATTCATTTAAACTTTTCCACATCCTCTATGTGTTCATTTATAGTACCATCCTTTGTCTTTTTCTGGCTTTACTTTATAATACAATACCTTTGAATGCCCTTATCTAAATCTGTGGATTCTAAAGACGTTCAGATATGATCCAATTTTTTAAAGATTTTATGTATTTATTTGACAGACAGAGATCACAAGTAGGCAAAGAGGAAGGCAGAGAGAGAGGGAAAGTAGGCTCCCAACTGAGCAGAGAGCCTGATGCAGGGCTGGATCCCAGGACCCTGGGATCATGACCTGAGCTGAAGGTAGAGGCTTTAGCCCATGAAGCCACCAAGGCGCCCCAATATGATTCATTTTAATTCTAGCCCAGACAATGTTTCTGAACTGGAAATTTCCTTTTTTTTTTCTTTTCTTTTTTCTTTTTTTTAGATTTTATTTATTTATTTGACAGAGAGACAAAAGGAGAGCAAAAGCACAAGCAAGGGGAATGTGAGAGGGAGAAACAGAATTCTTTACTAGCAGGGAGCCCGATATGGGCTGGATCCCAGAACCCTGGGATCATAACCTCAGCTGAAGGAGACACTTAAGGACTGAGCCACCCAGGCACCCCCTGAACTGGAAATTTTCTAACAAATGACCTAGCAAACCTCTCCACTTATATGATGTTACCTAAATAAAAATATTGCCTCCTCTCTATATTTGTTTTCCTGATTACTTAAAAAAAAAAAAAAAATCAAGTTGTCTAAACAAGAATTCTATCAGTCATCCTACATGCTTCTTCTTTTAATCTTAATCATTCTTAAAATCCAATCAATAAAAATTAATATCATTTCTTTTGCTTCTCCTTGAGTTTCCATCTCTACTGCAAATTATAGATTAAGCAAATACTTATCTTTTTGTATCTTAGGAGCACTATTATCTAGTCATTAAGTGTGAAAATGCTGGATTCAAGCCATGCATGGTTCCAAATCCCATTTTCATGCTGCCTAGCTGTGTGATCTTGGACAAGTTTCTTAACTTCAATGAAAGTACAGAAATCTTTATCAACCTAACATCATATAGAAAAAGTGAAAAAAAGTAAAAAAAAAAAATACATAGGTAGTTAATAAGAAATATCAAATGAGATATTAAAGTAAATCCAAATATTTCAGTAAACAAAGCAAAGGTAAAAGAATAAGTTAATTTTTAAAAGTCAGAGATTATATGAAAATGCAATTTAAAATATTTGTACCTATATTAGATGTATCTAGAATAGAATGAAACATAAATGGATGTGAAACATATGCCATGAAATATCAGCAATAGAAATACTTATACATCAGTATAAATGACATTATAGAATCCTAAATCATAAATGGAATTTAAAGCTTTGTCTCTTTTTGCTTTCTATATCACTCAAGAATGTCTGTGAGAATTCACAATAACCAACTGAAAATATCTTACATAAAAGAGAGATAATATTGACTTATGTAACTGGTGAGTTCAATCATGGATTTGGCTTAGATATGGCTGTTTTCAGAGGTTTAAATGCTGGGTCATTTTCTCTCTCTCTTGGCTCTATTGTTCCCTTCATGTTGCTTTAATTCAGCAGATAGATTATCTCCACATGGCAGGAAAGATATCTACCGTTAGTCCCATTCAAAACCTGCCAGCTTACCAATTCTAGCAGGTAAAAAGGGAAAAAGACTTCTCTCTTCCTATGCCCATGTAGAAACCCTGGAAGACACTCTGTTTGGACTTGCCAGGGGTGACTCTATGGATTATTCCTGACTGGGACACATGCCTAACTCTTTGACCATAAGTGAGATGAGGCACTATGATTGAAAGAACCATTTGGATCACGTGCATTTTTTTAGGAGGGAGCAGTATTCCAAAAGTAGAACACTGGGCAAGAAAAATAAAGTGTACAATATATATACTCATTTTATTAACTATTGTCTAAAGAAGGAAATACGTGCCAAGAATAGAGTATTTCTATAAAAAGAATCCAAGAAGATCTATTTTTAAGATAGGCCACTGGCAAATGGGACAAAAGAATACTCCTGCAGCTTATATATGTTCAACCAAATTAACAACGACTTACTTAGATATAAAATTTTAACTTATTTAGCTTATCATCTCTGTAAGATGACTTCTAGCTTATGGTTATCTTCTCCTTAGATGAATGAATAAAATATTTGGAAATTAAAAGAAAGTGTAGATTAATTGAATTTTAAATTATGCTTTCTGGCTGCAGGCTTTAGTCAGTACCAGACTATAAATATTAACAAAGTGTAAAATAAAAGTTTAATTTTTTTTAAGTGATTGATTTTGTGTACCTTTGTGCTTTGCTTTCTTTCTTTTACATGTTTCCCACACGCACTGCAGACTTTTAGGGTAAATGAAATTAGGCTTCAATTTCTTTCATTCCAGTGACTAGATTACATACAAAGTGTTTGCTGATGGTGCAATTTTATTGACTCAGATCAAGTCTTTAGTGAAAGGTCATGAACCTCTGTTAACTCTGAATATACCAGAAGGAGCTAAAGGATACCTGTAGATTACACTGAAAGGCAGTAGTATTAAAGGAAAGAGAAGTAAACAGCAGGGGAAAACTGAAGGCATATAGCCATTTTATGGACCATAAAAGTTTATAGTAGTTAGATGTCCTAAGTGAAAAAAGAAAGAAAAAAAAATGAAAAACTTTTCTAGAAAAAGAAGAGTGCACCAGAAATTAGTTACCAAATATCCAAAGAAACATGAAAACAAAACTGGAACATTCACAAACATGTTAAGAATAACATTGTTCAAAGAAGAAATCAAAAGGGAAACCAAATAATACCTTGAAACAAATTAAAATGTAAATATAATGACCAAGATATAAAATGCAGCAAAAGCAGTTTTAAGAGGGAAGTTTATAGCAATAAATGATTCCATTCAGAAAAAAAGAAGCATTATAAAGAGTCTAATTATATAACTCAACAAATGAGGGGGAAAAAAAGAATTAAACTCAAAGGTGGCAGAGGGAAGGAAATAACAAAATTAAAGTGGAAATAAGTAGAATAGGGACTGAAGAGATAACACAAAAGATCAATGAAACCAAGAGCTGATTTTTGAACAATATACACAAAATGAACAAAATTTTAGTTAGATTCACCAGGAAAAGAGCAAGAAAAAGGAAAAAGAAAAAGAGGGTTAACGTAAAATAAAAAATGAAGGAGGTGTTACAACTGATACTATAGAAATACAAAAGACTGGGGCACCTGAGTGGCTCAGTTGGTTATGTTTCTGACTTTGGATTTTGGCTGAAGTTATGATCTCAAGGTCATGATCTCAGGGTTGTGAGATCAAGCCCCACATTGGGTTACAAACTGAGTATGTCGCTTGTTTAAAATTCTCTTCTCCTCTCCCTCTGCCCCTCCCTCCCTATAAGCAAACAAGGAAACATATTTAGAAATATAAAAGTTCATGAGACTAATTGAACAATTACATGCCAACAAATCATATAATCTAGAAGAAATGGATGAATTGCTAGTAACATACAAACTGCCAAGACTGAACCATTAAAAAAAAAAGAAAACCTGAAGAGATTAATCCTTAGGAGGAAACTGAAGTAGTAATCAAAATCTCTCCACAAAGGAAAGCCCAGAACCAGATAGTTTCACTGGTGGATTCTACTAAACATTTAAAGAAGAATACCAGTGTTTCTCAAACTCTTCCAAAAAAATATGAGAGGAAACACTTTCAAACATTTTATGTCTGATACCAAAAAGACAAGATATTACCAAAAAAGAAAATTACATGCCAATATTCCTGATGAACATAGTTGCATAGTGATCAAAACAATAAGGCATTGGTTTAAAGCAGATACATAGATAAATGGAACAGAATAGAAAGCCCAGAAATAAACCCACACATATATGGTCAACTAATTTACAACAAAGGATCCAAAGAAAATACAATGGGGAAATAGCAGTGTCTTCAATAAATGGTTTTGGGAAAATTGGACAGCCACATGAAAAAGAATGAAACTAGATTCCTACTTTGCATCATATGCAAAATTGAACTCAAAATGAAGTAAAGGCGTCAAGACCTAAAACTATAAAACTCTTAGAAGAAAACAGACAGTAAACTCTTGACATCAGTCTTGGCAATGATTCTGCATTTGATACCGAAACAAAGGCAACAAAAGCAAAAATAAACAAATGTGAAGATATCAAACTAAAAATCTTGGGCACAGCAAGGAAACCATCAACAAAATGAAAAAAAAAAAAAAGAAGAACCTATGGCACTGGAGAAAATATTTGCAAATCATATATCAAATAAAGGGTTATTATCCAAACTACATAAGGAATTCACACAATTCAACATCAAAAAGAAAAAAAAATCCAATTAATAAGTGAACAGAGAAGACATTTTTACAAAGACATTTTTACAAAGAAGGCATGCCAATAGTCAACAAGTATAGGAAGAAGTACTTAAGATCACTAATCATCAAAGAAATGAAAATTAAAATTACAATGATATTGTAGTCCCCTTACAACTGTTAGAATGGCTATGACCAAAAAGATGAGGGATAACAAGTGTTGATGAGGCTGTGAGGAAAAGGCAACCCTTGTGCACATTTGGTGGGAATGTAAATTGGTGTAGCCATTACGGAAAACAGTGTGGAGTCTTCTAAAAAAGTAAAAATAGAACTGTCATATGATCCAACAATCCTATTTCTGGGCATATATTCAAAGGAAATAAAAACCGGATGTACCCACATGTTCACTGCAGCAGTAATCATAATAGCCAAGATATGGAAACAACCTAAGTGTCAGTCATTGGATGAATTAATAAAGAAAATGTGGTCTACATATACAGTGGAATTGTATTCAGCTATGAAAAGAGGGAAATCCTGCCGTTTCTAATAACATGGATGGACCTTGAGGAACTTATGATAGGTGAATTAAGCCAGACAGAAGAAGACAAATACAGAATAGTATCAATTATAGGTAAAACCCAAGGAAAAGTCAAACTCATAAAAACAGAGAATAGAAAAGTATTTGCCAGGTGCTGGGAGATAGGGAAAATAGGGAGACATTGGTAAAAGAGTACAAATTTTCAGAATATATAACACTGTAATTATATTTGATAACATTGTATGGTATAATTGAAATCTGCTAGGGAATAGATCTTAGTCTCTCACATATACACACAAAAAAGATGTATGTGTGAAGTGATGGATGTGAAGGAAAACAAAACAAAACAAAACAGTGCAAACCCTTAAAGATTCTCTGAACATATTAACATCCATAGTAGAATAAGATGCTTTAAGGTCTCTTAAAAAATCATATAATTATTATGCTAATTACTTACTATTTATATTACTTTTGTAAAGCAGGTCACATAGGTAATAGAAACTTTCAAATGAAGTGGAAATTAAATGGTATTAACTTCTAAATGATTTTTTTTTCATTTGAGACTTTCCATTCACTTAAATGAGTCCTAATGCACAAATACTGAGTATAATGACCTTTGTTACTGAATCAGTGGTTCCCAAGCTATTTCTCAAGAACACTGGAGTCTGGTGATAGGTATATAGGAGTTCTGTTACGCACATATTCCATGACAAAACATCTTCAGGAAGTGGCACAATATAAAGAAGTTACACTTTGTATTAACTAAGCAACAACTATAAAAATGCCCATAGAAGAAAATAAAGCCGGTCTCATACAAAAACAAAAAAACAAACAAACAATAAACAAAAAATAAAACTAAAAACAAACCCACAAACAAACACAGTAACAGGGACTTCTGCTTCTAGCCAAGACTGAATCACTGGT
Source organism: Mustela lutreola (assembly GCF_030435805.1). Taxonomy (NCBI): domain Eukaryota; kingdom Metazoa; phylum Chordata; class Mammalia; order Carnivora; family Mustelidae; genus Mustela; species Mustela lutreola. The sequence goes on from NC_081297.1 coordinate 91,127,540, forward strand.
ACTAGGCTAGCCCTATTGCCATTAAAAACAAAACACAATATACACAAAAAAATCCTAGAAAATTAGACAAACTATCTATATATTTTAAAAAAAAAACCCTCTTCATTGATATGAAGATAAGTAGATAACACAGAGCTTGAATTCTAAGAGAAGAAAAACAAATGAGGTATACCCTACAATTTCCAGGCTTTTGGAGGCACTTTCCAGGCCAAATTTCAGGGAAAAGGAATCAAAGCACATCTTGTCTTCCTGAGATGAGGTAGCCTCAGATGGTTAGGATTTGTAGGGCAATGCACCATAAAGTGGTATCTACATGGAGGAAAATATACCCAGAAATTTTAAAAGATGCTCAGTTCATTTAACCTCTGGCTGAATATTAAATTGAACATACAAAGGCTGACACTCTGTGACGCCAGGCAAGAAAACTTATGAGTGAAGAACCTACAAGGTGACAGTAAACTAAACTAGTATCTGAGCTCACAAGTTCACACCAACTGAGATGTGTTTCAGATCCTACAGCCTCACAGATGCTTCACTGAACACCCAGGAAATTCAGTAGACACCTCAGAAATGCCAAGCCTGAGAACAAACATTAAAGTCAGAGGAAATATAAGGCTATTCTAGATGTGCATTAACAAAGGATAAAATCAAGCTTCAAAAAGATTAAGGTGATTGGAAATTAAATTAATGTCTTGCCAGGACAAAACTATTTAAGGAAGACAGCAGGATCAACAATATTCAAATGTCAAGTATCCAATCAATAATTACCAAATAGGTTAAAAAGGTCAAAAAAAATGTGAGATATAACAAGGAGAAAAATCAGTCAACAAAAACAGAAACAGAAATTATAGAATGATTTAATTATAAGAAAAGTACTTAAACAAACAAACAAACTACTACTACTACTTCTATAGTATAGGTATTTAAACCAAAGCACAATACAGTAGTGAGAAAAATGACAAATTTAAAATGACAAATGAAACTTAACATATAATAGTATATCTGGTATGGATAGGCTAAATAGGAGATCAGGTTTTCCCAAAAACATAACTGAACTTGAAAATAAGGCAACAGAAACTATTCAAACAAAAACATACGGAGAGAAAAAGGAAAAGGGTGAACAAAACAGCCTTAATGGACACTATTAGCAGTCTAACAAATACATATATATTACATGATATAAAGAATGCTATATATAACATATAATACAAATATTTATTGTATTTAATATAAATATGTGCATATATTTATATTTATAATTGGAGTATCCCAAAGATGGGGAGGGATATATAAATAAAATAATAGCTAAAAAATTCCAGATTTGGTTAAAATATCAATCCATAAATCCAAGAGACTTAATAAACCCCAAACTTCATTACCCCAATACATATGCTCAAATTGATGAAAATGAGTAACAGAGAAAAAATTAAAGCAGACAAAGAAAAACAGACATATTACATTCAGGGAAAAGAAAATTAAAATGACCACTTAATATTCATGAGAGTAATTGGAGATAATGAATGGAAATTTTTATTTTTTTTATTTTTTTAACAAGTTACCTCATACTTTATAAACTTTTTTTTAAGATTTTATTTATTTATTTGACAGACAGAGATCACAAGTAGGCAGAGAGGCAGGCAGAGAGAGAGGAGGAAGCAGGCTCCCTGCTGAGCAGAGAGCCCAATGTGGGGCTCGATCCCAGGACCCTGGGATCATGACCTGAGCTGAAGGCAGAGGCTTTAACCCACTGAGCCACCCAGGTGCCCCGAATGGAAATTTTTAATTTACTGTAAAAGAGTTATGCTAGAAATCAATACAAAGAAAATATATGTTTCAAAAATTATGGCAAAACAATGCCATTTAATGACAGGCAAAATTTTAAAGTATACAGCAATAGTCAACCTGTACTACATAAACTTCTATGAGATGAAGAAATGTTTTCTGATGGAAACTAGTAGAAGTTATATTTATGCATTATATGTACAAATATAAAATATTTTCATTTTTTAAATTTTCTTTAAAAACAAGTGTTCTGATAAAAAATAATACCAAGATATTAAGTACCAAGATATGTCATTTGTGAAAGTAAAATATGTTACAGTAATAACACAAATGACAACAGAAGTAGAAATACAGTTATATATGCAAATGGCATATTATGTACAAGTAGATGATAGTAAACTCAAAATATGTATTGCAAACATAGTAGCAACTAACACACCATAAAACAAAATGACTTAACACTAGTCCAAAAGACAAAATGGAATTCTAATGGTATTCAAGTAATTCCAAAGGAAAAGTAAAAGACAAAAACAAATATAATATCAATAATTATATTAAATGTAAATGGACTAAACACATGAAGCAAAAGGGATAAACTATTAAGACTGCTTTCAAAAGAATATATACAATTATATTCTGCCCACAAAAATACACACTTGAAATATGAAAACACATTCAGTAATAAAAAGGAGCAAAACACTTACACAAGCAACAATTTGAATGAGGCTCAGAAATATTTTTTAATGAAAATATCCAGACACAATTTGTGCACACTATATATTTTCTTTGATATAAAATTCTAGAATGGGAAAAAGTAATCAGATCATTAATTTAGTGTGCCAGGTATGAAGAGTGAAGTTTATTGCCGAAGAAGCTTGAGAGAATGTTTTAGCATGATGGAAATGTTCTATATCTGATCTGGGTGGTGATTACAGTGGGTTTTATAAATACATCAAACTGTTCACTTAAAATTAAGGAGGGCACTAACTGTGATGAACACTAGCTGTTCTATGGAAGTATTGAATCACAATATTGTAGCCCGAAACTAAAATTATGTGACATGTTAATTAATTGGAATTTAAATAAAAAATTTAAAAATTTTTTAAAAATGGGTTTTTATTTTATGTAAATTATACCTTTACAAAGTTAATGAACAAAAAGAAAAAAGTGAGTATAAAAAACTATTCTAGAGCAGGAAATCAACTTAATGATCAATTTTTCTAATTTATCAAAATAGATAAATTGAACCACTTTATAACACCATACATAAAAATAAACTTAAAATGCATTAAAGACCTAACTATAAGACCAAACTATTTAAAAAAAAAAAAAGAACAGAACACAGGCAGTCATTTTTCTAACATTGGCTCATAAAAGCATTTTTCTAGATATGTCTCATCATGCAAGAGAAAGAAGCAACACTATTGGGACAACGTTAAAATAAAAAGCTTTTGCACAGCAAAAGCAAACATCAACAAAACAAAAAGGCAACCTACTGAATGGGAGAAGATACTTGAAAATGACATATCTGATAAGAGGTCAATATTCAAAACATATAAAGAACTCACACAACTGAACACCAAAAAAAAAAAAAAAAAAAAAAAAAAAAAAAAAAAAAAAAAACAAGCAATCTGATTAAAAAATAGGTAGAGGCTCTGAATATTATTAAGCTGACACATGAAAGTATGCTCAACATCACTAATCATCAGGGAAATGCAAATCACACCCCCAGTGAGACATCCTCTTACACCTGTCAGAATGGATAAAAACAAAACAAAACAAAACAAAAACCAAGAAATAACAAGTGCTGACAAGGATGTGAAGAAAAAGGAATCCTTGTGCACTACTGATGGGAAGGTAAATTGTATATGCACTGTGGAAAACAGTATGGAAGTTCCTCAAAAAACTCAAAATAAAAGTACTATATGATCCAATAATTCCACTACTCAAGGAAAACAAACAAACAAAAAAAGACTAATTTGGCAAAATATATGCACCCTTATGTTTATCAAAGTATTTATAATAGCCAAGATATGGAAGCAACCCAAGTGTCCAACAATAGATGAATGAACAAAGATGTGGGGCACACACATGCACACACACACACAGATATTATAGAGCCATAAAAAAGGATGAGATTTTTGTCATTTGTGACAACATGGATGAACCTAGAAGGTATCACGATAAGTGAAATAAATAAGACTAAGAAGATAATACCAGAAGATTTCACTCACATGTGAAACCTTAAAAATGTAAAAAAATTAAAAAATAAACAACAACAACAACAATAACAGAATCAGAGCTATAAAGAGAACAAACTTGATGAATGCCAGAGGGAAGCAGGTTAAAGGTGTGCAAAATGCATGAAGGGGAGTAGGAGATACACGCTTTTAGTTATGGAATGAGTAAGTCATGGGAATAAAAGACAGGGCATAGGGAATATAGTCAATGATATTGTAATAATGTTGTATGGTGACAGATGGTAATTACACTTGTGGTAAGTGCAGCATAATATTTAGAGAAGTTGGTATACTATGGTGTACACCTGAAACTAATGTAACATTGTGTGTCATGTATATCCAAATTTAAAACATGAATAAATAAGTAAAGAAACAGATAAGTTGGAAACCAAATTGTTTTCCATAGTCATTTAACCTAATATTCAATTTTGTAGAGGTCTGAAGTAATGAGAATTGAAATTACTTTAATGACACTAGAAAAAGTAGCTTACCCATAGAGCAGAGCTCAAGACATGTTTAATAATCATTTCTATATAGTCTACATTCTTGATAATATATAGCTTCACTTCTGAATAACAGCTCTTACTGCATTGGTCTCTGAATTTTTGGCCAGCATTGTCTTCCAGAAATCATGAGACATGTTGATTTATACTGGGAGTATTTGTTTATGCCAAAGTTATGCCATTAATTTCATTCATAGAAGCCAATGTACTTTAAATAAAAAAGTTGATAGAAAAGCCTTAAATATCCACAACCACTGAATTTCCAAAGTTCTCTGCCATGAAATGTGCTTTTTAAAACACCAAATAATTTTTTTTTAAGTCTCTCATCTCAAGTCACAAAACTATACTGGAGAATGAATTGTCATATTTACACCAATATGTGTGTTGTCTGATACAGAGGAGAAGAGTTAAAGTCTATAAACATGACCTAAAAGCTGATATTCTTTCAGACAGAATTAATTTTAAGACTAAGAAAGTAATATTATAAAAGAGAAGAGATAATCAACTTTTTTGCAGAATATTTTAAATCTTATTATAAAAATGAAAATTATTAACAAGTGGAAAAGAAATAATATAACACCTACGAATTAGGAAAGAATCTGAAGAAAATCCACGATGAGACCAAAAGACTACTAAGAAGTACAAATAAGTATAAACAGAAAAATGTTCCAAAGAAGTTAGAATATTTTATTTAAAATTCAGATTGAATTAAGAATAAAACAGGTAGAGATTCTTAAAAGAAAGTCTATAAGCATGATAAATATTAGATATAAAGACAGAATTACTGAGTATTGGGAAATAGGGAAAAATAGAACCATAATTTATAAATGTACTGATTCTTATACGATCTAGAGTATAGTTTGCAAACTACACATAAATAGACTCACATTTCTTTTTGTAAATAAAAATTTCCTTGAAAACACCTATTTATGTTCATTTATGTATCACCTATGGCTGCTTTCAAGATACAGGTGCAGAATTGATACAGTTGCAACACAGGTCCTACAGTCTGCAAAACCCAAAATGTTTCAACTCTGGCCTCCAATGAAGAACTACTCACCCATGATACAGAAAGCAAAAATAGATCTGAAAGGAGAAACATTTCCAACTGTGATAGTATTAGAAAATTGCATTAAAGAGTTGTGGTTGTTTTTCATGGCAGAATCAGCCTGGTATATAATCCTTAAGTTGGTGAAACAATGAGCAATGTTACCAAGTGATATTCCTTGGTGGTGATGGAAGTGTGAGGGGAGGAAGAAACTGAGACAGAGATTGAAAGAGTTGAGAGAGGGAGGGAGATTTTAAGAAATTGGCCCATGGTGATTGTGGAAGTTGGCGAGTCTAAAATCTGCATGGTAGGCAGGTAGGCTGGAGACTCATCAAGAGTTTATGGTTCAGTTGATCCTGAAGGTGGACTGGCAGAATTACTCTTCCTTTGAGTATGGTCAGGCTTTTTTTATATTAGGGCCTTCCTCTGATTCTGAGGTCCTCCAGTTTGGTTTCCAAGGTTAATGCTATTCTCATCTTGGCAAGGTGGGTGGTGGTGGTGGACAAGGATTGTTAAGTTATTGATGCCCAGAACCCATCCTTGCAGAATCTTGGTTATTTAGATCTAGCAGGGTGTCCTGAGTATTTCTTTAAACTCCCTAGGTGCTTCACATAGGCAGCCAGAGTAAAAAACTATAGGGCTAGGCAAAATTTTATGACAAGATACTTTATACCCTATTAAGTTGTTAGAATGCATTTTGATATAGGCTCATGGTGTAGTGGACTTCATTCACAGAATTTATCAAATGTATTTTATCTGTAAATGTTTATTTTAAATGATCTATTAACCAATGTTTCATTTTTTAAAAAGACTTTATTTATTTGAGAGAGAGAGACCCAGGGATCATGACCTGAGCTAAAGGCAGATACTTAACCAACTGAGCCACCCAGGTGCCTCAATTAACCAACACTTCTTGAAGTAAGTTGGGATCTGCTGCTCTAGCCCAACACATTCATTTACCCAAGAGAAGATGAAAGATCAGGAAAGTTAAGCCATTTCCTATAGTCACACATCTTAATAATAGCAGAATCAAACCCAAGACTTGGGTTTCCTTTCTTTCTTTGATGCTCTTTTCCTTCTTCTTTATAAAATAACTTAAAATTATTTTTCCTCACTCTCCATTCAAGTTTCACCTGTGTCTACATTACTGCCATCAGGATCACTGCACATTTAGTAGGGGAATTCTTCATTGCCATGGTGGGTACAGAGTTTACTTCGAATGCACTGTGACAGGGAATAATTTATCTCTCTCATTACCATTCCCTTTAAAACACCACTGTAGGTGCCTGAAAGTCAGCTTCCTAGTCAGTGTTAACTGCTGAGGCTCTGACAGAATGACAGTCCTGAACTGGTTAATCAGAGGGTATAAATGATGTCAAGGTGACAGTCACTACTCTATTAGTGTTCACATAAGGAAGCTAAGAACCTCTACCCATGATTCTTAGAAAAGTTTTATAAGAACTAATGCCATTTTTATCATGATTTTTTAAATAAAGCATTTTAAAAAGAGCAAATAATGTACTTCATGACCCCTATGTTTTTCCTCTTGCTGCTTGAAAACTGCAATTCTCATCCAAGTTGTGTCAATTTGATGATGTGGATGACTCATTATGGGGTAACCAATAAGATTCATGTTAGCAAAGTTTGCAAATAATTACTTAAAATATAAATTGCATATGATATGAGTTTATTATGAAATATCCTTCTTACATGTGCTCAATATGCAATCTTCACTGAAAGAGAAAGGGGTAGATTTTCCAGGTCACTACATGAGAGTTTGTTACATATGTGATTATCATTCTGTATGTATGTAGCTGATAAAAGATAACTACTGCACAAAGGAGGTTCTGACACATTTCCTTTTGGGACACACCATTCTCTATTTACTTGTGGAATTTCATACACACATACATACATACATACATCAGACACACTCCACCCTGCCACAGGTCCACACAATCACAGAATCCAAAACTATAAATTGCCATCAGGGTCTTCCCACCTCTGAAATATTTCCCACTATGTTTGAAATTCTACCAAAAATAATCTATATCTTTTCTAAGGTACAGATTTTTTTATTGCTAAATAAATTCACAAAGGAATTGAGATGATTGAGAAACAAGCCAGAATAAGATCAACAAAATCTCTTTTCATAGTAGAGCATGCATACAGTAAGGTCTACATAAGATATGTGTTCTGCTGTATTTAGAAGGATACTAGAAGGTCCCCATGGTGACCTAGACACTTATTATTTGCCATGCTTCATATACCCACTATTTCAGTACTAATGAGTTTCACTATATTTTCACTAAGTAGCAAAGAGTTCCAGAATACTGAAGGATTGAAAGCTGGTGCTCCAACTTCTGGCTTGGGACCAATTTTGTTGTTATATAAAAATTTTTTTTTTCAAATTAAATAATTATACGGTCTTTAACATTAAATAATGAGAAATTAGTATATGAACAAATACATGAACATTCTCTCACTAAATATTTTCAAAAGTTATAACTAAACTTAATGCACCCCAATATATAAGATTTGTTGATTTTCTATAGAGTTTCATCCTTTATGTTGTTGAAGCCAGAAGCACTATAACTGCCATTTCAAAGTCAACCTATGCCTACATGGATATTGATTCAAATCAGGTTGGTGTGCTAATATTATTTCTCTTGTGATATGGTTTAACTTCTTACCATAATATAGATTCACTCCAGCTTGGAATGCATCCAGCATTCAGATGGCTAAAGGGAAAAAAATACTGAAGAAGCTACTTGCACCTACAGGCTACACCTACACATTAAACTCACTGCACAGTGAGCTTGGGTGAAATTAGAGAGAAAACTGCCCAAGCATGTCAAATGTTTAAGCTTTAAGACTCTGGGTGGAATGAAACAAAAGAGGAAGGAGTCCAGGGGTGCTTTAGCATAATCAAGCCAGCTCAAGCCACTGAAAGCACAGCTGGGATTGAGAGTTTACTGCTGTGAGGAAACTTGTAATTGTATTCCAGTCCTACTGTCACCCGTGGACGTGTGTGTGCGTGTGTGTGTGCGTGTGTTAAATTTCCTTCCTAAGAAAGCAGAGAAAAAACAAATATTACAGAAAGTGATATGTTTCTCATTCCTTTCTCATAAATGTGTAAAACTTAAATACATCTTCTCTCCCAGTCTTGCAACTTTCCTTTGACATACTTACACAAGGCGGTTTGGTGCCCATCACTGTAAGACCCTTTCATTCAATCTGAAAGCCTATTACAGTATTCCAAAAGTACACCGGAATGTAATAGTACTGTACCTGAAATGTCTTATTTGTGATATAATAGACACATTGAGAGTAAAATTTTTTTTGCTAACGTTTAGTATCTTTAGTACTAGTCAGAGGTGCCATCCAGCCAGCCAAAGCACTGGATTTAAACCCAGATGTTAAAAAGGCAAAATTCTATTTTCTTTCTCTACATTTCCATGCTCCCCTTTTAATGGTTTCTCGATCCATTTCCATTTGGTGATTTAGCCATTTTGTAAAACAGAATGACAGCAAAGTACAGCTCATCTGAGGAGATTTGGATGGTACTTTTTGGGAACACAAATCTAATCATAGGTTCTAATACCCCCTGACACATCACATACCTATTTACAGATATATTCATATCTACTGCAGAGATAGGAGTTAGAATTAGATGGTAGGGACAAAAATTATATACTTCAATAAGAAGAGATTATCTGACAGTCTGGACTTCTTTCCCCAACACCCCCCCGCCGCCAAAAAAAAAAAAAAAAAAAACATGATAAAAGCCTACAGGAACAAAAAGTTCCATATTAAATATTCCTCCAGAATATTATGGTGCTATTTGGCCAACTATAACCCAATTTATACCAAAATAGTAAGTGCTTTCTAACACTTGTGACAGATGGTTATCCAAACAACCAAAGTCAGTTATGTTATATACTAATCACTGTAAAAACAGGTATAATTCAATGTATATTTTTCTATAATATTCCATTACTATTCACAGATGCCCCACAGTCCCATAAGCACACTCACATGTTCACCCATAGCCCAAAGCCTAAGATCTGATGATTCAGTGATTAGTATAGTTTCTAGTGTGCTTGGAGTTATTCTTTTCCCTTTCAATTTCCAATAAATTCTTTATGAAAACTATTGTACTAAAAAGGGAAATATAACATAGTTAAAATTATTTGAATAATGATGCTGCATCTCTAGAACTGGATTTCATTCTAGAAGTTTCACGGTTACTAGGTATGAGTTTAAAGTCTGACTTCAGGTTAAACAGTGGGGAGGAGTTGACCATATTATTTAAGTTTTCAGTGTCTCGGTCTGCATATTAGTAAATTCTACTTACTTCATGAAGTTTAAATTTGAAAAAATACATGCCAATCATGAAAAGTATAGCTACCAACATACAGTGAGAACTTAATGTATTTTTATTTGGTGTTATTATGACACTATTAAAATTATTCTGACATACTTCTTTTTAAAAATATTTTATTTATTTGAGACAGAATAAGCATGAGTTGGTTGAAGGGTAAAGGGAGAAGCAGACTCCCCACTGAGCAGGGAGCCTGATGTGGGGCTTGATCTCAGGACTCTGGGATCATGACCTGAGCCAAAGGCAGACAACTGACTGAGCCATCCAGCATCCCCTACTCTGAGATACTTCTTAAGACATATTTATTTGGTTTATTTACCCCTGTTATATAATCTTAATCTGTATAAAAATCCTAGGACATGTTAGTATACACTATATTATGTACTAATTTATTGCTCTATGTAACTTATCAACTTTCCATCCCTTTAAAAAAGCTAGAACCTCCATCCTCCTGGGTGGCTCAGTCAGTTGGGCATTTGACTTGAGGTTTAGGCTTGGGTCATGATCTTGGGATCATGGGATTGAGTCCCACAATGGGTTCTGTGCTCAGCCTGGAGTGTGCTGGAGATTCTCTCCCTCTCCTCCCCCATCTCCCAGCTCCTGGGTGGACATGAATGTGCACTTTATATCCCTCTCTCAAAAAAAAAAAAAAAAAAAAAAAGTAAAATGGAATTTCTGAAATTCTTCCTAAAAGTTATTCTTCTGGAATTCTTCCTAGAATTTATGCATTAGGCTGGATGAACTAACACTTGAATTATTTCAAACACTAATGCACATTTAAAGCCAATGAACCACTTAATTATTGTATTGTAGCCAAATCTACTTAGACTTTTTTTTTAAATGAGTGATTTAATGTTTGAAATTTTGAAATTAAAAAAAGTAATTATGGAAGGACTTAGTTAAAATGGAAATATTTCATATGCATTCAGATGCCCAAACCCAAAGCAGTAAGAGCCCACAGATTTTAAGTAACTGATTTTGGTATCTGACAGACCTGGTCCTAATCTCAACTGACTGCATCACTTACAAACTAGTAGTTTGGGGTAAAAATGTTTAACCGTTCATTTTCTCTTCTGTAAAGCAGAGATAATAGCGGCAATAGCCTCTTAGTATTTCCATAAGGAGCGCTTAGCATAATTTGGGTATAATATGTGTTGAGCAAATATTATTGGTTGTTGTTGCTACTATTATATGTGTGATACATTAATAATCCTGATAAAATTACATAAAAAATGCTACATTTAAAAGATTTGATTTGGGCACCTGGGTGGCTCAGTGGGTTAAGCCGCTGCCTTCGGCTCAGGTCATGATCTCAGGGTCCTGGGATCGAGTCCCGCATCGGGCTCTCTGCTCGGCAGGGAGCCTGCTTCCTCCTCTCTCTGCCTGCCTCTCTGCCTACTTGTGATCTCTCTCTGTCAAATAAATAAATAAAATCTTTAAAAAAAAAATTAAAAAAAAGATTTGATTTAATAAATTTATAGAAACTATACTTAAAATTACATTTGAATCTACTAAAATATTTACTATCTGCATACTGAGAAATATACTACAATTATGATCTCTTTTAAATTTCATAATATACTTTTACCTCCGTTACACTAACTATTTGGTTTATAGAATTGACTATAAACTTTGGAGAGTTGGACAGTTCTTATTTTCTTGATTTGATGAGTTTGGTGTGAGTAAAAGTTATGATTGGGTCTTTCCTTAAAAACCATCTGTTCAATTATTATAAAAACTTATTTTCCACTTCTTTATTTCCCTCTTTAGCACTTATTGGCATATGATGTTGATTTCTTTTTTCTTTCTTTTTTTTTTTTTATTCTTTGTCTCCAACAACAGAATATAAGCTGTGTAATAAAAGAGAAACAAATCATTCATTGACATGCTCTCACAACCTAGACTATTGCCTGGTACTTAGTATATTAAATAATTATTTGTGTAATGAATAAATGAATGAACAAGATTATTATATATAAAAGACTTATAGTTAATGGAAAAGGGCTAAATAAAAAGAGGAAGAATTTTCATCTATGCATGACTTCCTGATTATACTATACCTTTGACTTTTGAGTAGCCAATATATAACTTCTTTCCCTGAAACTTAAAAAAATAAGCTTAAAATTTTCTTATAAAAATATTTCATGTGCATTTAAAAGGGAAAAATATTCATAATACCATCCTACCATTTAGAGATAATAATTACAGATTACATTTATTACACTCTTTTTAGTGCCTGGCCCTGTACTAAACTCATCACATGGTTAATCTGTTCTAAACTCAATAAAACTGTAAGGTACAGAGAATTATCTCTATTTTTTATATTAGAAAACTGGGATACAAATAGAGTAAGCAAACTTCCAAAAACATATAAAGGTATAAGTAAACTTCCAAAAACATAAAGAGTTTGCAAATCTTAATTCTTAACCTTATATTACGTTGTGAAACCATTTTTGTATATATTTCATACAAGCAGACTTCTCCATACAGTTTATTTTAGATGTTTTGTGGCTTCTTATACTGGTTTTATGATACTAATTCTGGGCATTCCTTGTGCATTACATATGTAAAATTTAATTTTGAAATTGATGAATAATATTTATTTAACAGTTCTTTCTTTTGCTGACCACTTAGATTATTTTCTGTCTTTCAAAAGGCATTGGTTAATTTATTATGATAGTATGATTGAAGCAAGACTGTTCAGTATACTAGAAGGGTATGAATTTGTTTTGAAGATTTTAATTTATTTAAACCAGTTTCATTTGTTGTGAATTGCCTGTTTATGTCCTTTAGCAACAGTTTTCCTTTCACAGTTATTTGTTTTCTCCATCATTTCAATTTTAAAAAATTTAATTCCAGATTAATTCTGGCTTTTAATTTTATTATGTTTGGTGATACATCAGAGATTTAGCCTTTATGCAGTTACATTCATCTTTTTTCTTTTTTCCTGTGATCACTTAAAAATTCTTCCTTGGGATAAAATCAATTGTCGTATTTTAAATTATGTCTAATATATTGAATTACTCAAATAATATGAAATCTATTTTAGTATAAATATAAAATTGTCACTAATTAACTGTCACATCACTGTATATTGATTTACATTTCTATTCCCTGATGAATTTTGATGATGCTAAACACCAAAATTTCAAGTGAGTAAATTTAAAGATCAAATTGGCTTTATTAAATGATTCATGAATTGGGCAGCACTCCATCTAGCAAGTAGAGGGGAGCTCCCATGGGCTATAGGAAGGGAAACATTTTTAACTCAGGACAAAGAAGATATAAACAAAATAAAATTATTTTGGATAAGGTCATCCCCCTTTGGGGGACTTAGATGGATTACCTCACTGGTGCTGACCAGGAAATTTCAGACTGACCAATTAAGATTAAATTCCTTAGAAATGTTGAAACTGTAATTAGTTATTAAACCCTACTTAAGAGGTACCTGGTAGTTCAGTCAGCTGAGTGACCAACTCTTGATTTCCACTCAGGTCATGTTCTCATAGATTGTAGGATTGAACCCCAGGTTGGGATCCTCACTCACTGGGGAGTCTGCTTAAAAGATTCTCTCCCTCTGCCCCCTTGCCCCCATTTCTCTCAATAAATAAATAAATAAATCTTATTTTTTAATTTTTTATTATTTTAAAAGATTTTATTTATTTATTAGTCAGGGAGAGAGAACACAAGCAGAGGGAGCAGCAGGCAGAGGCTTCCCTCTGAGCAAAGAGCTCAATGCGTGCCTCAATCCCAGGACCCTGAGAACATGACCTGAGCCAAAGGCAGACACTTAACCGACTGAGCCACCCAGGCATCCCAATAAATAAATCTTAAAAACAAAAAACAAACAAACAAAAAACCAAAAACCAATAAACTTAGTTCAGTGGGTCTAACACAAGTGACTCCATTAGGAGTCTGTGGCTCTCTTTTAGCAACGATATTTTCTTTATCTGTATAATTTTATATATATGCTTTCCTCCTTCAGAATTTCTATTTTGTTCTTTGGATCTTTATTTCAGTTCCTTGTAATTAATACTTTCTTAATATTATTATAGCTTTGTATGATTCATTACCTAGTAGGGAATATCTTTCTTTTTACTCTTTTTTTCAAAATGCTAATGGTTGGCTTCATTAAGCTAATTTTCCAGATGTACTCTAGAATAATTCTGCCAAGACCCAAATAATCTCTACTAAGCTTTTAATCAGAATTGTTTTCAATATATACTCTAATGAAGAATTGGCATCTTTAAAATAATTCATAATTATTTTTGTGCTTTTCAGTAAGATTTTATAGTTTTTTCATATTGTTTTTGGTCATTTTTTACAAGATTGGATCTGTGTATATTATGCTGAAATATGTATTAACACCACAAGCAGGAACCAAACCTAAGCGATGGTAAAACTCATAAAGTCTCATAACCATAGATGTTACATTCTAACCATGGAAATGATGGTACCCAGGATTCAATTAAATATCAAACTATCTATATGGTCATTTTCACATTAGTACCTTAGCCTCCTCACTCACCCACCACACACACACACACACACACACGAGCCCAAACACATGCACGTGGTCATACACATTCATTTGTTTAAACCCAAATTCATGAACCAGAAATCACTTTGGTTTTGTCCTTTTTCAAACCTCCATGGGTAATAATAAGGTAGGGTAATAATTTTAAACAAAACTTAAGACCTATGATTTTTATGGGCACCTGGGTGCTCAGGATGTGATCTCAGGGTCCTGAGAGCCAGTCCCATGTCAGGCTCTATGCTCAGCAGGGAGTCTGCTTGAGAATTTTTTTCTCCCTCTGCCCCCCTCCCCCATAAATTAATAATCTTTAAGAAAACACATAAGGGATGCCTCTGTGGCTCAGTTAGTTAAGTGGCTGCCTTTGGCCCAGGTCAGGATCCCAAGGTCCTGGGATTTGTCCCACATCTGGCTACTTGCTCAGCAGGGAGGCTGCTTCTCCCTCTGCCAGCTGCTCCCCCTGCTTTGCTCTATCTTTGACAAATAAGTAAAATCTTAAAACAAGCAAACAAATAAAACCCTTAAAAGATGAGACTTCTATTATGCCAAAGTGGACTGTAGGTCCATAGAATGAGGTTTGAATCCTAGCATTGCTTTTGCTGGGGTGTCATTGAGCAAGGTATTTACTATCTGTAACTCAATTTTATTCATTAGTAAAAGGGGCAAAATAGCACAACTTAATTCAGAGGATTGTGATAAGGATTAATGAAGTAATAATTGTAAAAGTTTTAAAAACAGAGTCTGAAATGCAGTGTTTGATGCAGGTTGGATATTATTATGTAAATGTGGGCATTTAGGGAAAGAGAAGGGAACAGGAAGAGTTTGATACTTTTCTTTTAAATCACAATTCTAATGGCTAAACTAATAAACATGCATAGAGCTTTCAAAAAAATTTTTTTAAAGATAACCAGTACGAAGCATCCTTTTGCAAAGAATTCTTTTAAGAACAGAGAACATAATTCTATCAACATGAAAAAAGAACCTGAAAAATTTTTTCTCTGAGAAATATTTTCTTTCTCCTCTTCTTTGACTGTGTTACCTAGTGGGTTTAAGATAGGGAGAACCTTTAACTATCAAAGATCCATAGGCACAGAAAAGCTCATAGCCATGAGGTTATATACCAAAGTAGCCACATAGTTTTTCAGCTTTTTTCTAATTTTATAAATGAGGACTTGAATTCTAGGATAAGATTCTCAGAACTTTCTGGATAAGTATCCTGTTAAGGAAAATAATTCTATTTAAATTTATAATTACCCATTTACATATATACACACATATATTTGCAAATAAACATTCATAACTAACTACTAAAATATATTTGTTATAAAACGTAAATGTAAGTATAGTTTAAAAAGATAAGAAACAATCTTTAAGATGCCTTTCAAAGATCATGTTTCATAGTACTGTTAGTCAATAAATACCTCAGAGTAAAATGTACACTGAGTGAGAACCATTAGTAAAACTAGCGGATTCAAATGCAAATTTCCAACAGACTATGATATTTCTGAAAAAAGAAAATCGTTCAGAAATTTTTTGGATTTGATTTGATCATCATTGATCATCATATCGTTTTCTTGTTTTTGTTCTTAATTCTAAACTGGGTGACAGGGAACTCACTTTCAAAGTACGGGCATGTCAGTTCTATTTTCTCTTCGTGCTTAAATATTTAGTATTATCTTAATCCAGTGCTGTTTGAAAAGATTTTTCCCAGGTATGTTTGTATTTTGTTAAATTTTATTAATCAAAATTACATGGTATGGCTTACAAATTTAAATTGAAACAAAAGAGTTGTGATTAGTTGAGATATGTTAAAAGGGAACTGAGGAATGAAAGCACTCTTGAAAACCTCTGCCCCCAAATGTGGAGTATGTTCACTCTCCCTTCATGACTCTGTTCTATCTGCCATCCTAGCCAGGTGCATTTGCCACTGCCATACTTAGGTTAAAAAGTGACAATGCTGAGTTATTTTTGTTTTTGTTTTTTGTTAGTCAAAAATAAATTTTAGTTAAAAATTGGTTTTCCTGTTTGCTACACAAATCCTACTAAATCATTACATAGCCCACAATGCTAAAAGTTATTTCAAGTCTCTAATTTACTTTAGACCATTCCCCCTAATTTTTAGACCATTCCCACAGAATTTTTAAATTCTGTGATTTGCATGAAGACTTGCAAATTAAGAAATTCTAGCTCTAGGTGATACACCTCCACTGGCAGGTTATATGTGCCTGACTAGCACAGGGAATGGCTGGCAGATGGGAGCAGAGATCCTCCTTTCTGGTCTTCTTCAGAAGCTTTTCTCACCTCCAACTCTTCATCTACATGAAAACATATTCAAATGTAATTAGTGTAGCACTAAAATGGAGAAATTTTGTAATTGCCAGTTGTTTTGTAGTCATGGTTACATTAGAGATTTATAGCAAGGAACTCCAGGCTGGGCACGAACGAGCAGTTAGCAAGAACAGCAGTAAGAAAATGTTCGCGTGCATGTGCAGGTGTGCTGATACGCATGTTTGCCAAGAATAAAAAAAAGAAAGAAAGAAAAAAAACGAAAAAGAAAAAAAAAGAAAGAATATTCGGTGACATTTAAGGTGCTAATATCTGGAAGTCAACCTTTAATTTGACAGCTTTTAGTGCTAGTTAATTTCATCCATCCAGGCGAGGTGTAGGAAATTTGCAGCACCTTTAAATTATCACGTTTTCCACACTGCCTGGGGCCTATGTGGGATACCTGAACCATACATTTTTTTTTTTTTTACCTTTTTTTTTCAGGTCAGTTGAAGTAAAACTTTCATTCCCTTTCTCAGACAATTAATCTTTAGCTAATTGAAGCAGGGATGCTGCAGGATGGGTTTCACTGGGGCCTGTAAATCTCATTTAGCAGAGTGAATTCAAGGCACACGCCGCACCTAATGATGTGACAGGTGGACCGCACCGCAAGACAGCAGCCTCGGAAAAGTTGATTCTCATTAGACCCGCAGAGTCCTGCAGTCAGTTTTCTGATGGCTGAAGAACACTAATCGCATCTGTTTGCTGCCGGGGTGGGTGGGAGGAGACAGGGAAGTTGCAGGGTTGGGGGGCCGTGGATTGTGAAGGAAAAAAAAGAAGAGGAAGGGGTAAAATTCTCTTCTGTTCTTTCACGAGTTAATATCCTTGACTCCTGCCCAAAAACCCAGCAGGTCTACCTCCCACCAAGCGATCAGCCTCCGTTCTGCTGACTCCAACAGGGTGCACCCTTTTTCTAATTAACTAAAATGGCTATGGAAAGCAAAGGAGGCCTTGTGTTGGGTGAACCAATTATTTTGAAGGGTATTAAGTCATCAGATTTACTTTTATCTTGATTGCATTGTGGAAATCGTGCATAATTAATGGTGGGAGCTTATTAGGAAAATGATTAGGCAAATTACACAGGTGTCGGATGCATTTTTTATGATAAATTTGCTAGAACAATCCTGCAATTCCATCTGTTCAGCTCACATCAGAATGTCACTCTGAAGAAATTAATGGTGCAGAGTTATACAAAGTTACTAGAGGCTTTGGTGGCAGATTTAGGTAATATATGTATAAATATATAAATATAAATATATAATACCCAGTAATTTACTAGTAAGTATTTGATGTTACAGTTCAAGAAATTTCTTATTTAATCTTGAAAGGAAATGATAGTCAGATGGAAACAAAGAAGTAGAGCAAATGTAAACCTCATCTCATCAGTTTGATTTGTCTGTAAATAAAAATAATCACAAGCCTTAATGACTCCTTGCTTTGCATGATGGCTGCAGACGAGCTACCAGCTCACTACCAGATGAAACCTCGTGTTTTGTCCCCAAATATCCACTTTTAGCTGTAACCTTTCCCATTTTCAGCTTCCTTTCCATTTTAAAGATTTATTTATTAGAGAGGGAGAGAGAGTGAGTGAGAAAGAGCATGAGAGGGAGAAGGGTCAGAGAGAGAAGCAGACTTCCACTGAGCAGGAACCCGATGCAGACCTCAATCCCAGGATTCCAGGATCATGACCTGAGCCAAAGGCAGATGCCCAACCAACGGAGCCACCCAGGGCACCCCTCAATTACAAATGAAATCATCTTAACAGTCAGCAGTTTATCAGAAGCCCTTATATAAATAGTATATCAAATATATCCATATAAACCAATTATTCACTATTTGAGAAGCCACCTTCCAAAAGTCAGTCAAGGAACAGAAGTGCGAAGAGTTCTCATTCCATTTGGTCATTGATAGCTTGGATCAAATAACTCTCTAGCTCACCTGTTTATTTTTGTCAAGTAATGGCATATATTAATATTCTCTAATCTTCCTGATACTATGACATAAATCACTGATCTGAAATATGAGGTCTAAAAGTATTCAGAGATATGATTAAGAATCAATAAACCACTGTACTTCAAAGTGTCTTTTTAAAAAAAATGTTAGACCTAGATTTTTTGGTCTCATAACAAAAGTGTAAATTCTTAAATACTGTTTAAAATATATACATATATCAAAGATAATGAGAAAATGCTTATAGCTTAAATTATTAATAGGACTGGATTAAATAGCTAATTGCTCTTGCTGTTACAAAATGGGCAGAAGACATGAACAGACACTTCTCCAAAGAAGACACACAAATGACTAACAGACACAGGAAAAAATGTTCATCATCATTAGTCAGGAAGATTCAAATCAAAACCTCATTGAGATACCACCTTCCACCAGTTAGAATGGCCAAAATTAATAAGACAAGAAATAACAAGTGTTGGAGAGGATGTGGAGAAAGAGGAACCCTCTTACACTATTGGTGGGAATGTAAGTTGGTGCAGCCACTTTGGAAAACAGTGTGAAGATCTATTAATAAATTAAAAATAGAGCTATCCTATGACACTGCAATTGCACTATTGGGTATTTACCCCAAAGATACAGATGTAGTGAAAAGAAGGGCCATATGTACCCTAAAGTTCATAGCAGCAATGGCTACAATCGCCAAACTTTGGAAAGAGCCAAGATGCCCTTCAACAGATGAATGGATAAAGAAGATATGGTTCATATATACAATGGAATATTATGCCTCCATCATAAAGGATGAACACCCAACTTTTGTATCAACATGGACAGGACTGGAGATTATGCTGAGTGAAATAAGCCAAGCAGAGAAAGTCAATTATCATATGGTTTCACTTGTGTATCATAAGGAAAAACATGGAGGACATCAGGAGAAGGAAAGGAAAAGTGAATTGGGGGAAATTGGAGGGGGAGATGAACCATGCGAGACTGTGGACTCTGAGAAACAGAGGGTTTTGGAAGGGAGGGCAGTGGTGGGATGGGTGAGCCTGGTGGTGGGTAGTAAGGAGTGCATATATCACATGGAGCACTGGGTGTGGTGCATAATCAATGAATCTTGGAACACTGAAAAAAATAAAATTAAATTTAAAAAAACAAATAAAAATAAAATATATACATAAACCAAAAACAATGAAAAAATGCTTATAGCTTAAATTATTAATAGGACTGGACTAAAATAGCTAATCACTCTTGCTGTTACATGACATCATGAGAAAAACTACTGTAACCTTGTGTCTTTGGTCTCTTCAGATTCTAAAGAAACTCACAGAGCAAAAACTATGAATGCTGAAGTTGTATATGGCCCAGCTGTGTCATTCAGCAAAAGAGCATTTTTGAGTTACAAGGAGAAGATACAAGGAATTCCAGGTTAATGGAAAGAATCAACTTCCATAGTCCGTATGTACTTTTTAAGCTGGATATTCTCAACTACTTGCTACACAGCTCTCTGATTTTCCTACAAAATGCTCAAACTCAAGATAAAAAATGAACTCATTATCACTACTTTCAAAATAGTCCCCACATTTATATATACAGAATTATTTTTAAAAATACCATTATATCCCACCTAATTAACCAGACTTAAAATCCGAAAAACACATTTTTCCTCAATTTTACACCAATGTTTAATTTACCACAAAGTCCTGTCACTTCTACTCTAGAGTATCTTTCAGTATGCTTACTCATACTACCTCAATTCAGAATCCATTGTTTCTCACTTGCATTAATTTGATACTTTCCAAACTCGTTCTTTTGCTACTAAGTGTTCTAAACTGCTATTGAAATTAATTCCCAAATTTTATCACACTATTCCCATACTGCTTATGGGATAAAAACTCATCTTTCTTAGAAATCACCCATTCATGATTTGATGTTTTGCCCACTTTTCTCAGCTTATCTTTTGCCACTCCTCCACAGTCATCATGAATGATCCATGATTCCTTGAGTCCACCATGCATTTTAGTGTCTCTGCCTTTTCAAGTGTTATTACCTTTGCAAGGAATGTTGCTGCTATTGTTCTGCTACCTGAATATTATTCCTTACTCATCAAGTCTCAGAATAATGTCATATCCTCTGTGAAAATTTCCTGAAGCTCATATATGCAGTTTTTACCTTTTCCACTGTGCCAATATAGTGCTTTGTATTTAACTCAATGGTACTATATATTTCCCTTACCATGTCTGTCTCTTCCACTTAGATGTGAGTTCATTGAATAAAGGGATCAAGTCTCACTCATATCACTCTATAGCTATTGCCCAATATATTTTCTGAAATACAATACAGAATAAATGATTATCAAGTAAATGAATGAATGAAAGTGTATGTGTAGCATGACAGGCTGAATGGTAACACCTCAAACTGCTTTAGCCAGAGGAGATGTTGGTTCATGGAGAAATGAATTGCTGAATAACAGAGCAAGACATTTTATGCTAGTACTTACTGCAAAAGCCAAAAACCCAGTTAAAATAAAATTTTTTTCTTAGTTATATCCCTCTTACACCCACATACATACACATATCTTTGCTCACTCACCACAGGAAGAACAGGGAAAGGGGGTTCACTGGTAGCAAAGGCCAAGAACTATATTGAATGGGCATAGGATCTTGATACTCAGAATGTATGTCAGGACCAGCAGCATTGGAGTCTCTTGTTAGAAATGCAAACTTTAAAAAAAAAATGCAAATTCTTAGGACCAACTTTAGATCAACTAAATCTCAATCTACATTTTAGCAATATTACTAAGTGATTTATAGCACATAAAGTTTGAGAAACATAACATTAGAAGACACATCTTTCCAAAACTCCAGAGATGTATGCAGTAATATACATATTAAAATACCAATAGATATAATGGTTCAAAACAGTGAAAAAATTAAATCCCAACTTTGATCAATAGAAAACAGATACTGATCATTTTTTTGTATTAACCATAGGACCTCTTATGCAACTGAGTGTCCTCTTATATATACAAGGGAGTGACTCTCCCACTCATATACCTGTGGGGTGTGGATCAGCATGAAGAGAGCACAACATAAGCAGGCACTGCAGAACAAAGAAGAAGACAAGGAACAGGACAGGATTACGACATGAGTATCCTCTTCACCCACTTTTGGGCAAAGCTCATTTTTAACCACAAAGTTAGTACTCTAGTTATGTGTGTGTGTATGTGTGTGTGCATACACACGTGTGAAATATAACACCTGGTCACAAAACACAACTAATAATGCTCAAGGTTTTGTTTCATGTTCTTTTGGTTTTTGTTTTTGTGGGTTTTTTTGTTTGTTTGTTTTAATATACTGGTTAAGTATTTTGTTCCTTGCTGTGGATTCAGCCATTTTCAAATGATCTTTTTGTTTTCTTCCTAAAATTTCAAATAAAAAAATAATTATTTCCAGTATTACTAAGAGTTACATGAACTAGGTAGGACTAAACTGAAAAGATTCAATTTATAAGCTGAGGAGAACCCTTGACAAAACAGAGTCTGAACAAGTTACATTGCAGTCTGGAACTATCCCAGAGCCATAGCCTAAGGTCAGGCCTACCAACTAAAGAGAAGGGGAAGATTTGCCAAGCATGTTTGGCAAGAATAATTCTGATAATTCAAATGTAATCTTTTCTCAGTTAACCAGATATCCATTGCAAACATTTGCTTTTATCCTCTTGGAATGGAGAGGGCAATATGCCCGAGAGGATTTAACTTAAAATTAATATTTCACTGAATTTAATTAATGAATGAAATAAGCATGAGGAAAAGATGATCTCAGAATTTAAACACTGTAGGCATAAGATTATTCTTTATGTGTAAAAATTAGACTAGCTCTTTTTTTTTATTAGTTCTTTAGACATCATTCAGATCTTTTTTATTTTAAACCTGTCTTTATTTCCTAAAAAATTAATTTTAACTAGAGTATAAGAAGTGGACAAATTTTCATGGAACTTTTTTCTCCCTTCAGAAATCTGTAAGGAATTTTGATTAGCCTCATCACCTACCATATTGTGATCAATGCAGAGTACAAACTAAGATTTCATTGTAATTTCCCAAATATTTCATAGTATAATTCTTAGAATATTATTACTATTATGTATTTTCTAAGTCATAGTCCCACATTCTCAATCAAGTCAGTTGATATCATTTGGTACTAATTATGACAATAATAATCCTAACTCGTTTTGGTCCTCCTAAATTTTCAGAAGAAATTTAGAAGCCAAGGCTATGTAGTAAATATTTATGAAGTGAAACACAAGTACTCTATTGATTTTTAAAATACATCAGAATGAATAAAATACCAAGCATAGTCAAACACAAACTTATTTTCAACTATTTTCTTTTCCTGTCAACAACACAAATTTTATGAATCAAATACTTTCTCTATTCCAACTGTGATAATTCACCAAAAATTCTGATCTTGTCTCCAATTCAAAGAGCTCAACTGTTTAGTTTCATCACTAAGAAATATACATGCACCAACAAATGCAGCATGGAAAAAGTTACTTCTCTTTCCTAGATATTTCAGTGAATACGTATCAATAATTATCTAGTTCATTTAATTATCACAGTAGAGAATAAAACACAATCTTTAAGGTGACAGCATTCTAAATAATCAATGTCTTAAAAGCACAAAAGCCAAAAAGTGATTATCATAGGTTATATATCCCCATGAATACTGCATTGAATATCACCAATCCTTTAGGGGAGACACCAAGTATTTCACAGAATTGTAGGTTTTAAGTCAGTTTTCATGAAAGCTTTAAAAGGTATGCTTTATCATTAAATTGTTTCAAAGGTCAGAGTTCCTGGGTTGACTCAGTAGGTTGAGCTTCTGCCTTCACTCAGGTCATGATAACAGGGTCCTGGGATCCAGCCTTGCATCTGGCTCCCTGCTCAGTGAAGAGTCTGCTTCTCTCTCTCCCTACACTCCTCCCCTTACTTCATTCCCCATCCCTTACCTGCTCCTGCTCTCTCCCACTCCCTCTATCTCCAATAATTTTTTTTAATTAAATTTTTTTCAGTGTTCCAAAATTCATTGTTTATGCACCATACCCAGTGCTCCATGCAATACGTGCCCTTCATAATACCCACCCCAGGCTCAACCCCCCCTGCCCCCATGCCTCCAAAACCCTGTTTGTTTCTCAGAGACTACAGTCTCTCATGGTTGGTCTCCCCCTCCAATTTCCCCCAATTCACTTCTCCTCTCTAGCTCCCAATGTCCTCCTTGTTATTCCTTATGCTCCACAGGTAAGTGAAACCATATAATTGACTCTCTCTGCTTGACTTATTTCACTCAGCATAACTCCTCCAGTCCTGTCCATGTTGATACAAAAGTTGGGTTTTCGTCCTTTATGATGGAGGCATAATATTCCATTGTAATATGGACCATTATCTTCTTTATCCATTCATCTGCTGAGGGGCATCTTGGCTCTTTCCACAGTTTGTCAACTATGCCCATTGTTGCTATGATCATTGGGGTACAGATGGCCCTTCCTTTCACTACATCTGTATCTTTGGGGTAAACACCCAATAGTACAATTGCAGGGTCATAGGATAGCTCTATTTTTAATTTCTTAAGGAACCTCCACAGTTTTCCAAAGTGGTTGCACTAACTTACATTCCCACCAACAGTGTAAGAGGGTTTCTCTTTCTCCACATCCTCTCCAACACTTGTTGTTTCTTGTCTTGTTAATTTTGGCCATTCTAACTGGTGGAAGGTGGTATCTCAACATGGTTTTGATTTGAATCTCCCTGATGCCTAATAATAATGCATATATTTTCCTGTCTGTTTACCATTTGTGTGTCTTCTTTGGAGAAGTGTCTGTTCATGTCTCCTGCCCATTTTTTGATGTGATTATCTGTTTTTTGAGGTTTGAGTTTGAAGAGTTCTTTATAGATCTTGGATATCAGCCCTTTGTCTGCAGTGTCATTTGTGAATGTCTTCTCCCATTCCGTGGGGGTGCCTCTTTGTTTTGCTGTCTGTTTCCTTTGCTTTCCTTTCCTTTGCTGTGCTGTTCATTTTCACTTTTGTTTCCTTTGCCTTTGGAGACATGTCTTGAAAGAAGTTGCTGTGGCCAATGTTGAAGAGGTTACTGCCTATATTCTCCTCTAGGATTTTGATAGATTTCTGCTCATGTTGAGGTCTTTCATCCATTTTGAGTTTATCTTTGTGTATGGTGTAAGAGAATGGTTGAGTTTCATTCTCCTACACATACCTGTGCAATTTTTCCAGCACCATTTATTAAAGAGACTATCTTTTTTCCACTGGATATTTTTTTCTGCTTTGTCAAAGATTATTTGACCATAGAGTTGAGGGTCCATATCTGGGCTCTCTACTCTGTTTCACTGGTCTATGTGTCTGTTTTTGGGCCAATACCATGCCATCTTGGGAATCACAACTTTGTAGTAAAGTTTGAAATCAGGGAATTTGATGCCCCCAGTTTTGTTTTTCTTTTTCAACATTTCCTTAGCAATTTGGGGTCCCTTCTTGTTCCATACAAATTTTAGGATTGTTTGCTCCAGGTCTTTGAAAAATGTCAGTGGAATTTTGATTGGGATGGCATTTAAAGTACAGATGGCTCTAGGCAGTATAGACATTTTAATAATGTTTATTCTTTGAATCCATGAGCATGGAATGCTCTTCTATCTTTTTGTGTCTTCTTCAGTTTCTTTCAGGAACAGAACAGTATGTCCACTCTTGCCACTGTTATTCAAGATAGTACTAGAAGTCCTAGTAACAGCAACCAGAAAACAAAAAGAAATAAAAGGTATTCAAATTGGCAAAAATGAAGTCAACTCTCTCTCTTCACAGTTGACATGATACTTTATATCAAAAATCCAAGAGACTCCACCCTCAAACTACTAGAACTCATACAGCAATTCAGTAATGTGGAGGATACAAAATCAATGTACAGAAATCAGTTGCTTTCTTATACACTAACAATGAAAATGTAGAAAAGGAAATTAGAGAATCCATTCCTTTACTAAATAATCTTTTTAAAAAATACAGTAAAAGTAAATTGTTTCAAAGGTATAAATATCATGTAATAGTGAGTAAGAATTTTCTAAAGATAAGTTTGTGGGAAGAAGAGGTGCTTTTCTTGAAGATTGTTCTGGCAAAATGATCTCCTATAAAACAATGAAAAACATAACCAGAAGATGTCCTCAGATATTAGCATTTACAAAGATATCCACTGCTAGCACAATTCATCCTAGATCATAAAGATGTAGTTTTGGTCATTCCTTCAGAGATCATATACAACTTATAGGAATCTCTCCTTTACTCATTCCCATATTATGAGATAGTCCCATTCTATTAGACTCAGTTCTTATCAACCTAGTCAGACATCACATAATATGTCTTCTAAGATTATTTAGAGACCCAGATACACAAAATATAATAGCACCAAGAAATTGGTCATCTGAAATATTCAAAGAGAAGTCACCTGAAAGGGATAATTTCATTTGATGATGGGGAGCTGACTCTATGGAAGAAAACAAGATACTTGTAACTAACTCTAAGGATGAACAGTCTCCTATATTCTTAAATATAGAAAGTGAGAGAAAAGACACTTCATAAGGTCTTTTGTTTAGTATAGATGGAGCATGTGTTCTGAGTGTACTTCTCCATCAGTTGTTATCTCCTACATTCAACCCAGCTGCAATTCAATTTTTTATTACTGTGGGATTGTTTTTTAATTGATGCACAATGTTACATTAGCTTCAGGTATACAACATTGTGATTCAACATACCTCTATATTATCCTATGCTCGCTACACATGTAGCTACCATATGTCACCATACAGCACTATTACAATACCATTGACCATATTCCCTATGCTGTATCTTTTACTCCTGTCACTTATTCATTCCATAACTGGAAGTCTGTACTCCCCACTCTCCTTCACCCACTTCACCCAGTCCCTTCCCCTCTTATAACCACCAGTTTGCTTTCTGTATTTACAGATCTGAATTTGTTTGTTTGTTTGTTTGTTTATGCATTTCTTTTGTTTTTGAGATACCATGTATGAGTGAAATCTTTATGGTACTTACATTTCTCAGTCTGACTTATTTTACTTAGGATAATACCCTCTAGGTCCAACCACGTTGTCACAAATCAAACAATCTCATTCTTCTTATGACTGTGTAATATTGCATCATATATACGTGTAGTTTGTGTGTGTGTGCCATATCTTCCTTATCCATTCACTTACTGATGGACACTGAGGTTGCTTCCAAATCTTAGTTATTATAAATACGCTGTAGTAAATATAGGGGTGTATATATCCTTTTGAATTAATGTTTTCATTTTCTTTGTTAAACCTAGTAGCGGAAAATGTAAAATGTAAATGAAATGTAAATGAAAACCATAAGAGGTATCACCTTACACCTTTCAGGATGGCAGAAATAAAAAAATATAAGAAATAACAACTATTGTTGAGAAACTGAAAAAAAAAAAAGGAACCATCATGCACTGTTGGTGGGAATGTAAATTGGTACAGCCACTGGGGAAAACAATATGAATATTCTTGAAAACATTAAAAATAGAAATGCCACATTGATGTGGGACTTTGGAGGTGTTCTTTTTCTTAGCCATAGATACTTATCTGTAAGTCGGAGACATTACTTCTATTAATTTCCTAGAATTATGCTGTGCATTGAATGATAAAAAATGTATAAAACCCTTAATCTAATGCCATCACCATCACCACCAAAATAATTTTCAGATTATCCCAGGATGGGGAAGGAATGAGGACACTAATCTAGCAGTCTTATTTCATTATTTTACTTTCATCTTTCTTGTAACTACTCCAAAGTTTGGTTCCTTAGAAAAAAATAGTTAAAAATTTTAGTTAAAAAATTGACTTTCCCTCAGATTTTTCTACATGTTTCTCTCTTGATTTTTAGCACCAAGATTATTGACATCAAGTATTGGAATTGAGTTGAGTTTCCCATAGTTCTGAAAATAAAAAAAAATTAGTTACTGTGAAATTATTTTAGTATTTGGCATCCATGTAATAATGGTCTGTGCCTATCATATTCATGGTAGGAAAGTCTCATGGCTAGACACCAATGTTCATAGACAGCTCTTATAGAACTGGCCTAACCTAGAAGCAGTGTTAGAATATTAACAGTAACAATAACAAAATAACAACAAAAAAGAGAAGGCAAAAATTTGAGGAAGCTCCAGAAAGGGATTTCACTCACCATTAAAATATATTCCAAAAATAAAGGCCCCAGGGAGCTTAGATTAATCCATCATTTATCTTACCCACAAGGTGGATCTGTAAATGACTTCATTGATCCACAGCTGTGTTCAGTATCTTACGCAACAGTGGATCAGGCAGAAATTAGATTGTGGGCAAAGGGGCATTAATAGAAAAGATTGAGTTGGAATTAGCTTCTCAGGTTCTTTGCCAGTGTGTCCTGACAGCTTCCACCTGTTTGGTTTTAAACTTGAAGGAAATTTCTTCTTACATGATTATTACCGTGGGATGCTGTTCAAGGCTGGAACAATTCCTTTCATTTTTCCAGTGGTCAAATAAAAGAGATTCCTACAGACTCATACTATCAAATAATTTTCTAATCATTATTCTGCAAGGATTAAATAGTTCAGCGGCTACTTACAAGGGATTTTAAAGGTAGTGAAATAAAAATATAATTTTAAATTTAAAAAAAAAGCCAACTCAGCTCAGAGACAACAATTGGAAAGGAGCAATATTCTGTGTGAATAACCCTCAGGGAGGTCACTGTTAGCACGAATTCATGTAATTCATGGAATTACATGGAATTCAGACACCTTCCAGACACTTAGAGTTCCTTCAAAACTGTTAAAGAAAACATACTGGCATTATGTGCAGGTCATGGTGAAAGAAGAGTGTCTTATAGAAGTAACTTTGACAACATAAGGTTGCTATAAATCTTTGACAATGCTATTACCTCATCCAGGTCTTCCCCCACCCCCATCCCAAGAACAATCCTGCTGGTATACATTTACAGAGATCATCTGAAAGATCAGTGAAGCAACATTCTGTTTTGCATTTCAAAAATGAACTCAGTTTTGGTTCTGGAATGGTAACACTGAGAATCAGCCAGTTGAGAGATTTGCTTAATTTCCCATATTATTTATTCAGGCCAAATTTTTATTGGAAAGCAGTCTGGTTTTCCAATAAATGATCCAGAAAGATAGAGCAAGACTTCCATTCTGTCACACAGCTGAACTTTCTCTCTTTCCCAAAATAAGTTTTCTGTTTACATATTAATCAATGCATTTTTAAATTACTGTCCTTGCTCAGGAGAGAACTGGGGCATGACTCAAATATTGACTAGGCTTGTGTTCCTCTTACCACCAGATGCAAGGTGGATTGCCCAGGGTGAAACTCCATCTGTGTGGCCACTGGTGGGGAACTTACATCTCTTCCCTTATTAGTTAGCAGAGATCACCTTTCTCTCCTGTACCACTTAAAATACCTTGGTATGAGGAATGAGAGAAGAGTGTGTAGAGAATGAAAGAAAAGCTACACATTTATAATTTGAGCATTAAAAAAAAAAAAAAAAAAGGTAGCAGGGTGGGGGGCGCCTGGGTGGCTCAGTGGGTTAAGCCTCTACCTTTGGCTCAGGTCATGATCTCAGGGTCCTGGGATCCGGAGTCCTGTGTCAGGCTCTCTGCTCAGCTCTCTCCCTGCCTGCCTCTCTGCCTACTTGTGATCTCTCTTTCTGTCAAATAAATAAATAAAATCTTTAAAAAAAATGTAGTGGGGGATGGGGAATTACCTTGAGAGAGCAAAAAAATTGTTACTTTGAGGGCAAAAAAAGTCACTTTGAGAGCTCAGAAGGAGGTTATTTAGGTAAACAGCCTAATAGTGATTTTAGTACAAAAGGTGATACTTTAGGAACGGTGCTGGGAAGGAGGAAAAGAGAAGCTAAAATACCCTTAAAATGAACAGGAATTAGGAGAGGCAGAGAGAGAGAAAATAGAAGGGGAGGGTAGTGGAGGGGTGTCGAGAGGGGAAAGGAAGGAAGGAGGGGAGGAGAGGGGGAGAAAGAGTAGTAAAAGGAAGAGCAAGAGCAAAATCTGGGCAAGACATATATTTCTAACTACTGGGAACAGGTAACCAGTAATAAATTACTGGCTGCAGTGCAAATCGCTCTTTGTCCCTCCACACCATTAAAAGCTTGTGATGCATATGTGCCTTGTGTGAAAGGTTTCAGTGAAATTAAAAAGACTGAGTTACAAGTCTAAACAGGCATAAATGAAACAAAAGAGTCATGTAAAGTGACATACGGGAGACTAAAAGATTAATGGAAAGGATGGAGACCTTGAGCACATAGGTTAAAAAGAATTGACAAAATTCTTAGGGAAGACATGGCATTTTCACATGATACTGAACAGAAGCATCCAGCCAAGTAATTGAAGTCTCATAGCACAAGAGGATATTAGCTGATATTTGGTCACATAAATTAAAAACAAGTATTTTTTTCTGTACAAATGACTGAGGTAAGCATTTAGAGAGCTACATGATATCTAAACTATAGTATACCATTTAAACAAAGCTATACCATAACACACTAAAGCAAATAAAATAACTATATGTATACATCCATGGTATAGGTCCCCAAAATGAGATACAAATGCAGCAGGAAATTTTCTAGTTTTTTTTACTATTTCATTTTATCTGAAGAGTTAAAATAGACACAACATATATTATGTGTAAAAGTCAGGACTATTTCAGTACAAGTGACAAAAAGCAATCATATACTAATCCAAATATGGAAATGTTTGCCTTCTTTTTCTGGTAAAGCAATCATATACTAATACAAATATGGAAACAAATGTTTGGCTTCTTTTTCTAGTAAATTCAAGAGCTTTAAGACAATGTTCAAATGTCATCAGGTTACTCAATTCTTCCATCTGTCATCTTTTCAGGCTTGATTTTAAGGCAGATCCTCCTCCATGTTGTGGTATTGATGGCCACCTGCAGCCCTGGCTAGCACAAGGAGAAAATAATTTCATTCTTGAAAACACTAGCAAAAATACCATCGGCTCAGTTTGGGTCATTTGTCCATTCCTAATCCAATCATTGCAGCAAGATTCAGAAAAGAGCTGGAAAAGTAGATAGGGTCAGGAATGCTAGAGTAAACTCTCTTCAAAGTAATAGACTTTGTTCATTTATAGTAATGCAGATATGAATTCTATAGTAACTCCCCTCTAGGCTAAAATCCAGAAAGAAGACTGAACTCAAGTTTCATAACAAAGAGTTTTAACTTTTCTCAAATTTGTTTCATTCACATGATTTTGGTCAGCTGCTCTTTCACTTTTGATAGTTTTCAGAGAGAATCCATTTTTGGAAAGACAGTAATAATGAATGAGAAAAAAAAACTCTCAACAAGCATAAATGTAGCTCACTGTTTTTTTTTATTTTTATTTATAGCAGGTTTATGTTTCTCTTTATATGATCATCTTTTATAACAGATGAAATCAAGATAGACACATGTACAAAATGCTATTACCAAACTAGATTCCACAGTTGTTAATATTTTGCAAAGATAACACATTAAAATTAGTGAAATTATAAAACTGCTTATAAAAATACATTCTAGATAATTCTTTTACTCTCTTGTCATCATAAATTCACAATTAATACTTAGATATTCTTGGCTAAAATTATTAAAACAAATAGCAAAGAGATAGTTTGTTAGTGTAGGGTTAGAATTTTGACAGTTAAATTTTCCCCTTAAGTTTTTTTTCTCAAGTAAATACGTATATAAGATGGCATAGGGAAAAAAAGGTAAATTATGTTTGGCTATTCATGAGAAAAAGACAATTGCATTCATAGTTTATATAGATATTATCTATAAATCTAAAAAACTTGCATAACTGGGGCACCTGGGTGGCTCAGTGGGTTAAGCCGCTGCCTTCGGCTCAGGTCATGATCTCAGGGTCCTGAGATCGAGTCCCACGTTGGGCTCTCTGCTCAGTGGGGAGCCTGCTTCCCTTCCTCTCTCTCTGCCTGCCACTCTGCCTACTTGTGATCTCTCTCTATCAAATAAATGAATAAAATCTTTAAAAAAAAAAACTTGCATAACTTAATTTTCTGTTAAGTCTAGTTCAAAGAACTACCTAACTTTACCAAAAAAAAAAAATATATATATATATATATATATATATATGGAAACTTGGTAAAAGCAAACAAATAATAGAGTAATATAATTTTAAAGCTAAACACTGAAGTTATCAATATTTATGTGCAATGCATGTTTCCCATTTAATCATAATCACAAATTTAGACCAGAAATGCACTGAAAGTCATTATTCACTTTAATATGATTCTTCACAGAAATGCAGAAAAAACTTTATTTAAACTTATTTTCTGTATTTATTTGGAGGTTAATGGCATAAGGAAAAGATAAAGATTAGCTAGAAGAAAGAGATAAGGAGGATTCAACATGTCTATCTCCAAATATTTGAAGGATTCATGCATCAAACAGACCAGCCTAATTTCTATGGCTAAAAAATTTATAGAACTGCAAGAAATAGAGGGGAGAGAGTAAAAGACTTTGGCTCAGATAAACGGAAGAAGTTTCTAGCAACCAGAACTGTTCAAAAATGGAATGCAAGGTCTCAGGAAATAATAAATCCCTTGTCAATGGGATACCATATGATTAAACTAAATGGTTCAGATATGACAGAGAGAATGTTAGGCTGTGAATTAGGGGGTGAGCTACCTCCAAAATATATCAATGTACTTCAAACCTGCTGCTTCCCAAATACTATTGATTCTTTGTTCAAGATTCTGAAGATAGGCATTTTTCAATTGTTAAGAACAGATACTTAACAACATCACTTAAGGTAAATGTTAAATAATTCATGAAACTGTAATGGGAAATCACGTTGTTAAAAAAAATTCAAATTTGCACGCAGACTCTCGGGAATAATACTGATATTTTAATTGACAAATAGTGTTTTTTTTGGTTTTTTTTTTTTCATTTTTAGGGGGAAGGAGCAAATTTTAAAATATCATCCATCCTGATAAGTTGTTAGACAGTCAGGGAACCATTCTTGCAATCAGCCATAGATATATAATGAGCATAAATTAGGTGCCAGACCTTTTGCTAAGGGCATGAGAAACATTAGTGATCTTGATAAACATGGCCCCTGCCATCATGCAGCTCTCATTCTAATGAAGAAGCCAGACCAAAAGCATAGTAACAAATAAATTAATTTAATTTAAATGAGGGGTGGGAGTAAGGAGCTAGTCAGGAAATGCCTTTCTGAAGATCTGACATTTATCTTGAGACTTGAAGTTGGAGGTGTTAACTTTGGGAAAATAAGGACGCTGAGCATTCTAGAGGAGCAAGCATCAGTAAAGCTCTCAGAGGCAGCAAAGTGCTGGTCAAATGGAAAATAGGAAAGAATGCCTTTGTGGTTGAAGTCAGAGAGAGGTGAGTGACATCAGATATAAATACGGAAGGAGGCAGGTACCAGATTCTGCATACGTGGAGTCTGGATTTCATTTTAAATGCAATGGGAAACCATTAAATATTTTTAAGTCAGGAAGAAACACGATTTAATTATTTTTTTTAAAGACTTCAAGGGCGGTGAGTGAGGAATATATTAAAAGTGAGAAAGAGTGGAAGTATGCAGACAAGACAGAGAAAATGAATGGATTTCAGATATCATTTCAGACAGAATTGTTAGGATATGCCAGTGAATTTAAGAGCTGTATTTTAGGCAATGCTGAAACCATAAAGCAGTTCTAGAGCTCTGCTTAATAATAAGAGCAGCAACCTCTCTTCAGTGGGAGCAGCCTACCTGTCACTGTTAACAATAAATCCCCACCAAGTAAGAGTCAAGAAGACTCACAACATTTCCCCCAAATAAAAAGTAATACTGTTCCCACCCAAAACAAACAAACACAAAAACTATATGTAAATGTGTGAGTTGAGGCATGATTCATTAGATGGAAGGAATCTTTTCAAAATGTATACATATATCAAATCATCGTAATGTGCACTATAAATGTCTTACAAGTTTGTCAATTATACCTCAGAAAGCTGAAAAAAAAGTACAATGCTGCATTGATTGAATCCATACATGTTTCACTATTTTCCTTTTCCTTATTTTTTTTTAAACCACTGTAGGTACTGCTATCAAACTGTGTGACAAATCATTTAACAATAAGTTAAAAACAATAATACCTATGATCTACATCTGAATAGCAGTTTACCACAATGCTTTCTCGTTCTTTTTTTTCCTTTTTTTTTTTTTTAAAGACATACCAAGTTGTGCAATAGAAACTATCATCCCTGTTACAGATAAAGTAACTAAGGGTGACAAAGTTTAAGGGACCTGCCTAAGGTTACAACAGCCCAGGTGCTCAAACATAGCTAGGTCTCCCAACTCTACCATAAACCCATTCTAATACATACACTGTCGTCTCAATGCAAATTGCCTCTGTCATGCTTTCCCTCATCCTTAAATATGAATTTGTGTAAAGTGGCTATATTCAATATTCTAACACCAAGCTGGTAGCAAGTTCCACAAAAAGAAGGGAATTTAGCCTCTTTACTCAAACTTGGCCTTTCTGCTTAGCCTGCAAAGTAGTGCTGATTGTGATAGAGGTTTCCATGGTGTAGGCACTAGTATCTCATGAACTGGACTTACTACATCAACATTTAAAACTGAAAGCCATTAGACAACAGTAACTTAGGTCACAGTTGTTATCATTAAGAATTTATGCAGCACTTTATATTTGGAAAGGGGTCAATGAAATGTAGACAGATCTGCATGCTATTTAAATGGATGAATCTGTTCCGGCGTCTCAGCAGCACACTCATTTCTTAACACACATTTCACTCTTTTTGATTTATGACAAAATATAGGATTTATAGCATAGTGCACAGTTTAAAACATAGAGAACCTTTGCCCACACAAACCAGGAAAAACACCATGTTTTGTTTTGTGTTGTGTGTTTGAAGTTAATAGCTTTATCATTAACTATTCGAGGGCATTAGTAATGTTATAAGAGATCAAATTTATTCCTTGGTCTCCAGGTATTAAGGGGAAGAAAACACTGAAGTAAGCACAGCAGGCTCACCTCTTATTGAAACAATTTAGAATAGTTTGATGGTTGTATTCTGGAAGTCAAGGCACATACGGTTTCAATTCACAAGTCTACCCCATAATAATTCTTGTGATTTAGATAGATAACGTTTCTGCACCTTTGTTTTATCAACATTTCTGAAGGAATTAAAGAAAACAATATGGGTGTTACTCATTACTTGTGGTCACCCAGCACGACCTGACTCCCCTTAACTGAAACTCTTGTTCCAGATAGTCTGCTTTGTTTTCTATTCTTCCTTTTGACTTTGATGCAGTCACCTGATATGCCAATCACCAAAATCATCCTAGAAATTGATTCATCAGCTAGGGTGCAAAGAAAGGTAGAGCCCCACAGAAGTGTCCAGAGCAGGGCAGAGGTTGGCAGTGTTGTCAGCAAAATGCAGTCTGGTTCCCATTTTTATCAGAAATGCACATGCGGGCAACTGAGATGCAAAAGGGGAGGAAGTAGCATCACTGCTGAACCAGTACTGTTGCATGATTTGGGGTCTTTCTGCTGGTACCTTTGCCCTCTTAGCGATACTTTGGGATTTTACATAGCTTCTTTAGTAAATTCCTATTCCATGTAACTGGTCTTATGTTGCTTGTACCAAAGAACTATGACTTATAATAAAAATAACTAATTGGGTACCTGACAATATCTTAGGTAGAAATTTTGGACTTTATGAAGTACTTTCTTCTATACAATTTCTCTTAGCTAAGAATAACAAAAGATCAGCCATTTACAGGTGAAGGAGCTGGTGGGCAGAGAGTTTACATGATTTTTCCCAGGATTATATTTGGGAACCAGCAGATTTAATCTTTTAATTTTCCTGTTGCTATATCTGATATTTCTTATTAAACCATAACTTTTCAGACATGGCATTCAGGCAGATTCTAGAGTACTAATCTTGATAAAACAAAAATGAAGCTTTAAATCATAAAATACTGCATATCAAACAATCCCATTTACGCAGAGCTTCCAGCTGCCCTAAAATAATATGCTCATTATGGTTATTACAATAAAGCTTTCTATAAAGTTTGTATAAAGCAGATATCTTGACTTGTTTCTGTCAGTCTCCAATGTTCTATTAAACTTTATAAAACAAAAATACATGATTTTCTGATTTTAAAAAAGCAGAAAAACAACATTAAAGTGTAAATACCCAATATTTAATCTAAAATATTCCAAATTAATTTGAAAATTCACTGATTCCTGTGGCATACAAATATATGAATCTAAACAAATATCTAAAAGTACTCAAACATATTGCCCTAAAAATTCCCAACATTTAATTCAAGACATATTACACTACAAAGGCCTTACTTATTTCCTTAAGAATCTATGGGTACTTAACTGCCCACAAATTACTCACTTATGGAAAATCATACTGAAATGCTAGCAAGAGTCCAAATTGGTACAACCTTGGGTTACGGCATGAACTCATAAAGTTGAACATGTGCAAAACCTGTAACTCAGAAATCCCCCTTCTATGCATCTACCTAGAGGAGCTCTTGCATCTGTCCAACCATGAGTCATAGCCAAGAATATTAATTGTGGCAACTGTTTATAACAAAA
This sequence comes from Mustela lutreola, assembly GCF_030435805.1. NCBI lineage: Eukaryota > Metazoa > Chordata > Mammalia > Carnivora > Mustelidae > Mustela > Mustela lutreola. Next base: position 91,164,031 of record NC_081297.1, read on the forward strand.
TATTGGAAGTAAACCAAATGTCAGTTAGTGGGAGAATAGATAAATTATGGTAGGTTCCTACAATGGAATATAAAACATTAAAAAGGATAAACAATAGCTGCAAAAAACTACACGGATGAATCTCAAATACACGACATGAAGCTGAAAAATAGCAAGTCAGAAAATAAATCATACTTTATGATTTCATTCATCATACTTCAAAACCAGACAAATTCTAATTAATATTTGTTTAGGGTTACATACAAATGTACTAGAACTCTAGAGGAAAGTAAGTATTTGATTAACATAAAAATTCAAGGTAGTTTTTAGTTCTGGAGGAGTCAAAAATGTGAAGAGAGCCTTTAAAAAATATTGGTGGTAGAATTTGATGAGTGATTATTTTGTTACATTGTTTGTGCCATAATTATTTTAACTATAAATATGATATAATTCTTAATATGATAGCACTTAACCATAAGCATACACGTTAATTATCTATTAATGATATTAATGTTTATTAAAAGGGCTCACTGGACCAAATGGTTTACACCCCTGTAATAGCCTTTTACTAGTAAAAGATATAGTACAGCAACAGCAGGAGAAGAATATAGAAGCAGAAGAATTAAATTGTCTGGAGACACCAATTCAGGCTTCTTTGTTCTCTTTCCACTGCTCGAGTTGCATGGTATATACTGTGTGCAGATCTCGAATTGCTACCCATATCTCACTATCAGAAACCCCAACCTCTTATCCTTTGTTTTCTTAAAGATTCTATATTTATTTGAGAGAGACAGAGTGAGAGACAGAGTGCACATAAGCAGGGGTGAGGAGCAGAGGGAAAGGGAGAAGCAGACTTCCTCCTGAACAGGCAACCCACCTCAGGACTGGATCCAAGGACCCCCCACATCATGACCCAAGCTGAGGGCAGATGCTTAACCAATGGAGCCACTCAGGTGCCCCCCCCAGCCTCCTCTTGTAGTAGAGGTATCTTATAGTGAACTAGTAACTTGGACATATTCTAACTATGTGGCCTCCTTTAGCTATTGAAACCATATTTCTCCCCAACCACCCTGGCACCCCCACTGCCCTGTCATAGGCCAGGCTCTACCAAACCAAGTGCAAATAATAAACTCAATTATTATTACTAAGCAATGCTGACAGGCTAAAATAACTCATGGAAAAATATGAAACCTGTGGTTACAGAACATCATTTTTTCTTAATAGATTCCTCAGCACTGATTATAAGTAGCTATAGTTCTAAGTCAATAGCTGTAGTTACACATCTGGGGCCAATCTAGACCAAGTGAGATTAATCCATGCTGTGTAGCACGTTATCAGGGCACATGTGCACCATCAGTATGGGAATATTAACTATATATCAAAAATATATTTAGGGGCGCCTGGGTGGCTCAGTGGGTTAAAGTCTCTGCCTTTGGCTCAGATCATGATCCTAGGATCCTGGGATTGAGCCCTGCATCAGGCTCTCTGTTCAGCAGGGAGACTGCTTCCCCCCTACCCGCTGCCTGCCTCTCTGCCTATTTGTGATCTCTGTCAAATAAATAAATAAAATCATATATATATATGATATATATATATGATATATATACACACACACACACACACACACACACACACACATATATATATATATATATGTTATATAAGTAATTAATCCTAGGCCTATTTCTATATCCATCCAATCTTGATGACTAATGCACTTAATTCATATCTCTAGGCTTAGTCTAGCTGCAAATCTGGGACTATCTCTATTCCTAAGCAAGAACAATATAGGAATTATGTTCCTCACTCTACCTCAAATCTGCCTTGTCACCAATTCTTGTTTTAACAGTGACTACAATGAGTAATATCACTTATTAAGCAGTATTTATATTAAGCACTGAGCTAAGCACAAAATATTTATTATCTCATTCAATACACATAAAATGAAATAATGAGGAAATTAAAACTCTGAACATTTAAATAACTTTCTAGGTTATATAACAAATGTATCAGGAATGCTTTCAGCTGTAAGTATAAAAAACTTGATCATAATACACTACATAAACTAAGGCTAATTTTTCTCTCATAATAAAAAGTAAATAGCTGTAGCCTAGATTGTACAATGATGTTCATACCAGAACTTCTATGAGGGTTTTGGCCTTTAGGGTTGCTAGAAAGCTGCTAGAGTGATATCCATTACATACGGAGTTGACACTGGAAGAAGGGAGAAACGGGTAACATAAGCCAAAAGAAAAAAAAAACAAAACTTTTTTATCAGAAAAACAAAATATTCAACAGAAGCCCCCAACAAATTCTACTTACATCTCATGTGGAAGAACAGTGTCATATGGGCACACTTAACTGCATAAAGAAAGGCAAGGAAGAAAGGTTTAGCAATTGGGCACTGGTGAAGCCAACAAGAGTATCTACCTAGCAATCAAAGATACCACAAATACCACTACCTAGAAATCAAAGATACCACATTAAGCAGATTCTCCCCTCATTCTCTTCTAACTAAACCAATATTCTCATTCAGTAACCAGGCCTTGGCTTTTCTTTACTTTTATCTTGCATGTGAGTCCTTACCTTGATTCCCTACCAAGAACACCAACTTCTCTGAGAACACCGTTCTATAATCCTGCTTTTATTCGCTCCCTAAAGCAGATTATGCACATTTCTGGTCTTCTATGGTTTTTTATATTTCTGTATTGCTTACCAGTAATCTCTGGCCTAATCCATTTTTCCATTTAATCTGTATATGGCTAGATGCTCATCTCATTAGTCTACTTACTGCTCTCTGAATATGAAGCTAGCTATTTCCTCTTTAGATTATTCCATTCAGTATTCCGGAAATGACTTTTCTTCATCTGCAAGTGTCCACACATTATTTCAACCACAGCACATTCTCATTATTGAAACTGTCTCAGAACACCACAGCTTACATGCATCTCTACCTTTCCTGAAATAAAGTAGAATTTACTGTCAATTCATTTGAAAATAATCTCTTGTCCCACAAAATCTGTTGATTTATTTGTTATTTATCAAATACATTGGGATTTGAGTTTTTTTTTAAATATCTAAAATATACAGAAAAGTACAAACCATAAAAAAGCCACTCATATTGTACGCCCCAAGAATTAACTCTTTCTGTCATGTTTGCTTTTATTATTCTACTCACATACATATTCTCTAAAAGTTACTACTGGTATATGCATATATATAATTAAGAATAAGTGTATGTATATTATTATTTAAGTATTAACAAAACATTTAAAAATCCCCCTTTGTCAACATTTCTATCCCATTCCATGTCCTCTATCTATTCCAAGAGCTAATCCTCTCACAATTTCTATGCAATTTTTCTTTTTTAATTTTGATTCAAATATCCATCTGTATCCATGCACATAAGTGTGTGTGTATATACATTTTTCATATTAATAAATATAAATTAAATATTATATATATGGAAAGACAAGAACTATATGAACCTCTCAATAGATGAAGAAAAAGAGATACATAAAACATGAAAATTACACTACTGGATTGATGATTTACTTCAATTTTTTTCTTTCAGAAAGGTTGTAGAAAATAATATACTTACATATACCTACACACATATATATGTATAATAGCGGGATAAAGTTTACTCCTACCTGCTGCTGTGTAGTGTAACACATTGTATAGATATACCATTATTTATTCATTCATCTCCTATTGATGAATAAGTAAGTTTCCAGTTTCTCACCTTTGTAGACAACACTTGATTAGCTTTATAATACGGCCCATGTGTATGTCTACAAAATGTTCTTTAAGGTATATGAACAGCAGAATTGCTGAATATTAGGAAATGAGCATTTTACTCACTAGATTATATTCATGTTGCTCTGTGTAGCATCTATTTTCCTCATTGGTACAGGATTGTGTGAAAGTACATTTTTTCTATATCCTTGCCAATCCTAAATAACATTGAATTTTATCAATTTTTCAGTCTGATGAGTGAAATATCATGTAATTACAACATTAGCTAATATGCTTCTGATTGTCAGGGTTGTTGCCTTTTTATTTTTTATTTTATTTTTTTTTTAATTTTTAATTTTTTATAAACATATATTTTTATCCCCAGGGGTACAGGTCTGTGAATCGCCAGGTTTACACACTTCACAGCACTCACCAAAGCACATACCCTCCCCAATGTCCATAATCCCACCCCCTTCTCTCAACGCCCCTCCCCCCAGCAACCCTCTGTTTGTTTTGTGAGATTAAGAGTCACTTATGGTTTGTCTCCCTCCCAATTCCATCTTGTTTCATTGATTCTTCTTCTACCCACTTAAGCCCCCATGTTGCATCACCACTTCCTCATATCAGGGAGATCATATGATAGTTGTCTTTCTCTGCTTGACTTATTTCGCTAAGCATGATACGCTCTAGTTCCATCCATGTTGTCGCAAATGGCAAGATTTCATTTCTTTTGATGGCTGCATAGTATTCCATTGTGTATATATACCACATCTTCTTGATCCATTCATCTGTCCATGGCACTAAATTCGTATCTCTCAATAGTTACCCTGAATGTTAATGGGCTAAATGCCCCTGTCAAAAGACACAGGGTATCAGAATGGATAAAAAAACAAAACCCATCTATATGTTGCCTCCAAGAATCTCATTTTAAGCCCGAAGACACCTCCAGATTTAAAGTGAGGGGGTGGAAAAGAATTTACCATGCTAATGGACATCAGAAGAAAGCAAAAGTGGCAATCCTTATATCAGATCAATTAGATTTTAAGCCAAAGACTATAATAAGAGATGAGGAAGGACACTATATCATACTCAAAGGGTCTGTCCAACAAGAAGATTTAACAATTTTAAATATCTATGCCCCCAACGTGGGAGCAGCCAATTATATAAACCAATTAATAACAAAATCAAAGAAACACATCAACAATAATAAAATAATAGTAGGGGACTTTAACACTCCCCTCACTGAAATGGACAGATCATCCAAGCAAAAGATCAGCAAGGAAATAAAGGCCTTAAACGACACACTGGACAGATGGACATCACAGATATATTCAGAACATTTCATCCCAAAGCAACAGAATACACATTCTTCTCTAGTGCACATGGAACATTCTCCAGAATAGATCACATCCTCGGTCCTAAATCAGGACTCAACCGGTATCAAAAGATTGGGATCATTCCCTGCATATTTTCAGACCACAGTGCTCTAAAGCTAGAACTCAACCACAAAAGGAAGTTTGAAAAGAACCCAAATACATGGAGACTAAACAGCATCCTTCTAAAGAATGAATGGGTCAACCGGGAAATTAAAGAAGAATTGAAAAAAATCATGGAAACAAATGATAATGAAAATACAACGGTTCAAAATCTGTGGGACACAACAAAGGCAGCCCTGAGAGGAAAGTATATAGCGGTACAAGCCTTTCTCAAGAAACAAGAGAGGTCTCAGGTACACAACCTAACGCTACACCTAAAGGAGCTGGAGAAAGAACAAGAAAGAAACCCTAAGCCCAGCAGGTTGTTGCCTTTTTAAAAAAATAGTTGAAATAAAATATACAAAACTTAAACTAATAAAAGTGCAAATTACCTATTACCAAAAATTGTGTTATAATTGCTTTAAGACTTTTATAGTTTAAAAGAAATAAAATATTAGGGGCGTGTAGGTGGTGTAGTTGGCTAAGCATCAGACTCTTGATTTCAGCTCAGGTCCTAATCTCAGGGTCCTGAGATCAATCCCCACATTGGGCTCCATACTCTATAGAGAATCTGCTTAAGACTTTCTCCCTACCCTCCTCCTCTACCTCTTTCTCTCTCTCAAATAAAGAAACAGATATTTTAAAAAATAAAGAAAAGAAATAAAATATTAATGTTAATTTGAACTATGTAGGAGTGAAATTTTAGTATCTAGATATTTTATTTTAAGTCATATTTTCTTCATGATCTCTAATTTTATTTAATTTTATTCACTGTACATGACTTGATAATTGAAGCTTAATAAAAATTGGTAAGGTACTTTTTGTGACTTTTATGATACTCAATCTTTGCCAATGTTCCATGAATGGTTGGGGGGGAAAAAAAGAACACTTTCTTTTCATTGCTCACAGGAATCTACTTAATACTACATCATATTATAGTCCATATATTCTATACTGTAGACAATTATCACCCATATCATCTAAAACTTTTGTATTAACCTTTTGTACTATGGTAACATGTTCTTGTAATTTTGTCTTCTTGTTTCGTTTTCTGTATTTCAAAGATGCATTATTAGGTGACTATAAGTTTACTATTTAAATAACTTTCTTATAAATTTTCTTTTACTTTTATGTTTTCTATACATCCATTTGCTAAAATCATATTTTGAAAGATGTTAATAACTTGTTTAGTATTTTTCTCATGTATATTTCACATTTTATATTCATTTTTCCTGTTTTAATTTTTTAAATTTTTTTTATTAAAATTCAATTAGCCAACATATAATATTGATTAGTTTAGGATATATTGTTCAATAATTTATCAGTTGCATATAACACCCAGTGCTCATCACATTACATGCCCTCCTTCATCCCCATCACCCAATTACCCCACCCCCTCACCTACCTCCCCTCCAGCAAATCTCAGCTTGTTTCCTGTAGTTAAGAATCTCTCATGGTTTTCCTTCCTCTGATTACTCCCCTTCAGTTTTCCCTTCCTGACCCTAAGAGCCTTTGTGTGGTTTCTTATATTCCATATATGTGTGAAACCGTATGGTAATTGTTTTTCTCTGATTGACTTATTTCGCTCAGCTTAATACCCTTCAGTTCCATCCATGTCGATGTAAATGGTAAGTATTCATTCTTTCTGATGACTGAATAACAATTCATTGTATATAATATATGCCACATCTTCTTTATCCATTCAACTGCCAATGGACAAATTAGCTCTTTCCACAGTTTGGCTACTGCGGAAACTGCTGCTATGAATACTGGGGTAAAGGTGCCCCTTTGGATCACTATATTTGTATCTTTGGTCCCCAAACCAGACAAATACCCCATCAAAAAAGAAGAATTACAGACCAATTTCCCTGATGAACATGGATGCCAAAACACAAAGATACTAGCCAATAAGATCCAACAGTACATTAAAAGGATTATTCACCACAACCAAGTGGGATTATTCCTGGGCTGCAAGAGTGGTTCAATATTTGCAACTCAATCAACGTGATACATCACTTTAATAAAAGAAAGCACAAGAACCATGTGATCCTCTCAACTGATGCAGAAAAAGCATTTGGCAAAGTACAATATCCACATTAATAACAAAAAGACAAGAACTATATGAACCTCTCAAAAGATGCAGAAAAAGAATTTGAGCAAATATAGCATCCTTTCTGATTAGGACTCTCCACAGTGTAGGGATAGAGGGAACATAACTCAATATCATAAAAGTCACCTATAGAAACCCTACAGCAAATATCATTCTCAATGGCGAAAAACTGAGAGATTTTCCATAAGATGAGGAACACAACAGGGATGCCCATTCTCAATACTGTTGTTGAACATAGCACTACAAGTCCTAGCCTCAGCAATCAGACAATAAAAAGAGATAAAATGCATTCAAATTGGCAAATAATAAATGAATCTCATGCTCTTTGCAGATGACATGATACTTTATGTGGAAATCCCAAATGACTCCACCCCAAAATTTCTAGAATTCATACAGGAATTCAGCAATGTGGCAGGACATAAAATCAATGGGTAGAAATATATACACTAACAAATGAGACAGAAAAAAGAGAAATTAAGGAACTGATCCCATTTATAATTGTATCAAAATCCATAAGATACCAGGACTAAACCTAACCAAAAGGTTAGGTTTGTACTCTAAAAACTACAGATCTGTACTCTAGGATCTGTACTCTAAAAACTACAGAACACTTAAGAAAGAAATGAGGAAGACACAAAGAAATGGAAAAACATCCCATGTTCATGGATGGAAGAAAAAATATTGTTTAAAATGTCGATTCAACCCAGAACAATCTACACATTCAATGTGTCCTAATGTTTTAAATGTTTTTTTAGGCACATGTTAAATTTAGTTTTAATTTTAAAATCAGTCTTATATACTTCAGATTTTAATAGATGAATTTAATTCATTTGTAATTATTATAATTGCTGATATATCAAAGTCTACCTTACTCCTGTTTTCTTTTGTATTTGTCTTCTGTTGATTTGCTATTTTTTATCCCCTCCTTCTCTTTTATCTCTCTACTCCATATTATATCAGAAGCTATAAATTTCATTTCCATCTATATAAGATATACATTTCATTTTCATAAATTTCATTTCTATCTATATAAATGGCTACCCTAATTTTTTAGCATTTATATTTTACCATATATTTTCAAAGTTTAAACATGGCTACTTTCTATCAAAAAGGGGGGAAACCCAACACCTCATTCCTCTCAAATTAATATTAATTATTGTACTGAGAATGCTTGCCTGTCTGTCCTTTTCTTTCTTTCTTTAATTCTACTCCTATTTCATTGTTATGTAAAACATAAATCCCCCTGCCTCTGGTTAACACTGCCCCTCCTGTAGGGTCTGCATCTCCATCCATAGAAGAAAAAGGAGATGCCCTGGCTTGGCATTTCTGGCAATTCTTCCATTACCTTCCCTTTCCTCCTGGTCGATAGCCTCAGTAGCCTGAAATACCTTGTAGTCTATCAGGACCAACTATGTCCTTTATTTCTGCTTACTTCAGTTCCTAAAAGATGACTGCCATCTCTCATCACCTAGAATCCCATTCTTATAAGTTTCCATGCACCCTTATGATTACTCCATCTCCTACTTTATCCCAACTCCCAAGAATCTTCCATTGTTCCTGAAACAGGGATTTCAGTCTCCTTTAGTCTTAGTATCTTCTCTGAGCATTCCCTTCTCCTTCCTGTTTTACTTGAAACCTGATAGCTTTCTAACCACAGTGGTTTCCTTGCAGTTCTCTCAGGTGATATGTTTTTTGTCCCATAGCTTTCAAATTACCAACTCTGGAAGTGTGGTCAGTATTTCTCATTGCTACTTCCAGATCATTTTCTCTCCCTATTCCATTTACAAATAAAAATTGAAAAAAAATATTTTGACTCGTGTAAATATCTTCATCCATCTTTATTCTTTCTTTTTGTAATTATCTAGAGACTCAGTATTTCTTTTCATTTATTGATTTAGCTCCATTATAGCTTCCATATTTCTCATGTCAATATTCTTCATAATTTTAATAAACATAAAAAGTTCTTCAAATATAGCCTCTGAGTTTCTTAACCTTCTCTACTCAGATTATCTTGATCTAGCTCTACCTCAGTTGTATACTCCCAGGGTTAAGATGATAAGTTCTTCTATTATCAGCAACTAAAACTTCTCCATAATCTCAATGGCAATAATTATCTTCTGACTATCTCTGGTTTTTCCAGCTTGTTCTCTAGAAGCCAAGTGCAACAACCTTTCTTTTTTGCTAGGAACCAGAACCTTTTCTTCTAATAAATTTTCACTATACCCCACTATTTGCATGTGCCATTATTGCTTTTAGTCCATGGCCCATTATTAAAACCACTTTATGTTTATTTCTTGGTAATATGATCAAGTCCCATGACTTTGATACTATCTCTACACTGATAACTTCTAAAAGTTTATCTCCATCCCAAAGATCATGAGCTCCAGATTTGTTTTTTCAATTACTTCCTAGTCATTTCCCATCTGGATTTCAGATAGCTTGACATGTCCCAATCTGAATTTCTAATTGACTTTTTCACATCTGATTCCCTTTTATCTTTTGTAGGTTGGTAAAATGGCAATCTTCACCTTGAGTTGCTCAGATCAAATCTTGAAATCATCTCTGACACATTTTTTTTCTTCCAAACCACAACAAACTTACAGCAAAACCTGTTGACTGATTGCAAAGTATACATGCAGTCCTATTTCATAACTCTCACTGTTGTCATCATAATCAGTGCTATCAGTATTATAACAATAGCCTTCTACCTCAGGAATCAGCAAACTACTGCCTGCAAGCTGAATTATTTGTTTATATCATTTGCATGTGAATTGTTTATCTTTTCACTGATAGGTAGGCAATAGTCAAATATTCTGGTTACGAATATTTTACCAATATTTTTTCTACTATATATCTTGCAACTACTATCTCCTAAACTTCAGCTTGCATTTTAACACTATCTATGGTGTTATTGGTATGTAATTCTTCACATTAAAAAAAAAAATTACCAGCTAACTAAATTTTAAGTTCCCTGTGGGTATGGGTCTTGCTTCATACAACTTTAATATCCTTCTTTTCCTAACATATCATGAGTGATCAATCAACATTCGTTGATTGATTGATTTAAAATATTGCATTTCACTTGAGTTTCAACACACAGCTCACAGGTAACAAAGAAATAAGATACAGCAGTCTACACTAGCACTGACCTGTACCCTATCAGCAGTCGGAAATGAGCTTTGGAGGATAAGCTGGTTTCTTATGTTCCACTGTGTCAGAACTCAGGTACACAGGGCAAGAAGTAGGAAGCAGCGTATAAATGCACAGAGGATTCCAGACAGAATCTTAAAGTAGTAAATGCACTTTCAAAAATGAAAAGGTTTACTTCAAGGTCCTGGTTCCTTACACTGTTAGAAATATAATTCAGGAAAAGTCTTTTAAAGAAGCTCTGTTCACATAGTATACAATTTCATACACACAGAACAGTCAGGCTACTAGGGACTAGTTTTGTATTCTATAATTCATTTGCCACCTTCAACTGTTAACTTATATGTATGTTTATGTAAGACTATATTTTACATTTATTACCAGATCAAATAATATATACGCAGCACCAAGAGAAAGTATTCCTACTGCCTCTGCAACAATATAATTCACTCCAAATTTAAAGAATAAGAGAGATGCCTGCTTACCAATGCATTTCTCTCTCTGTCTCTATCTCTCTCCACCTCTCTCAAAAGAAATAACTAACTTGGAAGTTCACTAAGTTCATAAGCCTGTAAATGAGTTCTATGGATATAAGGAGAATCAGGAGGGATAACATCCCAGAAAAATAAATCTGAGGAAAGAAGAAAGGAAAAGGTGTACAATGCTCCAAAAACTATATATGCGTTAACATGAGATTCACACTTGATTTTTAGAATAAGCTTCTGTTGGCTATTACATCTGTGTAGTCTGGTTAGAAAAAATTAAAAACAGTTTCTGAATATCATTAAGTCCAGTGGAAAAGTATCATTTTATACAAAAAGAGAAACTATAAGATATTACCCCAGGAGTGGCAAACACTCACAAAAAGGCCAGAAATTGGCAGTAGGAAGAGAAGTACTTGAAGAGAGAGACAGAGAAAGAGGAATAGAGGTGCACAGAGAGAGGAATTAGAGATAGCTGGTTCTGAAATAAAAGCTAGGAGAAAGTAATAGACTGATACCAACTGATCTATATACTCAGAGTATTATTGTGCATTATTTACTGCATTGTGAAATATGAGCTGCTGTTCCTAAACATGTCTGATTATAAGGATTACCTGGCAATCCTTTATAAAATAGTGATTCTCCAGATCTACCTCTGAACTTCACTTTCTGCTTCAGGATGGCACTTGGACATCTTTTTTACATGTTTATATATATGTATGTATGTTTGTATTTTTAAATTTGCTTTTTGTTAATCCATATGTGTGTATGTACATTTATATCAAATGTTAAGTATGCATATATATTTTAAAATTTGGTTGTTTATATCATATTAAATGTGTGTATATACATATAATGTTTAGTACATAAATAGACACATAAATAATATTAGGTGTGTCTGTGTGTGCATGTATGTATTTATGTTCACGAGATGAACCTGCTTCCAGACAGTAACGAATACTAATTTTGTTGGGTCATGAAAGAATGAGTGGAGAGGGATCTCTGTCCTTTCATCTACCTCTGAGCTTTCCCTTCACAAGATAAATAAAAAACACTGGTTATGTTAAATGAAGTTTCAGGTGTGATACTAATATATATAATTCATGGAAGAAGCCCTCCCTCCTGCCAGGGTGATAAAAAAGATAGGATACAAAGCTTTATCAGGTAGATATAGCAACTTGCTGCTTTCTCTCCTCCCTTTATTAGACTACTTTTAATCCTTCAATTTTTTTGTTTCTTATAACCAAGTTGTGGTTATGTTGGGACTTACTCAGTGAAATGTTCCTAATAATTTCTCACAAAGTAGTTAACTTATAGTTTCTCAAGTTTCAATTGTGACTCCATCCGTAAAGTAGGTAAAATAATGCTCACTTACTTTGTAGTTTAGGAAGAGAATAGAGAAACAATGTGTATGTATGATTTCTCTTATAAACTAGCATAAAATTTATTTATATAGTTAGCTACATATAAATTGTGCTTTGACTGCCAAGTTAGATTTCTAACATTGCCTGATACTTTTTAATCATCCTTGTAAAACAAATCAAAGTGGTATATGGTTTCTGGGTCCAGCCCACATTTCCAGACTCTTAAAAAAGGCTTAGAATTTCAATTAATCATTTTTTCACATTTTTCTGTTTTTTTTTCCCACCTGCTTACAAAGAGAAAATCAGCTCAATCTGTATTGTTGAAAATTATTCTGTGAAATGCATCATCAGTCATTAAGAATAATATAATCTTATAGTTGGAGACTTCAGTTTACTGATCCACAGTGAAAGAGATAAAAAAAGAAACTAACCCATATTTTGAAAATAATTTCAAAAGATTCAACAAATATACCTCACTTATTTTATAGCTATAAAATCTTGGAATCATTTAACCTTGTTAGGCCTTATTTTATTCATGTTTAAAATAATTATAATGATTATTCTTACCACACTTAATTGTTATAAAGATTAAATGTCATCATTTACACTATGTTGATTAACCATATACTCAAAAAAGGATAGAACTTATGCCCTAATAAAACTTTCTTGAGTTTCCTAATTTCTCCCATAATTCTTTTCTGTTATTTAATTTATACATTTCAAATACATTTTAAAACATACACTTTAATTACTATAAAAATAACAGAAAGATGAGAGGTTTTCCCAAAGACCATAATCCTTAATATAAAGCACAGCATTGCAATATAAATATTATATCTGTTATAAATAGATTAAATGTATCAGTAAAACACACTCTATTAAAACACAAATATAAAAATGTGTTAACTAACTTTTCATTAATTTCTCCAATAAAATGATGATGCTTATTAGAAGGTTTAGAAACAACATTAACATGGCATTAAGAGAAATTTTCACACCCAAATGTAAAAATGAAACACTAACTTTTTTTTTTTTTTTTGGTATCTCAACTTAAGTTTTAATTACTAAACAAAACCCCAAAATCCAGTTACCATTTTGGCAGACATGTAGGTCTTCGTTGTTACTTATAAAAAAGCATGGTAATTGTTAGAACTAATTACATGAATTTGGCGAAGTAGAGGACATAAAACCAATATAGAGAAATCTGTTGCATTTCTATATGCCAATAATAAAGCAACAGAAAAAGAAATCAAGGAATCAGTCCCATTTACAAGTGCAACAAAACCCATAAGATATCTAGGAATAAATGTAACCAAAGAGGTAAAAGGTCTGTACTCTAAAAACTATAGAAAACAATAGAACAATAGAAGAAGAAGACACAAACAAATGGAAAAAACATTCCATGCTCATGGATTGGAAAAACAAACACTGTTAAAATGTCTATCTTACCCAAAGTAACCTACGCATTTAATACAATTTCTATCAAAATACCACCAGCATTTGTCACAGAGCTAGAACAACCCTAAAATTTGTATAGAACCACAAAAGACCCTGAATAGCAAAAGCAACCCTGAAAAAGAAAAGCAAAGCTGGAGGCATTATGATTCCAGACTACAAAGCTGTAGTCATCAAAACAGTATGGTACTGGCAAAAAACAGACATATAAATAAAAGGAACAGATTAGAAAACCCAAAAATGGACCCACAACTATACAGCCAACTAATCTTCAACAAAGAAGGAAAGACTATCCAATGGGAAAAAAGATGATCTCTTCAACAAATGGTGGTAGGAAAACCAGACAACTTGCAAAAGAATGAAAGTGGTCACTTTCTTAAACCATAAACAAAAATAAATACAAAATAAATGAAAGACCTAAATGTGAGATAGGAAGCCATTAAATACTAGAGAACACAGGTAGCAACCTCTTTGATCTGGGCCATAGTAACTTTTTACTAGACACATGATCAGAGGTAAGGGAAACAAAAGCAAAAATGAATTATTAGGATTTCAACATCATAAAAGATTCTGCACAGTGAAGGAAACAATCAACAAAACTAAAAGGCAACCTATGGATGGGAGAAGACATTTGAAAATGACATATCTGATAAAGGGTTAGTATCCAAAATACACAAAGAACTTATAAAACTGAACGCCCAACAAACAATCCAATTTAAAAAATGGGCAGAAGATTTGAATAGTCATTTCTCCAAAGAAGACGTCCAGATGGTAAATAGACACATGAAAAGATGCTCAACATCTCTCATTATCAGGGAAATACATATCAAAACCATGATGAGATACTGCCTCACACCTGTCAGAATGGCTTAACAATGCAGTAAACAACAGATGCTGGTGAGGACTCAGAGAAAGGAGAACCCTCTTACACATTTGGTAGGAATGCAAACTAGTACAGTCACTCTCAAGAGCTGCATGCAGGTTCCTAAAAAAGTTAAAAACAGAACTACTCTATCATCTAGCAATTATACTACTAGGCATTTACCCAAAGGATATAAAAATAAAGATTTAAAGGGATACATGAACCCTGATGTTTACAGCAGCATTTTTAATAGGCAAACTATGGAAAGAGCCCAAATGTCCACTGACTGATGAATGGACAATGAATGAAGATGTAAAATATATACATTAATGTCACTAATCCATTAAAAAAAAAGAAATCTTGCCATTTGCAGTGAAGTAGATAGAGCTAGAGTGAAATATGCTAAGCAAAATAAGTCAGTCAGAGGAAGACAAAACTATATGATTTCACTCATACATAGAATTTAGAAAATAAAAGAGATGAACATATGGAAAGAGAAAAAAAGAGAGGGGGGTAAGCAAACCATAAAACACTCAATGATAGAGAACAAACTGAGGGTTGGTGGAGGGATATAGATGGGGGATGGACTAAATGGATGATGGGTATTAAGGAGAGCACTTGTTATTTGAACACTGTGTGTGGTAAGTTAAGTGATGAATCACTGAATTCTACTCTTGAAACCAGAATTACACTATGTTAACTAACTAGAATTTAAATAAAAATTTGGAAGAATAAAGTACCTATCCTTTGAGGTAGGAAAGAAAAAAGAAAGAAGATTTGTGGTGATTCAATTCCACAGATTCATGACAAGAGTTGTATAGACATAATAGTTACGACAGAATGTGACAAATAGAAAAATTAATAGAAAACTTAAATTAGTCTAATACAATTGTGGTATATGCAAAAAGAGTAATCTCCTAGAGTGAGAACACATGACCAACCTTATTATAAATTTATCAAAGTTCAGAAATTTTAATTTAATTGTAAATTAAATTTTAATTGTGAATGTCCATAAATACACAAATATATTTTGTGTATTTTTGCAAAACTTCATTTTGTTCTTTTCTATATAACCTGTCTCTTTAAAAAAAAAAGACATTTTGTGTTGAAAATAGAACTGCCCTATGACCCAGCAATTGCACTACTGGGTATTTACCCTAAAGATACAAACATAGTGATCCAAAGGGGCACGTGCACCCGAATGTTTATAGCAGCAATGTCCACAATAGCTAAATTATGGAAAGAACCTAGATGTCCATCAACAGATGAATGGATCAAGAAGATGTGGTATATATACACAATGGAATACTATGCAGCCATCAAAAGAAATGAAATCTTGCCATTTGCGATGATGTGGATGGAACTAGATGTGCTTAGTGAAATAAGTCAAGTGGAGAAAGACAACTATCATATGATCTCCCTGATATGAGGAAGTGGTGATGCAACATGGGGGCTTAAGTGGGTAGGAGAAGAATCAATGAAACAAGATGGAATTGGGAGGGAGACAAACCATAAGTGACTCTTAATCTTACAAAACAAACTGAGGGTTGCTGGGGGGAGGGGGGTTAGAAGAAGGGGGGGTGGGGTTATGGACATTGGGGAGGGTATGTGCTTTGGTGAGTGCTGTGAAGTGTGTAAACCTGGTGATTCACAGACCTGTACCCCTGGGGATAAAAATACATGTTTATAAAAAATAAAAAATTAAAAAAAAACAAAACCCTTCAACCTTTTATCAGATAGTAAAAAAAAAAAAAGACATTTTGAAAGACTGTATCTTAATGACTATGACATAGAATATGACACTAAAAAAACATTAGATTTTTCATTACTTCCACTATAAAAAATTAAGAATTTTGCCTATCACTGAAGCCAAGAAAAGGATTTTACTTTTGAGAAAAAGGTAAATAATATTAGTAGACTAAAGCTCAGGCTTCAACAACTAGAAGAGGTTGGATACAATTTTCAACATATTTTTAAAGACACCTAAAAGCTTTCGAAAGAATTAAGAATTGATGAGTTCAAACATTATAGACAGAAGGGGCTTTCTGAAATAAGATGAAATAAGATGAAAATCTCCTGCCATTTTGGTGTTTGGTTTTTTATTTTATTTTATTTTATTTTTTTATTTTCCAATTTTGTGCATGATTTCAAGATCAGGCTTTTTTTTTTTTTTAAAGAAAGAATCTTTTGGGTGAAAAAATAACGAGCAGAATTTTACCCCTTATAAACTGTTGGTGGGTGAACTGCAAACTTACAAGAAAGCAAATGCAGAGGATGCTTTTCCTGTTAGATATTTTCCAAATGTAGACCTCTATCAGAGGCTAGAGTGCCAGAAAAAAAAAAAAAAAAAAAAAAAAAAAAAAAAAAAAAAAAAAAAAACAACTAGACGGCAAAGGAAATTATCCTGTACTCTTGTAAAGGATACAAAGCAAAGACATACATCAAATCCATCACCAGTATCATTTTTCAAACAATTGACATGTTTTTAAGTACATGTGGCAGGATGTTGGGGAATGGGGTGAAACATCTGAAGGGCAAAGTCTGAAATATAGTATTTCAGGGATGAGAAAATGAAGAGCCAATATGCAATCACAGGACCTGGAGAATTATGTCCTAGACAGGGGTTGAGCAAAGGGAGACTGAATCATAATTCAGCTAAGTCCCTATCAAGTTTAAATTCTAATTGGATTAGAATGATCAATCCCTTATCAGCTGGAGGAAAATCTTTTTTGCGTGTGAAAAATAACTTCTTGACACATTATCCATCAAAAACCCAACAATTACTAGACAGGAAACATGGCAATAATATATGGCTGGTAATTAAAAGAAACAGTAGGTAATAGATGGATATCTGCAGTTTTTCCATATATTGGACTTAACAGAAAATAACTGTAATTAATATGTCAAAGAAAAAATTTTTAAATGGACAAATGGAGGAAAAGATAGAGAACATCTCTAAAGGACTAGAATATGTAAAACAGAATCAAGACACTCTGTAATTAAACTTTGCAAAATCTGATATTAAAGAATTCAATCTTAGGGTTAAATTACAGATTGGATGGAACAGAACAAGATTATTACACTCAAATATAGATCAATAGAAAATATACAAATTGAAGTACCAAGATTAAAAAGGTTGGTTGAAACAGAACATAGTACAAGGAATATCTGAGCAAAAATTCAAATTTAGTCTAAACTTAACTCAAGTCTAATAAGGGAGATACAAACAAAACAAGGTAAAAGAAATATCTGAAGAGAGAATGGCTGGACATTTTCTAAAACTGCTAAAAGACATCAATCTACATACTTAAGACCTCATCAAAACAAAACATGAAAAACATACAGACAGGAAAGAAAGAAAGGAAGGACAGGGTAGAAAGAATAGGTGGGAAGGGAAAGAAGAAAAAGAAAGTAAACAAAGTCACATAAGTATATCATAGCAAAACTGCTAAAAAAAAAAAAAAAGAAATTAAAACAAAAAATATAAGATAGCCCATAGGAATGGGGGGGTGGCTTTAGAAATGTTAACCTAGAAGGTACAGTAATAAAACTAACACCTGAGTTCTAGAGAAGTGAAGAAAATCAGAAGACACAATGAAATGGTCTCCTAAAAATACTAGAGTCAGAGGATGAGATGAGTCTGAAGTCTACACCCATATAACCATGAACAGTAAAATTCTGTAATCATGGGCAATATTCTTAAAAATAGGATAAAACTTAAATTATTTTCAGGCAAGGATTGAGATAAAGTTCTAGCCATAGCCATGAATTCATAAATGGATAGGTACATGACAGACAGACAGAGGGATACACAGATAAAATCAGAGAAGGAAAATGACTCTAAGGGAAATGAGAAAATTAAAGGAATACTAATTAATACCAGAATGGTAAAAATGTGAGCAAATATAAATCAATACTTATACAATTCAGTCATTGTAATGTCTTCTGAAATTTTGCTTATGTAAAGAACTAAAATAAATAACAATAACATAATACAGGGCAGTTTAAGGTTAAAAGAAATTTCAGGGCTTTAAGGATTTATTGGCATCAAGAAAATGGTAAAATAATAATTTGTGTTAGACCATAATCTGATAAGAATACATGTTGTAATCTCTAGGATAACCACTAAAAGAAAATTAAATCAATGTACAAATTGAAGGAGAAATAGGGTAAAGGGGAAATAATGGGATAATACAAGTATCTGCTTAATTTTTAAAAGAGAAAAGGGAAAAAACAGAAATATATGTAACACTAGAATACAAGTATGTCCTTTTATATAGGTATATAATATATATTGCTAAATAAATCAGTATTACACTAAATTTAAGTGGACTATACATTCTACAAAAAAGTCCAAGGATGTTAGGAAAATACAACAGAAAAGACCCAAGAAATGTGTGTTCCTTAGAAGAGATATATCCTAAAATAAGGACACAGGCTGAAAAAATGATGAGAAAAGATATAGAAAGAAAAACTAAGTATACTAAAGCTGATATATCTATACTGATATCAAACAAGATGTCTTCAAAGCAAGATGATTTGATGTAGATAGACATTACACATGATAAAAGAAGTCAATCAACAGGAAAATGTAGCAATTACAAATTTATATGCATGTTAACATAATTTCCATTATGAAACAAGGATTGATAGAACTAAAAAGATAATTAGACAAATTTCAATCAAATTGAGAGACTTGAACACACTCTTTCAATAATGTGAGATATAAATAATCTGATAACAGAATTAACAAAATTTACCTAATTGAGATTTATAGAAAGCTGCAACCAACACAAACAGAATTTATAGTATCTAAAGGCACATAAGGCATATCTTGATTAAAAAAAAAAAAAAAGTTTATTCTCTCCCCAAATTGGATACCAGCTAGTAATCCATTAAAGATAGCTAACTAGACAAATTCAATAGTATTGAAAATAAACAGTACACTTTAAAATGATCAGTATGTAATATAAGAATTAAAAACAGAAATACAATAATATTTTGAAAGGAAATAAAATAAATATATTGCAGATAAAATCTTGTGAGATGTAGATTTTATTTTTTAAAAGTGCTTGGTGGAGATTTATACACTAAATAGGTTATTAGCAAAAAGAAAAGCTAAAAATCAAGAATTTAAGCTTCTATCTCAAGAACTTAGAAAAAATAACTGCAAATGAAAACTAAGAAATGGGGGCACCTGGGTGACTCAGTCATTTAATGGCCTCTTTGGCTCAGATCAGGTCATGACCCCAGGCTCCTGGGATCCAGCGGCATATCTTGCTCCAGGCTCAGTGGGAAGCCTGCTCCTTCCTGTCCAACTCCTCTCCATGCTTGTGTTCCCTCTCTTGCTATCTCTCTCTATTATAAATTAGATCTTTAAAAAAAAAAAAGAAGAAGAAAGCTAAGGAATGTGTAAGAAAAAATAATAAAAATAACAGAAGTAACATCAAGATCAAAAGCTTTTGCACAGCAAAGGAAACAGTTAACAAAATCAAAAGACAACTGACAGAATGGGAGAAGATATTTGCAAACGACATATCAGATAAAGGACTAGTGTCCAGAATCTATAAAGAACTTAGCAAACTCAACACCCAAATAACAAATAATCCAATCAAGAAATGGGCAGAGGACATGAACAGACATTTCTGCAAAGAAGACATCCAGATGGCGAACAGACACATGAAAAAGTGCTCCATATCACTCGGCATCAGGGAAATACAAATCAAAACCACAATGAGATATCACCTCACACCAGTCAGAATGGCTAAAATCAACAAGTCAGGAAATGACAGATGCTGGCGAGGATGCGGAGAAAGGGGAACCCTCCTACACTGTTGGTGGGAATGCAAGCTGGTGCAGCCACTCTGGAAAACAGCATGGAGGTTCCTCAAAATGTTGAAAATAGAACTGCCCTATGACCCAGCAATTGCACTATTGGGTATTTACCCTAAAGATACAAATGTAGTGATCCAAAGGGGCACATGCACCCGAATGTTTATAGCAGCAATGTCCACAATAGCCAAACTATGGAAAGAACCTCGATGTCCATCAACAGATGAATGGATCAAGAAGATGTGGTATATATACACAATGGAATACTATGCAGCCATCAAAAGAAATGAAATCTTGCCATTTGCAACAACATGGATGGAACTAGAGCGTATCATGCTTAGCGAAATAAGTCAAGCAGAGAAAGACAACTATCATATGATCTCCCTGATATGAGGAAGTGGTGATGCAACATGGAGGCTTAAGTGGGTAGAAGAAGAATAAATGAAACAAGATGGGATTGGGAGGGAGACAAACCATAAGTGACTCTTAATCTCACAAAACAAACTGAGGGTTGCCGGGGGGAGGGGGTTTGGGAGAAGGGGTTGGGATTATGGACATTGGGGAGGGCATGTGATTTGGTGAGTGCTGTGAAGTGTGTAAACCTGGTGATTCACAGACCTGTACCCCTGGGGATAAAAATATATGTTTATAAAAAAATAAAAAAATTAAAAAAAAAATAAAATAAAAAACAAATAGCACAAATTTAGAATTGTCCTATTTCACAGGAGGACAAGATCACTATCCCATACAACAATAATGTTTTCACGGGCATAGTTGTTAGCAGCGTCCTCCTTCCCAGTGATGAGCTTCTCTGGGTGGAAGAGCTGCCAGTATAGGCCATTTCAGATCTCATCAATCACCGTGGGCTCCAGATCCATAAACACGGCATGGGGCACATGCTTCCCAGCACCAGTTTCACAGAAGAAGGTGGTAAAGGAGTCACCCCCTCCACCAATGGTCTTATCGCTGGGCATCCGCCCGTTGGGCTGGATCCCATGTTCCAGGCAGTAGAGCTCCCAACAAGCAATAAGTTACAAAATGTGGCAATAAGTTACATACAGTGTGTGAAAGAAGTTCTGAACCAAATAAATATTTAAAAAATTAAAAACTTATACTAAGCATTTATGTCTGTTCTGTTCAAGATACATTACATATATAAACATATAATACTCAACAATCTCATAAGATAAATATTCCTATTATCGCCATTATGCCTCTGAGGAAACTGAGTAAGGTTTAAAGAGTGAAATAATTTACCAATGATCGTGCAGGCTTTAAAGCAGATAATGTGACGAACTAGAGCTTTTAACACGGCTAAATCCTGCAGGTGGCTGTGTATATCATTTAGAGAAGAGTGGGGGGGTGGGGTTGGACCTACATTTTGCAGGCTTCTGAATGCCAGGCTAAGTACTTTGAATACTTTCCTCCAAGTAATAAGGTACCAATGAAGAGCCAATCAGATGAATAGCTTGTACAAAAGAGTGTTTTAAGATAATTAATATAATAGCAGTATATAGAGTGGACTGAATTTTAAGAAGATAAAAAAGTAGAGTAATTATTGAGAAATGTGATTCAATAGTTAAGTAGCAAAGGGGTGAATGCTTGTTTCAGGGTAAAAGCAAGAAATAACAAAATCAAAGGACAAGCATTATCACATTACTCCCTTAATTCTATCAAAGGCACTATTATCACACCACCAAGGAAAATGGCTTTCTTGAGTTCATAATGTCAGATGTCAAACTAAAGAGATCTTACCTCTTAGTCTAGCCAAAGTTAAAAAATAAAAGTTTGTATATATCACAGTATGGGCAGATGAAGAAAATTCCAATTGCCATGAAATGCATTTACCAACATTCAGCATTTCCTAAAAAGTGTTTCATAATACAAAATTGTAAAATGGTATATACTTGAAGAGCTGAAAAATAAAGGTACTTAGAATGAGGTCAAAGTACATATATGAATGTACCATATATTATTTTTAGGAAAGAACCATTCTCAATAAAGTAAGCAGAAAAAAAATCTTTTAACAGAGGCAGCACAAATCAGGGGAACCTTATTAAAGCATAAGCACCTGAGAAAATGAAAGAATACAAAGATAAAAGCAAGATCTGAAAAACAGATATTTTTGGTCAGAAAGCAGAACATTCAATATAATAGAAAAAGGCATCATAATAGAAAAAAGGAGAAAGAATAAACACCTCTAGTACACACACAAAAATAATAATTGTTTTTAGAAACTAGGAGATAGGTTCCAATTTCCATAACTTAATAAAAAGACACTTTACATGCAAAAGAGCCCTAGAAAAGATTAGAGACTGAATGACCTAAAATAATGCTTTAGAATTGCCCTGCCCTTTTTTTTTTTTTTTTTTTTTTGGTCAAAATCTCATATTATTCAATATAATCATATATACAAAAAAAGTAATCTAGCAACAAATTAATTTCTAGATGCCTGAATATAACAGAGAAGTACATGTGCAAATAAACTCAGCAGGTAGTTAATAGCTGGCTTCTCCAAAGAACCGATTGTCATCTTTACATGTGGAAAAAAAAAATCAGGGTACTGCCTTTGGGAATATCACTAACATATTTATACTGGTGATTTACCTCACTAGTTAATGGACATCAATATCCTGGCTCCAAAATAGAAGTACTGGGAAGAGATTGAAATGAGCTCCAAGGAAACATTTCACTTCAAGATAAATGCCATGAAAATGTAGTCAATTGCAGTTTCTTGGGCATAAATTGTCATGTGTACATACTTCATTAAAAATGACTTTAATATAAAAAACGATTCTTGGTACTCCACTAATGTGCTCCCTCTCCCCACCTCCTAGAGCAGCACAGCTTAGCTGATGACTTAAATGATAAAAAATCATAACAGTGAATAGAAATGGAGCCAAGAGCTACTTGGGGGGCTTAATGATCAGGATTAGAGTAACTAATTTTCCCAGAAAGACATCCACATCCAAATCCCAGTAGCAATTCCACCCTCTATTCTTGAAAGATCAATGAACTATGTTCCAAGATGCTTTAGGCAGAACTACGATCACATAACACTGTCTTAGGGAACATGGTATAAAATTCATATTTTAATTTGAAAAACTTTATATTCAAAATTTGTTATTTTAAAGTTAAAAATGTATTTTTAACCATTGTTTTATCTTTTCATAGACTTATGATATGACCTCAGGTTAAAATATGGAATTTTATGATTCTATCAATGCTGGTTATTAAAAATAAAATGTCTGCTCTTACTGAGCCACTCCCTGCTAAGACTTCATAGGCTTTCTCTCTTAATGTGTTTAAATAACTCACCTGGCTATCAAAATGCTCTCCACACAATTGCTACTAATCGCTGCATAAACAAAGTCTCAGACTTATGATGAACACCATTTCCAGTACCCGAAGAAGTTTAAAAACCATACCATCTTGGACAAGGTATCTTAGCTCTCTGGACTGAATTTTGATCATACTTGATGATCTTTAAGGAGACTTTCAGTTTTGGTTGCTACAATGTCACATGCATACCAGCATTTTTAGATTCCAAACTAAGCATGAATGTCAAGTGTGATGAGCTGAATATTGCACAAGATTCAAGCACTGAAATTTTATGAGGTGTCACTAGGACAAAGTAATTATTTTAAACACGTTGGCTTTTGGGTACCAAAGTGCCTAGAGTTTGTGGTACACATGGTAAAAATGCTTTCATAGACTGTCAAATTGAAATTCAACCTAACACTGATTGAGCAAAATCTATGTGGTACGATGCTACGTCCTGCCATACAAATTATCTGTTTAACATAATACTTACAAAAATTCCTAAATGTGTTGTCATTATCACTATTTTAGACTTGCAAAAACTTCTGCAATATATAACTACTAAATAGAAGAATGACGTTTTGAATACCCATTTTATGGTCCATATACTTAAGATTGTTTTGATACGTGTGTATTTGTGCATATGTATGTAGTATTTAGGATGTACCACTGAATATAACAGAGAAGTACATGTGCAAATAAACTCAGCAGGTAGTTAATAGCTGGCTTCTCCAAAGAACCGATTGTCATCTTTACATGTGGAAAAAAAAAATCAGGGTACTGCCTTTGGGAATATCACTAACATATTTATACTGGTGATTTACCTCACTAGTTAATGGACATCAATATCCTGGCTCCAAAATAGAAGTACTGGGAAGAGATTGAAATGAGCTCCAAGGAAACATTTCAGTCACTGTTCAGGATTGAACATTTGCTATTGACCAGACATTGTGCTACATATATTGTGTGCATGCATTTGTGCATGTATGTGTATTGCAAGGTAGATGTTATTTGTTAAAACACAAAGATTTAATATCCTCCTCAAAATAACAAGGCTATTAGGTGGAACAACAGGGCTTCAAATTTAGACAAGTTTAATTTCCTCCCTCCCTCCCTTCCTTCTTTTCTTTATAGAAAAGAGTGGGAAGAGAGAGAGAATCCTAAGCAGGCTCCAACGCCCAGTGCAGAGCCCATGCAGGGCTTGATTCAGAACCCTGAAATCGTGACATGAGCCAAAATCAAGAGTGGGATGCTTAATCAAGCCACCCAGGAGCCCCACCAAGTTTGATTTTAGAACCATACTCTCAGTTACTTCATCATACTGCCTCCAGACCGTAAAACTATTTCCCTTCCCCAATTCTCATTTCACTTCCATCACTACTGGACCACAACTCCAAAAAATCATTAGGAAGTTATTTGAATCCTGTACAATACAATGCAGGATAAGACCTGAATATGTCCTATTATCACCTTCTGAAGTCACCTAATTCCTATCAGATAAACAAGATTCTGATGTGGGAAAAAATATTCCTTGCTAGGTCTATGCTTTTGTTCTTTAAATGAATTAAGATATTTGCATATATGCATATGCACCTAACATGTTTAAAGCAGGACAGGGACTGTTGATCTAAACTGGGGTGGTAGGGATTGTGAAGACTTTGTGATCATTCTACTCTTTGCTTGTGATCCTGTTACATTGTTAAAACTTGGGAGGCAGCGCAGGGAAGCAAACATACATTGCTGTCCCACACCATAACTGATCTTTCAATTCACACCTGAAAGAAATGGCCTATAGAAATAGCACTGCTTAAATGCAGATTCCTTTCAGCACAGTCTTGTAGATGACCAGCCACATATACATGCATGGTTTCACTCTCACAGATATACTCCAACTGCAGCTGTAATCTACCTTTAAATACCACATTTTCCCTTTGAAAAAAAAAAAAAAAATTTTCATTTTTAAAACTTAGCCTCAGTTCTTCAAAACAAAATTTATCAATCTCCCTTGTGTTTTTAGTAGCAACAATGAAAAGAGACAATTTCTTAAATGGAGAATTGACAAGTGACAGTGATTAATGACATTTTGTTTATTGGTTTGGCTGTACGCCAAGTATGAAACAGTGCTTCCCTAGACCCCTTGTTGGTAAAATTGCAGCGAAAACAGGTGCAAAAACATTACACATAATGTAGTAGAAAAGGGCTTACTTCCAAGAAAGTCTACCCATATTAGTTTACATATTTTGTACTTCACTAAAGAAGAAATGTGGATCAAATTTGTTCCAACTCAGTTGGAAGCTCTATTTTTTCAGTCCACATATTGTTTAAAAAGCCAGTCAAGATAAATGTAAGAGGCTTATGCTAGTTTCTATTTTATAATTATTTTGTATTTTTCATAGCTCTTTCTTTTTCATTTTTTTGGGGCTACTTTTATTCTTCATTTGAAATATACAAATAATCAAATCAAAGAGTATTCATCAGTGACTTTCCACTCATTTCTTTATGTGCTACAGGAAATAGTTTCTGTCCCTGAAAAACTTCCATTCTGATCAGGAACACTAAACATGCAGCATAGTGTGCTCTCTTCCCTAAGTAGATAGCAGTTCCTGCAGTTCCATCAACATCCCACTTGCTTCAATTACACTATTTATTTCTCTTTCTACCATCCCATCACCTAGATACCAGATTTGTAATATTTATGCATCAAATCTTCTCATTAAAGTTATTGACTACCTTGTCCCCACAGGAGAAAGAAGTCAACTTTAGCACTCATGGTCTACAGACACAGATAAAAAGTGGTAAACAACAACGAAAACAGTGACTCATTTTTACTGAGGGAGAAATAAAGTGGGAAACTTCTGATGAAAAGAAAGCCCATAATACGCAAGTACTCAGGTATATTAGATAAATAAAAATTATTTTGTAAGCCAAAATAGGCTTATAAAAGAAAACAACCATAATTTCAAAAATGTATATATATTTTATTTGATATTGGACATCTTGGGGCCTTGAATGTTCCCTAACATTTTCTAAAAATCATCCATGTACTCTAAAATGTTCAGTGAATTTTTCCTGACATACTCTCTGGATTTGGATATTATTAAAGTATTTATTCCTATCAATTAAATAAATATATCTCCAATGGAACCGATACCTAGACTCGGGTTTGCAACCCCCTACTGCATACTGATATTGTGAGAAAGAAATAAAGTTATATTAGCAATAACTTTAATATGTTGAAATTGTGTTATGATTTTTAAAGCCTTTTACCCTTAAGGGCATTTGAGCAGCACAAAGATTGAACAGAGAATTTGAAGCACAACCATAATCCATCACCAACTGTTTAAAATGTAGTTCTGTCAAACATATCCAAACCATCAATCCCCATTTCATTGTCAAAATTACCCCATAATCAAACCTTAGCTGAGTGGTTTCCACCCTCAGGAAATTCAGCTCATTAGGGGAATTCAAAAGGGTGGGGGCATTTTAAATTCTGTAATAAAATGATGAATTATCCCAACAAAAATACCGATGGCACCCCTGCTGAAAAATTATTGCCTGAATCTAGCCCTTTCTCAACAAAAAAGACTAGAATAGAAATATCCTACATGAGTCAATGTCAACCCCAATTCTGTGGGCACACCAGGGTATCCCCAATTATCTCAAGTGGACTAATGACATTTTCTAAAAACTTCTCAAAGTGGGATTTTAAGATCTTGTATTTAAAAGAAAACATTGCATTGCATTTTATGGTGAAAAGTTCTTGAGATCAACTAGATAAAGTGCTGAAACTTCCAGTATCAGAGCCTGTATCATGTAAGCTATCTAAATCTAGCACTCAGAAAAACTAGGAAACTGTCAATCATCTATAGCTGATACAAGATTGAATGGATGGGCTAAAAGAATGGATAAATATTTTGTTCAATGCAAGCTGCCACAGAGGATGTCAAAAAGAACATTTCCCTGTCCTCATGCAGCTTTATATTGAATTGTGGGAAAATGAGTAACTACTTCAAAAATGTTGATCCTTTAGTAATACAGAAAGTAATGCTATTAAAGATTTCTGAATGTCCCCAGGTGGTAATATGATAGGTAAAGCTTTTCTCTAGTATAACTGATAAAAAGACAATGGCTGGGTAAAAATTTACACAAGTGATACTTCCTATTTGCTATTTAACAAATCATTGTAAGACTTTTTAAGTAAATCTGTAATATTTTCTACTCATAACTTAAAAAGAAATAGTGTTGAACAAATAAGTTATGGAAATTCAATTACTACCTTTCTTACAATTATAAATTGGACTATTATCTATATTTTATTGTGGATTTTATTGGAGCATATTTCCATCTACTCATTTATTCATCTCTCCATCCAACCATCCATCCATCCATCCATCCACCCACCCCCCACCACCAAATAAGCTTCTGTTATGCACTCATATGGGCAAAACTCTGACCTAGACAATTTGGGAAAAATAAAGATATATATGACCAAAAAAAATCTATTTTCTAAGAGTTTACAAATTCTGGGTCCTATTTGACAAAATAAATAATAAAATCCTTTGCAACGATGTTGATTTGACAGCAAAGAAATTATTGGTGATGTAATGTCGCAGTTCAACATATACTTAGAAATGGCATTAGAATAGATTATAATAAATGTTCAATTTGCCATGCCCTATCCTGTCCTAAGTGCCCTTATGAAACCCACAATTAGCCCCAAATAGCCTGATCATATCTTTACTCTACTCACCAAAAAGAATGGTGACACCAAATTTGCATTATCTTAGAAAAATGTTCATAATTTACCATTTTTATGCTGATTCTAGGTTTCAAATAGATATTCCAATCTGAAGTAATGACAAAAAAGCAACACTGCAATATCAGAATGATTGACCTTTTTACAGTATCTTCTTCAGACACATTCAGTAAAATACTTTTCTATATGCCTTTTTATACTTTTCTGCTATTATTCTGTCGGTCAGCAGTTGAATACAAACTTTAAAATACAGTGATAGTTATTAAAGTCTCATTCTTGCCCCCCTCTTTCTATACTTATACATATACACATATACATTTATATACCCACACATACCATGCAAGTATATGTTTAGATTGGTACATAATGTATCATTCAGTTCAGCATATTTGTTTTGACTCTATTGATTATATTATTAAAAGAAGGCAGATGGGAAGAAGTGGGGGAAGGGAAAAAAAGGGTAGAAGAAAAACAGGAAGGCAGGAAAGATATATTTATCAGGCTCAGATATATTGGCCCAATATTGTATAACTTTATTTTATGTAACTTCACTCTGAAGAAAAGACAGCCCCTTTTTAAAGCTCTTAAACTATGGAGGGATGCCTTTGTGGCTCAGTTGGTTAAGCATCTGCCTTCAGCTAGGTCATGGTCCTAGGATCCTGGGATCCGGTCCCACTTCAGCCTTTTTGCTCAGTGGGGAGCCTGCTTCTATCCCTGCCAACCTCTGAGCATTCCCTCTCTCTGTCAAATAAATAAATAAAACCTTACAAAAGATCTTAAACCATGGATACAATTCTTGGGAGACAATATTCCAAACTGTGAATGATATAGGACTTTTGATTTTCTTCCTTCTTCCTGTACCTGTCTCTGGATAATGTTATAGATGAGCACATAAATCAAAAGACTTGAAGAAAACATTAGAGATGAAATTGAAACCTAGAAATTTATTTTGTGCATAACTCTGGCAGGAGCTTTGGGGAGTGAAAGATTTTAAATGACTACCACTTTGTATCATTTGGGTTTGCTTGATTATAATGGTGAACCCAAAACAAACACACCAAAACTGGCCCCTCTTCAAACTATATAATCTGTCTTCAATTTCTTTCTTTTTAAAATCAGATTCAAAAAAAAAAAAAAAAAGAAGAAGAAGAAGAAGAAGAAGAAGAAGAAGAAGAAAAAGAAGAAGAAGCAACTGTCTCCACCCACAGTCCCTCCCACTCTTTCTGTGACATTCCGCTTATACCTCTATTATTCTATTGAAACTCTTCTCTCAACAGCCATCTGTACACTCTTTTTTGTCAAATCCAATGGCCTCTGCTCAGTTCTCATTTTACTTGGCTGCATTTCCCAACATTTTCCATTCTAGAGCATTTCCTCTAGGAATTCTCCCTCTGGGTCTTCTAAAAAAAGTCCAATGGCCGTTTAGTCCTCCAACATCTCTGAATGCTTGGCATTCTCCTTCTAAGCTGACTGGTCAGTCAACAAGACTTTCCCACACATATTCAGCTTCCAGTCAGTTTCCAGGGTCTTAATCTTTAATATGATGGATAGCCAATGGTCACAGGAAATCTGAGGAAAGCCTCAGAAAATAAAGAGCCAAAAATAAAACATAAATAAGGAAAAGGGAAATAAGATAATCTTGAGATAAGACAGTATACAGGGTAGAGCAACAACAAAACAACTCTTTATTAAGTGATTTTTCTGAATTCTTTTAGGTCTGCATCCTTCGTTTACTGAACTCTTTGTTTAGTAGTGGTCAGGTAATGATTGGACAGAGGTTTCCTTATGTGCCTGGAACCAGTAAGTCTCCCAGCCTTTGTGGGGTGATCTGTGTACCTGCTGGGCCAGACTTTTAACGCTCTGCCAGGCAGTTTTCAACCATGCCTTTGCTTTTACTTCCTTCTTGATCAGAACCTCAAGAGTAGACAGAGGTAGAAGCATATGCTCCTGGCTCATTCCTGAACACAACACACACACAGTGCTGGGCATGTAACTGTACACACCTAAATGCATTGCCTTCTAGATTTCCAGGGATATGTTTAAAGTTTTCAAAGTTCCTATGGACATCTCATATCCTCATATTTTCCTTATAAGCTTTTTATATAGCCTTTTGTTTGCCCAAACTTTTATCCAACTCCACAGGGAGCTACAATGTTCAATTGTCTCAATGTATAGCTCTTTCAGTGATGTTTAATTTTTAAAAATGTCTCACTCTGATAAAAATAACTAAGTTAATAAAGTATTTAGAGAAGGAATAAACAGGGAAAAACCTTCACAAAGTCACGTTTCATTCAAAATCATTCTATGCCTGGTTGATCTCTCACATTCTGCAAATCTCAGTGCAAAGGTCATTTCTTCAAGGGAGTCTTTATTGAGATTCCAAAACAACCTCAGGCAATGCTTTACACTGCTATAAATCCTGGAAACTGATAGACCATATCACAGTGTATATATCTGAATATTTGTATAATTTTTTTTACTATTTGTGTAATTATTTGACTACTGGACTATTGTCTCCCCTTTCTTTTTACTTCCTTAACACAGAATCATTTATCTGTTTTGTTCATTCCTGTATCCTCACAATCTACACCACTTATTGTTACATCGAAGATTAAAGATGTATTGCATAATGGCATCTCTATATTCCAGCCATAGAGAACTTGTCTAATTCCATGACTTTATTTCCTCTACATACAACCATAATTCCAATCAGTCTCTGGAGGTCCATATGCTGAGTTTTTCACTGCCTGCTGAACCTCTCTACAACAGAGGTCCATTGGGAACTCAAAACTAAGTGTCCTCCCCTCACATATCTATTTTCATCTTTTCCATATGCTAACTTATCATATAACCTCTATTGAGAATATAAACTTAGGAACATTTTTATTTGTAGTTTCTTTTCACATTCTTTATTTATTTGGAATTATGTCTTCCTATTACCAACTATACAATTATCAATTTGTTTTCAAACATGCTACTAGAGATGTTTTTCAAATTCTACAGTAACTTTTCAAATGATATCTAAATTTCTAAAACTGATGGTTTGTCCTTCCAATCTTTTTAAAATCTTAAGTCCTGTATTCAATTCCATCCCTTGCACTTATGTATTTTGAAATAAATATTGCACCAGATTTTTACTGATCCCTGAAAGTGCCTCTCTAAATCTAAGCAGCCATTTTTAATTTATTCTTATTTAAGCATAACTGGCATAAAACATTAACTTTAAGATGTACAAAGTGATTTGATAAATTTATATATTGCAAAGTGATTACCATCATAGCGTTAGCTAACACCTACATCATGTCAAAATTATCGTTGTGTTGTATGTGACAAGAGAGAGAGAAAGAAATTGAAGACCTCTTCTTTTAACAAATTTCAAGTATAGTATTGTTAACTATATGATTATAGTGCTGCAAATTAGATCCCCAAAACATATTTATCTTCTAACTGCAAGGTTGTAACCATTGGCCAACATCTCCCCAATTTTCCCATCCCTGTGTAACCACCATTTTACTTTGTTTAATGACTTCAGATTTTTTAGACTTCACATGTAAATTG
Organism: Mustela lutreola; assembly: GCF_030435805.1. Taxonomy (NCBI): domain Eukaryota; kingdom Metazoa; phylum Chordata; class Mammalia; order Carnivora; family Mustelidae; genus Mustela; species Mustela lutreola. The sequence goes on from NC_081297.1 coordinate 91,196,110, forward strand.
TATCATTCTATCATACAGTATTTGTCTTTCTCTGTCTGAATAATCTCACTTAGCATTATGCCTTTAAATTTCACCCAGGTTGTTGCAAATGGCAGGATTTCCTCCTTTCACGAGGCTGAATAATATTCCATTATATGCACATACATACTTCATCTTCTTCATTCATTCAATGATGGTCACTTAGGATGCTTCCCTATCTTGGTTATTGTGCATAACAGTGTAATAAACATGGAAACGCTGATATCTTTTTTCATATATCTTTTTAATATCTTGTTTTCATTTCCTTTGCATATATACCCCAAAATTAAAACTAAGGTTGTAAGTAAATTTCCTACTATCTTCCATAATGGCTGAACCAATTTACATTCTCCCCAACGGGGCAAAAAATTTCTCTTTTCTTCACAACCTCACAAATACTTATTTCTTGTCTTTTTGATAATAGCCATTCTAACATGTATGAGATGATATCTCATCATAACTTTGATTAGTGATGTTGAGTATTTTTTCAAGCATCAGTTGGTCCTTTGTATATTCACTGGAAAAATGTCAATTCAGATACCATGTCCATTTTTTAACTGGGCTTCTATTTTATTCTTACTGAGTTGAATGAGTTCTTTATATAATTTGAATATTAACACTTTATCTGATGTATGGTTTGCAATATTTCTCCCATTTCTCAGGCTGCCTTTTCATTTTTCTTTAGATTGCTTCTTATGCTGTGCAGTAGAATTTTAGTTTGATGTAGTCCTCTTAGTTTAATTATGCTTCTTGTGCTTTCAATACCATATTTAAAGAATCATTACCAAAACCAATGTCAAGGAGGATTCTTCTATTTTCTTCTAGAAGTTTTATGATTTAGGTTTTATGTTTAAATGTCAATCTATTTTTTTAGAGTAAAGTAAGATAGTTGTCCAATGTATTTATTGATTTCCCAACACCATTTATTGAAGAGACTGTCCTTTTCCCATTGAATATTCTTCGCTTCCTAGTCAAGTATTTGTCAGCCTCATATGTCAGAGTTAATTTCTGGACGCTTGATTCTGTTCCATTGAACTATGTGTCTATTTTTATGCTGGTACCATAAGGTTTTGATTACTATACCTTTGTAGTATAATTTGAAATAGGAAGTATGATGCCGTCATGACCATGGGATATTTCTTTTATCTTCAATTTCTTTCACCATATTCATGTAAGTTTCAGTGTATAAATCTTTCGCTCTCTTATTGAATTTATTTTTAAGTATTTTTTGATGATATTGTGAATGGATTGCTTTTATTATTTGTTTTTCAGATATTGTGTTGCTAGTTGATAGAAAGACAACTGATTTCTTTATGTTGATTTTATATCCTGGAACTTTACTAAAATCATTGATTAGCTCCAACAGTTTTCTGGTTGAGTCTTTAGGATTTTCTAATAATAAGGTGATATGATCTGCAAATAAGACAATTTTACTTCTTCCTTTCTGATTTGTATGCTTTTAATTTCTTTATCTTGCCTGATTGCTCCAGGTAGACCTTTTAGTACTGCATTGAATAAAATTGGTTAAGAGTGGGCACCTTTGTCTTGTTCCCAATCTTAGCAGAAAAGCTTTCAGCCTTTCACCACTGAATACTATTTTAGCAGTGGATTTGTTTTATGTGATCTTTATACCCAAGTTGTTAAAGATTTTTATCATGAGAAGATGCTGTGAATTGTCAAATGCTTTTCCTGTATCTGTAGACATATATATGTAATTTTTATATTTGTGTCAATTATGAAAGGTATATCCCTTGAATCTCGGGATTACACCCCACTTGATTATGCTATTGTCTTTCTAATGTGCTGTTCAATTTAGTTTTCTAATATTTTAAAAACTGTTACACCTATTATTCACCAGGAATATTGGACTATCTTTTCTTGTAGTATCTTTATGTGGCTTTGGTATAAGGGTAATGCTGCCTTGTAAAATAAGTTTGGAAATGTTCCTGTTTTTCAATAATTTGAAAGATTGTGAGAAATACTAGAGTAATTCTACTTTAAATGTTCAGTAGAATTCACCAGTAAACCATCTGGTTCTGGGCTTATGTGGGTTAGGAAGATCTGATTACCAATTCAATCTCTTACTCATTATTGGTCTGTTCAGATCTTTTTTTTTTTTTCTTTTAATTTCTCCATGATTCAGTCTTGGTAAATTGTATCATTCCATGAATTTGTCCTTTTTTCCCAGGTTACCCAATTTATTGACATATAGATGTTCATAGCAGTCTCTTATGATCCTATGTACTTCTGTAACATTAGCTGCAATGTCTCCTCTTTCATTTCTCATTTTATTTAATTGATTCCTCTATTTTTCTTAATCAGGCTAAAGGTTTATCAGTTTTGTTTATTTTTTCAAAACTAGCTCTTAAGTTTTTCTATATTTTCTATTGTTTTTCTGGTCTCTATTTCATCATTTTCAATATGATCTTGTTATTTCCTTCCTTCTGCTAACCTTGGGCCTATTTTGTTCTTTTTTTTTTTTTTTCATAGTTCCTTGAAATATAAACATATGTGGTTTATTTGAGATCTTCCTTTTTTTTTTCTTAATAAAGACATTAGTTGCTGTAAACTTCCCTCTAAGAACTTGCTTTCACAGCATCCCATAGGTTTTAGTATGTTGTATCTCCATTTTCATTTGTTTTAAGATTTTTTTTTTATTTTCCAATTTCATCATTGACTCATTAGCTGTTCAGTGTTGTTCAGCTCCCACATTTGTAAATTTTCCAGTTTTCCTCTTCTTAATTTCAAGTTTTATAACACCATGGTCAAGCAGATACTTGAAATGATTTCAGTCTTCTCACATTTCCTAAGACTTATTTTGTGAACTATCATGTGATCAATCCTGGCAGGTGTTCTGTATGCACTTGAGAAAAATGTATATTCTGCTGCTGTTGGATGGGATGTTCTGTATATGTCTGTTAGATCCATTTTGTCTAAAGTATGGAACAAGTCTAATGTTTCATTTTTTTTTTCCTATCTGGATGATTTTTTTGCACTACTGGGTATTTGCCCCAAAGATACAGATGTAGTGAAAAGAAGGGCCATCTATACCCCAATGCTCATAGCAGCAATGGCCACGGTCGCCAAACTGTGGAAAGAACCAAGATGCCCCTCAACAGACAAACAGATAAGGAAGATGTGGTCCACAAATACTATGGACTATTATGCCTCCATCAGAAAGGATGAACACCCAACTTTCATATCAACATGGATGGGACTGGAAGAGATTATCTGAGTGAAATAAGTCAAGCAGAGAAAGTCAATTATCATATGGTTTCACTTACTTGTAGAGCATAAGGAATAATACGGAGAACATGGGGAGATGGAGAGGAAAAGGGAGTTGGAGGAAATCGGAGGGGGAGACTAAATATGAGATCTGTGGACTCTGAAAAACAATCTGAGGGTTTTGGAGGGGTGGGGAGTGGCAGGTTGGGGTGAGCCTGGTAGTGGGTATTATGGAGGGCACATATTACATGGAGCACTGGGTGTGCTGCATAAGCAATGAGTTCTGGAACACTGAAAAAAAAATTAAGAAAATAAATTAAAATTTAAAAATAAATAAATAAATAGGTGTGCTGAAATGTATTTGTTTTGTTAGATCATGAAATTGTTATATGCAAAAGGTATAGTTAGTTAAAATATTCATTTTCTTTTATAGGTTTATTGTAACTTTATTTCAAGTTTATTTTATTACTAAATTTATAATTATAAAAATAGGTGCATATTAAAAATTAAAATAGAATAAATAGTATATAATCAACTTAACATTTTCTAATGTTTTTTTTTATTTTGTCAGAAACTTTCTATGTATTTGTGAACTTTTGTAGGCCTAAGAGCAAACACATACACATACACACAGACATATTTATAGATATGTATCTTTATTTTCACATAACACAAAAGATGTAATAAATACCAATCACAGATTCTACACAATGTATAAGAGGAAATGTTTTGTTTCTTTATATGGTAATGGAAAGTGAGAATTCTGGTCAATTGGAAATAAGACTGAACAGAAAATAGTGTATGTGATAGAATAAATGTTGTTTTGATGCATTTGTGTATCTAAAGTAATTTGAATGTGGTTTTTACATTACTTTCTAAATGATATGTTGGTCACTTGAGGTGAGAGGGGAATAGCAGAAAACAAACCCAATAATGGCTTTTCAATAGATATTGCTTGTTTTCTAAGGAAGTAAATAATTTTACCAGTAGTCTGCCATCATTTATGGGGCTCCTGTCTTCACACTGAATCCCAAAACAACTTGAGAGCATTTTCTTTAGAAAAGTGCACCAAAATAACTGATATGGAATAATTAATGGCTAGAAATGGTAGGAAAAAATATAACTTCTAGGTTCAGATGAGCTCTTTTAATGATTTTTCTTAGGCTATAGAGGAAATTGCAAGGGAAAAAAAAAAGGATATGACACTTAGGATGAAGGAAAAGAAAGAGAAGTTCTGGAAATAAATTTCTAAGAAATTTTCAAAATACAAGTTTTTAATCTATCTTCCTTCAATGAAATGACAACTTTTCAAATGTTGGTCCTGTTTATAGTCTAAACAAGGTATGTGTTGTCAATCATATATTAAAGGATCACTGAATGATGGAAAGTGTTGTATCACTTAGTCTAATACTTGAAACATGGTCATTTTTATTAAGGTAAGAAAATTTTCCCACTTTATTCACATTTTCCATTTTATATCTTTAGATCAAACCAATGCTTCCTCTCTACATTGTCTTAGAAGAAGAAAGTTTTCACTATACATTTTACTTTTATTATTTATTTTGTCTCTAGTTCCTTTTGAGACTATCCTCTCCACACTAGGTTCAGACAGAGAAATCCAATGCCCTTAGTTGGCAAAGATGATCCACCAGCATCTATTCTTCATATCTTGTTTGGGAGGCAGAAATGCCTTCCAAATTTTAACTGAGTCTTTTCACCTTTGCAGCCATGTCTACTTTATGACTAAGTTTTAGTCCAGTGAAATTGAGCAGAAGTTATATAGGAAATTTCTATGACACCGTCTGTGTCAAAACTCCTGCCTAGACTTTATCTTTCATTTTTCCCTTCCCACTGGTTAAAATTCAGGAGGGTTGTTTGTGATCTACCTTGTCCAAGAAAAACACTAGATCTTCACTATATATTAACTAACTAGAATTTTAATAAAAACCTGAAACAAAACAAAAAGTAACACTAGATCTTAAAATCACATGAAAACCACACGTTGAGGATGAAAAGCCACCCTGGCAAACAAAAATCTTGGATAATCAACTGGACCAGCCTCCACACACCCTTCCTGGGCTATTTTTGGAGAGAAAGAAAGGGAAACAAAACAAAATAATACCAACAAAAAAAACAAACAATGGACCAAAACAAAAAACTGCTGATTTATTTATGCCACAGTATTCTGGGGTCTTAAAGATTTCATGGTTTTACCTACACACTAAATGATGCCAAAACTGGCAATGGAAATAATATGCTGCTACCAGTTAAACAAACAAACAAACAAACAAACAAAAATTAGAAGTGGATAGTAAGAAAACCTGTATTGGAAACTGGAAAGCTCTAAGCCTTTTTATGTTATGGTCAAGTATTTCAACTGTTATCTGCAATAACTTAGAAAGCAGAACACATGCTTTAAAGAGAATGTGATTCTAGGGCTTGGGAATGAAAACAGAATGTTGCCATTATTTAATGTCCCTTAATGCTTTTAGCAAGGAATTATAAGAAATAGATAAGCCCAGTCAAAAAAACGACAAATTCCTATGCAGAGATGGAATAGACTATAATTCCTTAAGGAAGGTTTTATCTACCTTTGTCCTAAGTTAGTGTAATAATTTTTAGTAGGCAGGGGTGGAATAGTTATTTGCTTATTTAACTCAAACAATGGAAAATAATACTGCAGATATTTCTTCAGTGGCTCTCATTATGACTTTTCAAACAGAAAAATTGAAGCTAGCCTAATGGTAAAGATCCAATTAAGGAGTATTACCTTTCCCCATTAACCATTTTTTTAAAAGATTTTATTTATCTATTTGACAGAGAGAAAGAGAGAGAAAGCAGGGGGAGCAGCAGAGAGAGAGAAGCAGGCTCCTTGCTGAGCAGGGAGCCCAATGTGGGGCTTGATCCCAGGACTCTGGGATCATGACCTGGGCCAAAGGCAGATGCTTAACCGACTGAGCCACCCAGGTGTCCCTTAACCATTTTATTATTATTATTTTTTAGATTACAACCACAAATGAAGAAGAAAGGGGATAATTCTGAAATAGAAGCCAGTATTTATTATAGGTTTAGAGAACTATATACAAAAATTAACTTTAGTATGACTGATGGTACATGAAAGTTATTGAAACTATATTAATCTGAAGTTTTTTAAAATTATATTGTCAAAGAAATATCCAGCCAAACTTTGAAAATCCATGTGATTGTTTGAATCCTAAAATTATTCCTAAACTTTGAAATCTGCACTAGCAGAAAGTGGTTGTAGAAGCTGGACAGTTCTGTAATGCCCACTCCAATACAGTCACAAAAGATAATGAACATGGAAGACTGATCTAAAAGACTAAATCAGGGCTCATGAAGACCAAGATCAAGTTATCTCTTTCCAAAAAAGAGTACCAAGATTTAATAAAGAAACTTGTTCCAATGCTAGAACAGAGAATTTGTGCAATTTCTGTTCAGCAAGACCTTGTCATTCATATGAATGATAATTCTCATGTCTCCTAGTTTTCCCTTTTCCAAATGGAAAGATGTTTTGGCATTTATATATATTACTCTCCTTTAATGATAGTTATCTCTTGAGAACACTGAACATGGATGGACACCCTTAAGACCAAGGAGACTGGAGAGTAGAAATTGTAAACTATTCCCCAGATGTGTTTTCCCACTCATACTTCTAGTAGTTAACCCTCTTTACTTATCTTTAGCTAAGCATATATCTGCTCAACCTACGACTATATTTCTCAGTCTTCTTAAAGCTGGGTGTATTCATGTGACTAAGTTCAGTAAAAAGGGATTTGAATAGAAGTTATATATTCAATTCTCAGGTTATCTACCTTACATTTGAAGCTTCTTGTCCTAGATTTCTTGCTCCCTACTTTGCATGGGCATGGTATTAATGAACTTCTGTTTATCATTTTGTAAGTACGGATGAACCAGCAAATTAAGTCCAGACCTGGAAACCACATGTTGACAATGAAAGTTGAGAGGTATCAACCACCCAGCTTAGCTACTAACCTATGATTAGTTCCTTAATAAACTTTTAGAGTATAATCTTCCTATCTTTCCTGAACTCTTATGGGGAAGAACACACTATCATCTTATTTAAGATACTACATTTTAAGAGTGTATCTGTTAAAGCAGCTTAATTTATACTTTAACCTACATAACAATAGCATTATATTATCAAACTACAATTGCTTACTCCTTGTGTGCTGCCAAACCAGAAACCCCTCTGAGTTAAAAGATTATTTGATTTCATATTTTCTGTTGCTCCTTAGTAGTTCTGACTACTTCTCCAAGCCTACTGTGATGGTTAATTTTAGGTGTCAAGTTGGCTGGTCAAACATTACTGTGGATGTTTCTGTGATAGTGCTTTCCTGGTTGAAATTTACATTTAAATTGGCAAATTTTGAGTACAACAGATTACCCTTCATAATGTGGGTAGGCCTCTTCCAATAAGTTGAAGGCATTAATAGATCAAAGACTGACCTCTCCTGAACAATAAGGAATTCTTCCAGCAAACTGGTTTTGGTTTGCCCTTTATTTAACAATTCCCAAAGTCTCCAGCCTTGCCAATCTTCTCCACCAGATTTTGGATGCACAAAGCCTCTAATTCCTTAAAAGTTCACCTCCCATTCTCTATCCTTCTCTCACCACACACGCATGTTGGTTCTGTTTCTCTGGAGATCTCTGATAAATACATCCACCATGCTACTTCTCAGTGTTTAAGTCCATTAAAAAAATCACCATTTTGCTACAGACAGTCTGTATCTCAAATTTGGATTATTCCTTTTTGCTAAAAATGTTTACTGAAGATTTATTATGTATCAGACTAACCTTGAAATACAAAAGAGTCTCTGTCTCATAGGGCTTACATTCTGTGGAAAAGACAGATAATACACAAATACACACACTCACACCCCTAAAAACATACATACAGGCATACATACTTAAAATGGTGAAAGTTTTGTAAAGAAAAACCAAAAAAGCTCAAGAAGAACTGAAAGGGAGTCCCATTAGAGAGAGTGTCAGGGGAGAGTATCTCTTGAGGATCCAAGAGCTTGAGTGAGGAAGTTGGCCACGAGGACACTTTTATAAAAAAGAAGTCCAGGCTGAGGAAATAGTAAGGGCAAATTTCTTATGGTGCTTTTGAGGAACATTCAACTAGAATGTAGTGGATGGAGTAGCCTGAAAATTAAGGTGGAAGGGGGTTTCTATATTTGAGATTCTAAATTCTGCTTAAAAAGGCAGAAGTTAAACTAGGGACAAGAACCCCTTAGTATTTCTGAGACTACCTTTCCAGAGTATATATTTTGAAATTTCTAGATATGTTTGGAAGTCATTCAACATTTCTAAGAAATAAGGTCTCTTCCACATGTTGATAACTTATCAAGAAAAATTCCTAAAAGTTACCTCAAGTTAAAGGTGAGATAAATGTTTCATTCTGTATTTATATAGTTGCATTCCCTTTTTTATTTTTTTAATTCCTGGTAAATTTTCTAGAACTGAAGTGGACTAACCTAGTTTCAGTAGCACTTAGGAATTAGGAGAACTAGTATGAGCTCCAACTTTGACTCTAGTCCAATGCACTAATCAACTGAAGAGCCACCATTTGCCCCTAAGCCTAGAATAGTAAGGAAGTGAAACCAGTCTTTAGGGGAATAGAGGGAGAAGCTTGAGGACCAGGGTTACCTATCAATATGGAAATTCTTACTTTACCAATAGAGAGGGTCTGAATTGTATTTTATTAAAGTGATGGCATGTTTTCTTACAATGTATAGATATTCTTGTATCCAATCTTATAACTCTGGATTTTAGCCCTCAATTGTTCTCTTAGTCCTAGTGTTGATCACCAGGACTTATTAGCAGAGGTGAAAGTTGAAAAACAGAGCCTTCAAATCCATTGTTATTAATTATTTTATGACCACCTCAGGAGGATGAGGCCTCCTTAAAAATGTTGTCCCTAAATAATCATATAACAAAATCTGGATCCTCCATATAAGCAAGAAAAAGACAATCTCAGTGCTGAGTCAAGAAGCCAATCACTTTTTTTTTTTTCCCCTTTCAGGAAGCTGTTGGAAATGGTAGCCATTTCACGCCAGATACTACATTTAAAATATAGTAACTCAAAGAGGTTTAAATTTAAAAGAGACTCTACAAAGGTTTAGCTTTAGCTGCGTGATAAAGTAGCTTTAGACATGGTAGCACTTTCTATCACCATTCCAGGCCCAAAGGGGGAAAAGGAAGGAGGCGTTATTAGAACACACTGGAACAGAGACACAGAAATTAGGGAATCTAGCTAGGGAAATAAGTGTTCTGACTTCATTCTTCTTACTCCTATGGTACCCTGCAGAAATGCCCCTGTAAGTCAAACTCAACAGTAAGAAAGAAGGTGTAGGAACTGTGATGGAATCTGGGATAGTGAGCAAGACAGAGAAGGATCAAAAATTAACCTGGAAGAGGAAATGGGAACTATCAAATATATTTCCCTCTTTCTAGCTAGACAGCAGAATCTGTCCCAAGGTAATTTTATTAAGTGAAATCTCTAAAAGTGAGATAGAAATAATTATTTATTTCTTCCTATTATTGATAGAGATAATACGTGAGAGATAAACTAACTGCCCTACTTCAGTATACCAAAGAAGGATAAACTTTATATCCATATATTAATAACTATTCCTTTGAGGAATGAGGTGGAGGTAGCCAGAGATATTGGAAATGTTTCTTTAAATCACTCCCCCATCCCAGTTCGAAGGAGAGCTTCCTGTCAATGGGCTCAAAACTTGGAAAGCGGAACATCTCAACTTACAGTGCTCACAGATGCAAGCATACAAAGTTAATAATTTTCACAAGACAAAATTGTCCAGGCACATTTATCACACTCATAATATCCAGATTCATTTGTCACTTTTAAAGAATAGTATAGTTAATATTGGAAATACATTTGCTTCCTTTCTGAAATGAGGATTCTGAGCCTGACCTAAGGCTACTCTTTAAGGATTTGCAAAGTGAAGCCTTAAATGAAAAGATGAGTCTTTTCAGTTCTTTCTAAAGGTCACTATGCTGAAGATCATAGTAACCTTTATTTTGTAAGTCCCAAAGCACCAGAAATACCCATGTAATATAAACTAAGATTTTCCTTTATTTCAAAATCTAGTGTTATTCAATAAAGTTTGAATTTAAAATATACATATTTAAAATTCAAAGGAAGTATGTATATACCTCATTAACAAAAATTAAATTAAAGTTAATTTTTAAAAGAACCACTCAAGTGAGATCTTGCTTCAGTTAAACATCTTTGGATGGAAAAAGAACACGATTATTTTTCTTTCATTGAAAATCCCAGATGAGAGTACAATACTATATCCTGTATTTCTTATTGGTTTATAATTCACTTAGAGAGTATATTATGTTGTATATTATAAAATTGCATTATAATACTTTTAACTACAGAGACATGTTTTCATTTATACCACAGCTGACACAGGTACTGGTACATTTACTAACAATAAAGAAACAACACCAAAAACAATAAAGTGTTAATTTGATAACATTATCAAAAATACTATGCACAAAACCCAAAGTCAAACAGCAAAAAAAAAATATCTACAAAAAAGTAACAAATAATTTTAATATATCAAAAGAGCTTACCAATCAGAATTTTTAAAAAAACTATTTAACTTAATTGAAAAAAGTTTTTTGTATTTTTTTAGATTTATTTATTTGAGAGAGAGAGAGAGAGCAAGCATGAGCAGGAGGGAAGGAGAAAGAATCTCAAGCAGACTCCATACTCCCATGGAGCCCAAGGTGGGGCTCAGTCTCATCACCCTGAGATCAGGATCTGAGTGGAAACTGAGTCAGAACTCAACCAATGTGCCACCCAGTCGCCTCAGAACTGAAAAAGTCGCCTCACACATCGAATTTGTCTACATCTCTCAATTTCCACCTTAGTTCTAATCATCGTGATTTTTCTCTCTCCTATACTATAAAAATAGCCTGTTAACTCTTCTAGTAGCTTCCACCCTTGCCTTTCTGGTTAATCCATTATCCACATATCAACCAAAGTAATCTTAGTAGCACATCAAACTGATCATGCTCCTTCCCCCAGTTTAAAAGTTTTAATTACTTACCACCACCCTTAAAAGTAATTGATAATTTTAACCCATGGTTAAAGACTCTTTCATGGGACTGTTTCTACACACCACTCTGATTTCTTCCCTTTACTCTCTTTCCGCTAGCTAGCTTTGCTCTAGTAATATCTATATATTCTCACTGAAGACCCCAGGCTTGTCCCCATTTTAGACTTATCCTGTCTCTTCAGAAAGCCCTTCCCTGAAAATGGCTTGTGACTTACTTCCTAACTTAATTCTAATCTCTGCTTAAATTCCCCAAGCTTTTTTCTCATCTCAGGATCTTAACATATACTGCCAAATCTTCCTTAAATTTTTTATCTATTTTATTATAAACATCTGGTTCCTTATTATTTTTCTATTTTCTAATTATGCATAAACTTTATAGAGTCAACCTGCATAAACTTTGTATCTAAAAGGTATTCCACATATCTAACTTTAAAAAAAGGCTGTCCTGTCTTCTACTCATAGCATGATCAATGAGAAAATAAAATACATTTTATCTTCTACAGTAGATGGAAGTATCTATGCTGTGAACAGTGTTCTATGATGTCCTTCCAATACCTGTTCCTGGTATATATACTCATATAATCTCTTCTTGTTGAGTGTATGTGGGGCTTGAGAATAGAATGGAATACTGCTCCCATTATCAAGTTACTAAGTAGTTGATTATGAATTAGTCATAAGAGAGATTATTCTGGAAGCATCTAATCCAAGCTGATGAGTCCTTTTGAAAATGTGAGGGAAGACATTCTTCTGATGGACTCAAATTTGAAGGAAACTGCCATGTTGTAAGGAAGGGAACCCCAACCTATTAGGATAACCAGATAAAGACAAGGCCGACAACAAAAATCAGAACAATATCCCTCATGACACTGGCTCAAACAGCTTTAATAATATATTAAATCAAATCTAGAAACATGTAAAAATATAATACATCATGAACAAATTGGATTTATTTAATCCAGGAAGGCAAGGTTAGTTCATCACCTGAAATTTAGTCAGTTATTTCACCATAACAACAAATTGGGAAAAAAAGAAAGAAAGAAAGAAAGAAGGAAGAAAGAAAGAAAGAAAGAAAGAAAGAAAGGAAGGAAGGAAGGAAGGAAGAAATCTTAACAGTGTCAGAGAAAGCATTTGCCAAAATTCAACATTCATTCATAAGAAAACCTTGATGCATACTAGAAATAGAAGAAAATTTCCTTATTCTCGTAAAAGACATTAGGAACAAACCTATCAGTGATATACTTACCACTAACACCAAATTCATTCTTTCTAAAATTCAGGAGGAGGATAAGATGACTCCCATTTCCATTAACATTGTACCAAGGTTCTAGCCAAAAAACATTAACTAAAACTTAAGCTGTGAATAAATACAAAACTCTTTAGGTAACCCAGCTCATTTGAGTGAGTTTGGTAGTCTGTATTTTAAAGAATTTGTCCTTTACATCTAAGTTACCAAATAAGGCAAGAAAAACAAAAAGCATACAGATTAAAATAAAGCAAAACTATATTTTGCATACTCTTTAACTGTCCAAACAATTCCAGATATTAAAAAAAATAATACTGATATCAATAGGTGTATTCAGCAAGGTCACAGGAAAAAAGGTCAACACTAAAAATCAAATTTCATTTCTATATAGCATCAAGAAATGAACAACAACAGACATTTAAGTGTATATATTATATATGTGTGTGTATATATATTATGGAAATATACATATATATAATTTTTGCATTGAAAAATCACAAAGTTCTTAGGAATAAATTTGCAAAATATGTGTAAGACTCACACACCAAAAACTATAAAATATTTCTGGAAAATATTTAAAAGATCTAAATCAATGGGGGAAATGTACTGTGCCCAAAGATCAGAAGAAGACTCAATATCATTAAGTTGTTAATTCTTCTCCAATTGAACTACAGATTCAAACCAAGATTGACCAAAATCCCTGTGATATTTTTGTATTTGCTGTTATTATCATTGAAAATGAGAAAATACAAAGGCTTTACAGAAGACATAGATTATGTTTAAAGGTAGTACTAAATTTAAAAAGGAAAAATAATAAAATCTGGGAATTACATGGTAGAACACAATCAACTTATGATATTATATCATAAATAATAGTGGAAAAGAAATCTACTTTATAGTTAGAAATAAAAATATATCATTTACAGGTAATAATCAAATAATAGAAGTGTAAATATATTCTGTTATATAAAAGTAAAAACTTAAAAATATTTATAATCAGAAAAAAATGAATTGTAAAGGAGAGAAAATATATAAAAATGTATTACTTTCATTTTTTTTTACTAGTAAGATAATTAATGCTATTTTAAAAATAGAGCATGATACATATGCAATCAACTTTAGTTATGCATTTACTGAAACAAAATACATACCCACGTAAATTATCAATATAAACAAAACAAAAAAAATCAATGTAACAAAATAAGACAAACAACCTAATAACAGAAAACATAACTAAATCTGACTACAGAATTCAAATCAAACATTTCTGTCAAATCAAAGGAAACATTTTTAATAGAGCATTGGTTATATAAATTAAGTTGCAGCCATACAATGAAATATGTACAATATAGATGTAGCCATTGAAAAGAACAAGTCAACTTTGTATATACAGATGAGAACAGTCTTCCAGTAAAAATTACAAAATGAAGAAAGGTGAGTGAGTTCATATTTTTCTTTTAAATCACACACATACACACACAGAGTATCTCTGAGAAGATGTAGAAGAAATAATTGAATATTGATTTCCTTTGAACATAGAATTTGGAAGAGACTCTAGAGAGACACTTTTCACAGTATATGCTTTTATATATTTTAAATTTTGTGCATGTACATTATTTTATTGATTCTAATACAAATAACGCTGTTTTTAATAGGTACTTCCTGCTTTCTATAACATCTCATTCACATCTTTCAGAATATAAAAATTTATAATAAGAAATAAATTTGTTTTTGTGTTTATTATTTATCAGTCCTATGAGGTCATAAGCTTTTTATATAATGAAGCCAAGTGTATTTCCTACTGTGCAGAACCTGGTCTACAAGTAGACTCTAAATATGCACATTTTGCAGGACAGAATGAACATAATCAAGTTAATAAAAGATAGATGACTGAATCAATCAAGAGAAAAGGAGTCAAGTGAGTTTTAAAAATTATTTATAATCTGAAGCAACCACATACAAGTTAAAACCAAAAAGAAATATCATTTTGCCTACTTAATCTTTGAAACACTTTATTATTATATCCAATACTTGTGGATGTATGCAAACAGACACTTTGAAACATTGCTGTGTTAAAATTAATAATGTCTATCAGAGAAGTTTTCATAAAATAGAAAAACTGGACTTAACATGAAGTTCCAAACAATAAAGGATTGACTAAAGTATCAGGTATAAAACCTATGATAAAATACTATGATGAGGGGGGCGCCTGGGTGGCTCAGTGGGTTAAGCCACTGCCTTCGGCTCAGGTCATAATCTCAGGGTCCTGGGATCGAGTCCCGCATTGGGCTCTCTGCTCAGCGGGGAGCCTGCTTTCTCCTCTCTCTCTCTGCCTGTCTCTCTGCCTACTTGTGATCTCTCTCTGTCAAATAAATAAATAAAATCTTAAAAAAAAAAAAAAAAACACTATGATGAGGGGCACCTGGGTGGCTCAGTGGGTTAAAGCCTCTGCCTTTGGCTCAGGTCATGATCCCAGGGTACTGGGATCAAGCCCCACATTGGGCTCTCTGCTCAGCAGGGAGCCTGCTTCCTCCTTTCTCTCTGCCCGCCTCTCTGTCTACTTGTGATCTCTGTCTGTCAAATAAATAAATAAAATCTTAAAAAAAAAAAAACACTATGATGAAAAACAAATTTATAATAATGCTACAGAACTTTTTTTTCACATATAAAGAACCAACCTGTTTATATTTCTGAACATATTTTCCAAAAGAAAAACTATATGGGGCAGCTGGGTGGCTCAGTGGGTTAAAGCCTCTGCCTTCAGCTCAGGTCATGATCTCAGGGTCCTGGGATCGAGCCCTGCATCAGGCTCTCTGCTTAGCAGGGAGCCTGCTTCCTCCTCTCTCTCTCTCTCTCTGCTTGCCTCTCTGCCTACTTGTGATCTCTATCAAATAAATAAATAAAATCCTTAAAAAAAAAATGAAAAACTATATGAACACAGACACACATACATTGCAAAAATACTGAAAATACCTGAGTGGCTCAGTTGGTTAAGCATCTGACTCTTGATTTTGATTCAAGAGGTCCTGATCTCAGGGTTGTGAGATCAAGTACTGCATCAGGCTCCATGCAGGGCTTGAAGCCTACTAAGATTCTATCTCCCAGGGGAGTAAAAAAAAAAAAAAATTCTCTCCCAATTCTCTAATTTCCCTTTCTATATTTTCATTGTTAGTGTATAAGAAAGCAACTAATTTCTGTGTATTGATTTTGCATCTGCCATTTACTATAGCACCAAGAATCATAAGATAACTGGGAATAAACCTAAACAGAGGTAAAGGATCTGTACTCAAGGAACTACAGAATGCTCATGAGAGAAACTGAAGAAGACAAAAAAAGATGGAAAAACATTCCATGTTCATGGATCATTAGAATACACATTGTTAAACTGTCTATACTGCCCAGGGCAATCTATACTTTCAATGCCATACTGGTCAAAATTCCACCAGCATTTTTCAAAGTGCTGTAACAAACAATCCTAAAATTTGCATGGAAAGAGAAAAGACCCTGAATTGCCAAGGAAAGATTGAAAACGAAAAAGAAAACTGGGGGCATCATGTTGCCTGAGTTCAAGCTTTACTACAAAGTTGTGATCACCAAAACAGCATGGTACTGGCACAAAAACAGACACATAGACTAGTGGAACACAGTGGAGAACCCAGATATGGACCTGCAACTCTATGGTCAAATAATCTTCACAAAGCAGAAAAAAATACCCAGTGGAAAAAAAAGATAGTCTCTTCAATAAATGGTGCTGGGAAAATTGGAAAGCTATGTATAGGAGAATGAAACTCAACCATTCTCTTACACCATACACAAAGATAAACTCAAAAGGGATAAAAGACCTCAACGTGAGACAGGAATCTATCAAAATCCTAGAGAAGAACATAGGCAGTAACCTCTTTGACATCGGCCACAGCAACTTCTTTCAAGACATGTCTCCAAAGGCAAAGGAAACAAAAGCAAAAATGAACTTTAGGGACTTCATCAAGATCAAAATCTTCTGCACAGCAAAGGAAACAGTCAACAAAACAAAAAGGCAACCCATGAAATGGGAGAAGATATTCACAAATGACACTACAGACAAAGGGCTGATATCCAGGATCTATAAAGAACTCTTCAAACTCAACACAAAAAAACAATCACACCTAAAAATGAGCAGAAGACATGAACACTTCTCCAAAGAAGACATATAAATGGCTAACAGACACATGAAAAAATGTTCATCATCATTAGCCATCAGGGAAATTCAAATCAAAACCACATTGAGATACCACCTTACACTAGTCAGAATGGCCGAAATTAACAAGACAAGGAACAACAAGTGTTGGAGAGGATGTGGAGAAATGGGAACTCTGTTACAGTGTTGGTGGAAATGCAAGTTGGTGCAGCCACTGGGAAAACAGTGTGGAGATTCCTAAAGAAATTAAAAATAGAGCTTCCCTATGACTCTGCAATTGCACTATTGGGTATTTACACCAAAGATACAGATGTAGTAAAAAAGAGGGCCATCTGTACCCCAATGTTCATAACAGCAATGGCCACAATTGCCAAACTGAGGAAAGAGCCAAGATGCCTTTCAAAAGACAAACAGATAAAGAAGATATGGTCCATATATTCAATGGAATATTATGCCTCCATTAGAAAGGATGAATACCCAACCTTTGTATCAACATGGATGGGACTGGAAGAGATTATGCTGAGTGAAAAAAGTCAAACAGAGAGAGTCAATTATCATATGGTTTCACTTACTTGTGAAGCATAAGGAATAACACATTAGGACATTAGGAGAAGGAAAGGAAAAGTGAATTGGGGGAAGGGGGAGGGGAAGACGAAGCATGAGAGACTGTGGACGCTGAGAAACAAACTGAGGGTTTTGGAGGGGAGGCAGGTGGTGGGATAGGAGAGCCTGGGTTGGGTACTAAGGAGGGCAAGTATTGCATGGAGTACTGGGTGTGGTGAATAAACAACAAATCTTGGAACACTGCAAAAATAAAAAAAAATAAGAAAATAAAAAAATATTCTCTCTCCTGCTCCTTGTGCCCCTCCCCACCACCTCTCTCTTTCTCTCTAAAAATAAAAAAAAAATAGTAATTTTTAAAAATACTGAAAATATACAAGGCAAGAAGTTCAGATTGGTTACATCTTAATGCTGGGGGTATATGTATATTTAGATATTTTTCAGATATTTTATAGTGAATATATGTGAATTTTTAAAGATAAATTTGCAACAGAAAGTAAAAGGCTTGATTCTTAACTGGCAAAACAGTGAAACAAAACAAAAAGTAATAAAACATATAATTTCTATCATGAGGCATGGTCCTATAATATTTTAAAGGATTTCTTTTCTATTTGGGGCAGGCAGAAGAGAACATTGCAGACAAGATGTGTTGGCATTTGATGTAATCTAAAGAACATGAATTTGACTCTTGTAGAGCCCTGGATTCAAATATTTCTCCATGTTTCCTCAGGACCCAGTCTGGCCTCTGTGTACCAGATGGTGGATGAATAATGGGGCTCCATAGGTACCTGCAAGATAAATTGCCTTTAACTTCTCTGAGTCTCAGTTTCCATATCCAAAATGCTGAAGTGGTGCCAACACCCTCAAAAATTTAACAAAATAATGCTCATAAAAATGCTTAGAACACAGTTATCTTAACAAATGTACATCCACCATACATGTATAAATTATAACGAACATAAACTTTCTATATGTAAATAGAGACACAGACGGGATGCCCATAAAAATGGAGGCTTATAATCGCATACTGACAAATGGAAGTGCATTATGGAAACTACACTTTGATAAAGAACAGAATAGATATGCACACAAGTGAAACATAAAAGGCCAGTGTATTTTCTATCTTACATTGGCAATTTTAAGAATAAACAGAAGGGATTTACAGAATTTGATTTATTAATAACACATTTTATTTTTGGTTCAAAACTAGGTTTATTCTTTTAGGATGGGCAGAAATGTGTGAGAAAGAAAGAAAGAAAGCCAAGATTTAAGGAAAGACTCTGAAATAAAATATGCACACACAGACTTGAAACAATCTGGTCCTAGGGTAACAAAGTAACAGGTTTTTCTCCACACATTTCCCCACCCCCAGATAGGCACTGAATTCCAGTATGCAAACAAAAGGGACATATTGTAGAGGTGATTCTTACAGCTGGAGAGACAAAAGGCTGCACTAACCAAAGCCAACGTTTAACAACCGCCTATCATGAAAAACTTGTTTCTCTCTTTTTTGAAGAAAAGTGGCATGTTTGAATAAGTGACATATTCTTTAAAGTTTCCATTTTTAAACATTAACAAATATACCTCAAAATAACAACCAACTTTCTTTTTTTTATAGAAACCCAGTTTCTCATAAATATCTGTCTGTGCTTTCATCTACATATGTGCTGCTATCTTTCCATAAACTCAATCACAGTGTAATTTAGTCTGTATTGGTAAATGTAGAAAGGCTCTCAGATGGCTTAGAAGAAATAGAACAAAATTAGTTTGGATTTTTTTCCAAGTGGATTGTCACAATCTGTGCATGTTATTTCCCTTACCGTTACATTTATGCAACATTCAGATTCCCTTTCCTCCTTTATCCATCTCCTATTTAACATAAACAGGGGAAAAATTAAGTGGTTATAATCACCTCTCAATCCTTTAATAAACTTTATACAATAGCTAAGAGACTATAATGCCTGAACGGTTGTTATTGGTTTGAATTTGGCATGTGACATCAAAGCAATAGATCTTCTGCTATGCCCAGGAAAATCTTAATCAGAGTTCCAAGCACAAATAAGCAGGGGGAAATTTTTCTGGCCCTGCTGTCTTTTAAAATTCCTGAATCTGGTCTCTTTCATGATCATCCTTCAAAGGAATCCATTTTAACATAGTTGTCAATAGACTCCAAAAATTGGTATTAAAGGAGCTTGCTTAAGAGATGTGTTTAGTCTCATTTCCAAGAAAGTTTATATTGACCGAGCACTTATTTATTGTATTAAAATGATTATTTTTTGTTAAAAACCCCTATACACAAACACTTCAACTTCTTCTATTGAATGTTATTCTAATAAGAGGATGAGACCCAAGATTTAAGCATCTTTTCCCCAACCAACGACACTGTTATCAGGACTATTTGAAATAATCAGATTTAAGATGATTCTAATTCTCCTAGATTCAATTGATTTCTTATTGTGTGCCTCCTAAATGCTTTATTCACATTTTTATGACAAACATTTCCAAACTGAATGTCAATTACCCATTTCTACTCTATTTTCTCACTTACTAGCACTCCCTATGGAGCATAGCTCCTGTCTCCTTCCCCTCTGTACCCAACATTAAAATATAGTGCTGAAACATTCCTGTAATTCAATGAATTATCTATTGTGTGGTAATCTGGTTAAAAGTCCACAGTCACAATTCTGATGTGCAGAAAACTGTTTTCACCATACTGAATATTAGGCACCTCCATTTCTGCTAGGAAGTGGATAAATAACACCACCATTTCAGATTCAAGATACCCCAGTCACTTTCAGGTTAATATGGTTTCCTTGGAGGAAATGCTCACCCTTTTAAGATTTCTCTGCCTACTCCCTTCTCTTCATCTTTCATTAGAGTTTGCATAATGGATGGGCATTAGAAGAGATAGGTTTAAAAAACAAACAAACAAACAAACAAACAACTGGGCAAATAGTCTATAATGTCCCATGAGGTTATCCAGGATTCAAGTCCCTTAGGGTATTTTTCTAGTCTCTACAGAGTCAAAGCTAACTCTCACCAGTACTGCATCCATGTTCCAGAGTGTAAGAAAGGAGGATGAGAGGAAGCGAAGGGTATAAATTATCCTATTTAAAGATATGACCTGGCATGTGCCCCAGTACCTTTGCTCTGTAGCAGCCCTACACCTCCTCCTTGGTAATTTGAGTAATGATGGCTGAGCTGTCCATGGGGTCAGGGGCTCAGCTCTGGCCAGACTCTGACCCTAGCACCACTCCTCCCTAGGGGAGAGGGGGTGGGAACCCCACAAGCTTTAGAGGGCATGGGAGCCAGGTTCTAAGGAGGATAGGGAAGGCAAGCGGGGGTGGGAGGGGTGTGCATGCATGTGCATGCACACACACACACACACACACACACAGAGACAGATATAACATGAAAGTTATACAAATTATTCTGCTTACATGTAATTGACTGAAACTTAGTTTCATGGATTATACTAACAGAAGAGGTACAGCACATATATGAATAACTACATTATAAGGAAGAAATGATTTTCATAAAAATGTATAAAAATAACATCTACAAATAGTTGAACAGGAAGCATTCATTCATCCTGAGGAATTAAGTAAAGCATTTGAGAGCAAGTCTCCTATAAAATGAACTGAATGTATTACATTTGATTGATTTATTGAACTAGTATTTAGTGACTCTCATCTATGTAAGTAATGGGAAGTGAGCTAGTAAGAAGCAAAACAATTATTGTATTTTCCTTAAGTCAGTTATTAATTATTAATTTTTATATAACTTTATTACTTGACCAAAGTAGAAATATGAAGGTGAAATCTGGAATTTCTCAAGGTTTCTATAGAGTTCAAAGTTTCTATGGGTCATAACATAGTCATACCCAATGTCATGAATCGGGGTGATGACAAAAAGGATCTTTAAGTTGTGTCTTCTTTTTATCAGTAAATGGAGAATTTACACAGACACTCTAAAGAAGACCTAAATTTTTTCTTCCTTGTCCAGAAAAGCAGTATCTGGAAAAGGAGATATTCTTAAAACTAACCTAAATCAAAACTAGCTGGACTGATTCCATATGATGGTGCACACTGCCACTCTAATAAAATCAAGCTTTGTACAATAAGTAAATAGAGGAAGAATGTATTTTGAGTAAGCAAATAACAGATTCTGTCACAGCTATGTGATCATCCAAATTGTGGCCTTTAAGTGGCTTAATTCTTGTGCAACTTAATGATTACAAAAATCCCAATGTCCACTGCCTCACCAGACAACTGACTTCATAAATGATTTCATTTCTCTATTTAATCAATGAACTACCTTTCTACTTCTTCTTCACTGTTGGAATTATAAACATTATCTTGATCTACCATATTAAAATTAAATAAATCTCCCCTCATTTCAATGATCGATACTAGGTACCTGACAATTCCTCTCCTTCCCTCTATGGCTAAGTATTTGTAAAGTAAAATTCTTATTCATTGTCTCTGCTCATTTACTCCCCTTTAACTTTCTAATCCATATGAGTCTAACCTCTGCTGCCACAACCCTAACTATGCTGAAATCAACAATGGCCAGTGGTCTTCACACTTCCAATGCAATAGACAATTTTCCATCTTTATAAAGCTTAAATATGGAAAATGCACTGTGTATTATTTCAATATGTTTCCTACTGCTAAAGTTATAGCTTCCTTTGGCTCCTGAGAAACTACTCCTCATTGGGTTTCCTCATACTTTTGGAACACATCTTGTTCATTTCAGTGATTTATGTCTTTTATTTGTATACCTGCTCTAATGGTACAGAATACCAATATGTTAAAAGTTTTCTACATTAGGGTATAGAAATTCAAAGAAATGCCATATATCATGTCACTATGTTATGACTAGAACAGGTCTGACTTTGTTAAACCGTTGAATTACCCCATCAATGGTTGTAAATTTTAGGTGAACATGACAATCATCTGGAAATAAATATATTATTATTCTTTTAGCTCTCCATTCACTTGAGAAATATTTACTAGATGTCCACTATAAACCAGAAAGTCTCCAAGGCACTGCATATACAGAAGTGAATAGACAATGACAGGATGAAGATATGAAAGAAGGAAAATAAATCATAGTGAAAACCAGGATAGAGAAAAAATTAGTTAAAACCATAAAAGAGCAAAGTGAACAACTTACTCTCTGAAATTAAGAATTTAGAAGATATATGTTTAATATAATACTAAAATTGGAACAATACAGAGAAAATTAGGTTATTTTCTTATCACAGATGACATGCAAATCTATAAATATTCCTATACATTTTTTAGAATCAATACCTAAACCTGAGAAAGATATCATTAAAAAGAAATCTCCAGACTAATATAACTAATGAATATTGATGAAATAATCTTCAATACCATCTCATCAAACAAAATTCAATACCTAAATAAAGATATTTTAATATAAACAATGTAAGAATGCAAGGATGTGTCACTGTAGATATTCTATCACTATCACCGCAGTAATTTAGCTAAGGAGGAAAAGTATCAAAATGTGTCTGAAGATTATGAGAATGCCTGATGAAATTTTGAGCCTGTAGCTGCTAAATATCACTTAGTAAAATAGGAATTGTGGATACAATGAAATACCACTGATACCCACCAGAATGGCTAAAATGAAAAAGAGGGAGAATCCCAAATTTTATTAAAGACAAGGAGTAATTAGAACTTTCCTACACTGTTGCAAAGAGTGTAGCTAGTACAGCAACTATGGAAAATAGTATAACAGTAGGTGCTAAAGGTGAATATTTCGGGCTCCTGGGTGGATCAGTTGTTGGGCATCTGCCTTCAGCTTGAGTCGTGATCCCGGGGTCCTGGGATCATGCCCTGCTGCAGGCTCCCTGATCAGTGGGGAGCCTGCTTCTCACTTTCCCACTCCCCCTGCTTGTATTCCCTTTCTCGCTGTCTCTGTCAAATAAATGAATAAAATCTTTAAAAATAAAATTAAAAAATAAAGGTGAATATTTGTATAACTTATGATCTACCAGTTTTATTCTTAGGTATAATACTGATCAAGATGGCCTTAACATTTCCTCAACCTTTAACCAAATGTTAGACAAGCTTCTTTTTACCCTTGAACTCAATCTCCCTTTCCTAGAACATTTACTTTAGAAAACTTATTATAAATTCTTTCTTTGCTTCTTTGAATTGTAAACTTTTTAAAAAAAAACCTCTTGCCAGGTTTGTAACCCAAGACTATCTTTCTTAAGGACCTGGGAGCTATCCCTTTGAAATGTAACCAACAAAGAAGAGAAAACCCCTACCCAGTCTCTGCTGGAGGGTAGAAGCCTAGCTTCAACAGGTGCTCAGTTCCAAGCTGTAAGACTACCTCTTATCATGAATGTTGGTAAATTGGGTAGTGCTAATTAGCAAACACAGATAGCCTATCATTCTCTTATTTTGGCTTTTAATAATTCTTCTGACTGTTGTTTCAGAGGAGTTGAGCTCAGACTGCATTCTAGTCTCTATTGCAATAGCCTTGAAAAGTCTTTTTCTTTTTTTTTTCATTCCTTTATTTTATTTTTTTTCCTCTTTTAAGTAGGCTCCATTTCTAGCATGGAGCCCAATGCAGGGCTTGAAATCATAACTCTAAAATCAAGACCTGAGCTGAGATCAAGTGGAAGACATTTAACTGACTAAGCCACCAAGATGCCCCTTGAATAAAAAGTCTTTTTTATGTTCCTTTGTCCAATTTTTGCTTTGGTGCACTTATCAGAAATATAAATATACATGCTAAACAAACAAACAAACAAAATGTTCATATCAGCATTATTCAAAATAACCCAAACAAAAAAAACTAGCCAACTGTCCAACAACAGTTGAGTTGAATGAATATATAAACTATGGCATATTCATAATATAATTCTATTGAACAATGAGAAAAAATGCATAACTGCAGGCGAACTATGGATCACTTTTTTTGATTTTTTGTTTTTTTAAAGATTTATTTATTTTGACAGAGAGAGATCACAAGTAGGCAGAGAGGCAGGCAGAGGGCGGAGGGGGGTGGGGAACCAGGCTTCCCGCTGAGCAGAGAGTCCAATGTGGGGTATGATCCCAGGACCCTGAGATCATAACCTGAGCTGAAGGCAGAAGCTTAACCCACTGAGCCACCCAGACGCCCCGGATCAGTTTTTCAAAACATAATGCTAAGTAAAAGAAGCTAGTTAGAAAAAAGTACATACTGTTTGATTCAGTTCATATAAATTACAAAAAGAGGTAAAGTTTATCTATGCTTCTAGAAATAGGGCGTTGATTATCCTTGCTGGGGACAGTGACAGAGAATTATTCAAGAGTTTTCTGACTACAATCAAGAAGTATTCTAGTCAGTATCAAGAAGTGTTGGTCGTACTCTGTTTCTTGATCAAGGTGTCGGGTATATGAGTGTGTTCAGGTTGTCAAAACTCAGCACATTGTACTGTTATGAAATATTTACTTCTTAAAAAATTGATATAACACTTAACATTTTTAAAAATCACCCAAAGGGGGAAAAAAAATCACCCAAGGATCTTGTTAAATTTGCAGATTTCAGTGATACAACTCTAGAGATTCTGACTTAGCAAATCCAGTATGAGGCCAGGATCTGTATATTTTAACAAGTAGGTGGTCTTTGAACCTTAAAGAGTGCCTTAAAAAAAGTCCCTGTGCAATTGTCAGTAAATGTATTACATTATATATTACATTTGGTTACTTTTACTCACCAGATGTAGCTTGCTATAATGCCAGAGCATCCTTTGCTGAACCAGGGGGGAAAAATGCTACTTTGAGCTGTGAACCAAGGATTGATTTAAGATATAATACATATTTTATGTATTGCATCTAGCCTTGCTCTTTGTCAGATTTTAAAGACACCTCCATTTTCTTATTTGTGTATGTTCGAGGCAGCCTTCTCCAGAGGTGAAGAGTGGTCTTTGTCTCTCCAGCTTATATTCTGGTAAATTCCACCTTAAGTCATTTAATAAAATACAGTTCTACATGTTTCGCACACATGGTCCAAAGCTTAAACCTTATAGTCAGAAAGTCTATGTGGGATCTTTACCATATTTCAACCTCTTCCTCGATACTGAATGGTAGTTTTAATAATAGAACTATATCTGTTCTAAATTGCTTGCATGGATTAGATTCATTTTATACTCACAAAAAGTCTGAGAACTGTTAGCCCTGATTTGCAGATGAGGCACAGAGAGGTTGTACAACTTGCCTTAAACACACAGAACTAGGGAGTAGCATAGAGGGGACTTAAACCCAGGTCACGTGGCTCCACAGCTTGGGAGCTCAGCCACCTCCCCTCACCTCCCCCCACTGCCCTCCTCAGAGAGGGCCTGACATTGCTCTAGGCTCAGCCTCAGCACTTCCTGTCCAAGTTGCTGCATGTGGCCAGCCTGGTTTTTTGAAAAGTTGAAGTTATGTAATGTAACCATGTTGATGAAATATATTTGTATATAGTGTATTTTGAAATAGTATGACCCTCCAGTTTTAAATTATAAAATAAGATAAAATAAAGATAAATAATAATACATTTTGTTCTACTGACAATCAGATGAGATGTCTATGAAAGTATAAATGGCAAAGAAATGTACAAATGCCAGTTAGTTCTGCATTATAAAAAGTTAACCCAAATGTGTGTCACAAGAAAGAGGGGTGATTGTCCACCATCAGCTACTTCCATTGCCTGTGGTCCCACACAAAAGTAGGACTTACTTCAAAGGTATCAATCATATTACCCACATTCTTTGCACCTATATCCAAAGAAATGACTGCCTCAGGAGAAAGTAGACAATCCAGCAGATTTTGCCATTCTAAATCCAAGCTCATTAAACCCACAGGGCCAAACACACCCTGTTTGTCAATTTCCATTCCAATTCGCCCTAAAGACTCTGAAGCTTCCTCCACTCCTCTGGATTTCTACTGGATCTGATCTTCTCCACCTTCCCACCCTTCCTCCCTCCCTTCCTCCTTCCTTCCTACCTTCCTTTCTTCCTTCCTTTCAAGGTTTTTATTTATTTATTTGAAAGATAGAGATTGCAGAAGCAGGCAGAAGGACGCAGAGAGATGGAGAAGTAGACTCCACACTGAACAGGGAGCCTAACACAGAACTCAATCCCAGGACCCTGAGATCATGACCTGAGCAGAAGTCAAACCCACTGAGCTACCCAGGCGCCCCTCTTCCCTCACTTTCAATAGATAACTTCTTCCCTCATGTCCTATTTAGAAAATACAAAGACTTGGTTGAGAAATCTTACAATCTATGGCCATTAGGCTTACCAATATGTTTCCTTTCTCAATCTTTCCTAGGGCAAGAAAGGTAGCTCCGAAATCCAGCTTCTTACATTGTAACTACTTGGTTGTGTTGGCAGTTAAACATATTAAATCAATCTTTCTCCTCCCTTTTACAGTCAAATTTCTTCACAGATTCAACATTTAATATTTCCACTTCTTAACATCCTACTCATTCCTCGACCCAGTGCAAACTGGCCTCTTCCCACTATATCATGAATAAGGGCTCTTTTAAACAAATGGAAAATTTGATTATCTGTTTTTATCTCATGGCTTTTGTTTTTGTTATCTTCTTTCCTTTTCCTTGTTTCAAAAATAATTTAGAGGTGAAATTCACAAAACATAAAATTAACCATTTTAAAATGAGTGATTCGGTGGTGGCTGTTCATTCACATTGTTGTACCACCTCTATGGAGCTCCAAAACATTTTTATCATTCCAAAGCAAAATCCCTTACCTGTTACAGTCTCTCCCCATCTCCGCCTTCCTCTCCGGCCTCAGGAACCACCAGTCTGCATTCTGCATCTATGGATTTATCTATTCTGGATATTTCATATGGTAAATGGACTCATACATTATGTGGTACTGGGGCTTCTCACATGTGGCATATTTTGGAGGCTCACCCACATTGTAGCTTCAGCACTTATTATACTTGAATAATATTTCATTGTATGTATTCACCAGAATTTTCTTATCCATTTATCTCCTTTCTTTTTGAAACCTACCTTTCCTGTGGTTTCTGGCACACTATACTACATTTTCCTCTTACCCTTTGCAGGCCTAACACTTATCATAATATGTTCGAGATTCATCATGATGTATAGCATACATCAGTATTTGATTTTTTATCAGTGAATGATATATTATATGCATTTGCCACATATATGTGTGTGCGTGTGCGTGTGTGCGTGTGTATTCATTCCCCTCCCCCCCACCACCAAACTGCAAGACCTGTATCTCTATCCCAGGTATTTCTTCGGAGCTCCAGACTCATGTATCATATGGGCAAATTAGATACTGCCACTTGACAATCACACATATACCTGAGACACAACATGGAAAAACTATACTTTCCAAAAGACCATACTTCCCTCTATTCCACATCCCCCTGCTCATTAAATGGCATGGCCATTCACCCTGGTAGCTAACTTAAAAATCTAGGTATTGTTCTTATTTATTTATTTATTTATTAGCTTCCTCTTTTCTCTGTCACATCCAATCACAGATTTTTTTTTTGTTTTTTTCTCTCTTTTTTTTAAGATTTTATTTATTTATTTGACAGAGATCACAAGTAGGCAGAGAGGCAGGCAGAGAGGCAGGCAGAGAGAGAGGAGGAAGTAGGCTACCTGCTGAGCAGAGAGCCCAATGCAGGGCTTGATCCCAGGACCCTGAGATCATGACCTGAGTCGAAGGCAGAGGCTTAACCCACTGAGCCACCCAGGAACCCCTTTTTAGTTTATCTTTTTAATATTTCTTAAATCCAATCACTTCACTCCAACACCTTCAGCATTAACCTTGTCCGAGCCACCATCTTGGGTCCTATGGATAAAAATGAGTGCCTTTTCAGCTGACACCCAAGCCTCCAGGCACAATCTGTTTTCCACATCACATCTAGAGTAATCTTTCTAAAACAAGTTTTGTTGTCAAACCTATAATAAAGAAATCTCTTCAAATGCTTCACATTACCCTCAGAATAAAGTATATATTCTTTAAAAATGCATAGATTCTTTAAGTATTGACTCTGCTTACTTCTCTCTGGCCACCTTCCCCAGCATTCTACTTCCCAGGCATAACAGATTAATTTTAGTTCTTGGTCAGGGCCGCACATTCTCCCTTTATTTAAAGGTCTTTGAACAAGCTGCTTTCTCTGTCTAGAACACTCTCCTCACACAAATAACCCACCACTTTAATCTTATCAATTCTTACTCATCTCTAAAAGGTCAAGCCTTTCCTCTTTGCCTTCAATAGAGATTTTACTCTGATGCTGTTTTGGTTGCCCTACAATCTGAATGACTGGTGTACTGTGTTACCTGTTTTGCCTTTGTCTTAGCCTCATGATTCCCTAATTTCTATTTGCTAGACCATGTCTTTTTGCATCTTTTTTTGACAATAATAAAGCACAGTTTTCTAAAACTTTCATTATTTGTGAATGAAAACATTTTTCAGATTATGTACTTCTTTCAGTCTTCCCTTTTATGGGTAGGAAGGTATACCTTTAAAGATTGTGACTGGGTCTCAATAAAGCAAATTTCCTATACTCCCATGAACCTTCTACCTCTACATACCTCAAGGTCAGTTTATGTAGAAAGACAATACACCCAACATGAAAAGGTATATCAAGGTACCCTTGCAGAAGTTTGAATTTTGGAAATTTAAATTTGAGGATTATCGCAAGAAGGGAAAATCATGGAACAGTCAATTAACTAGATTAATAGACTATTCAATCTATTAACTAATCAAAATTCAAAAATAAACAATCAGATACAAATAGTAAATATATCTCACTATGGAAATCTCTTTACATGATTTGTAGAAGAATAATACAAACTTTTTTCCACTTATGATTCTGAGTGTTTTAAATATGGGTTTGTAAAAGGTAATCAACTAGAAAATGCAAAGGAAACAAAAGTTTTTTCTGAAGATTTTGGAAAAATCCCCAAAGGAAACAAAGTACTGGCCTGAAAAAATCAATCAAAAGCCCAAAACAAGTATTAGTGTCAGGGTAAAAAGCAGTGAATAGAATCGGAAATGAACGCTTTGATTTCACTGTTTGGTCCAAGTGAAATAATAAAACAAGCAGCATGACTGATAAAAAAGAAACTAGACTTTCCCATAAGTGATCCACATTTCCAAATCACCCACATGTGACTTTTAAAAAGTATAGTGTTTTCAGTATCGAAACAAACTGAACAGTGCAGCTTTATCTTTTTAAAGTCCACAGAAGACACATTAGCATATTCTATAATTTAACATTTAAAAATCTCCTTATATTGTGTAAGTCTCATATAAAATGAATTCTAATATGGATCCACCAAGATATGGTGGAAAGAATCTTGTATCAATGTTCAAAGACCCAAATTCTAGCCTAAAACTTACGCCAACTATGTAATCGTGAACAAAGCATCTAACCTTCAGTTTCTTTGAGTCATATTTTCCCCTCCTATGAAGTAATAAGTGGTTGGGACTAAATGGTCTCCAAGATCACTTTCAGCTCAAATTCTAGCATGGAATAAAATTGAAAAGCAAATGTACTTTTCACTAAAATAATTACTTGCTACTGAGTATAATTGCTTCCTTTTGGTAAAAGGACAGGCTCATTATACTCATTTTTATGTGCATAGCACTGTTTTCTATTTACACAGTGTGCCTATAAAGCCATGTGATATTTTCAAATAAGCATAAAAGCACTTACTCTTCCAAATGAGTGTAGTCCCATCTTAGGTGCTAAGTCTAGAACTGCAGACTTCTACTGATGCTGAGATTTATTGGCTTGAAACTCTTAAAATTATCTACCAAACTCAAAATACTTAGGTTTGAATTCACTTAATATTTCATGCACTTATTTGCTTACCAAAGATATCCTCTCTAAAGGTAAATCCTAACCTTTTGACTGTGTTTTTTGTTTTTTTTTTTCCAGTAACAATGAGAAATATTTCATAGCCAGGATTGGACATGAAGATAGAGTGATAAAGTTGGGTAACATAGCACTTAGTTCCTAAAATGTGTGATTTAATTATAACATACAAGGATGAATTTTCTTGTGTGGTTAGTAAAATAGTAATTTTTTAAAAAGTCTGAAAAGAGTGATTCTAAATGTGGTTTGAAAAACAGTGGTATCTTTAGAATAAATGTATGAATTCCCAGGGAGAATACTTTGAAGTTTTACATTTCACTGACTATGTAAGTTCTACTAGAGTTTTTTAAAAAAAATGTTGAAATACTCTATAAACAGACATATTTATAATAAACATAAAAATAAAACTTGTGCTCTCTATATACAAATATACATATATATAATTTAGTAACTTTGGAATTCTAGTTTCTTCCATTACTTTTTGTCTTAAAACAGCTTCATCTCCAGTTTCCAGAAAAAATAAATCATTAAAGACAAATTTGGAAGTTTCCTTAGGAGAGCTATCTTTAAGCATTGTAGAAGAGTCGATGGTTAATGGACACTTACTCCTATGGCCTTCACCTTCTTGTCAATACCATGACAAACTCTTCACCACACTAAATTACACTTTTCTTTTCTTTCTTTCTTTCTTTTTTTTTTTTTTAAGATTTTATTTATTTATTTTACAGAAAGAGACACAGCGAGAGAGAGAACACA
This sequence comes from Mustela lutreola, assembly GCF_030435805.1. Taxonomy (NCBI): domain Eukaryota; kingdom Metazoa; phylum Chordata; class Mammalia; order Carnivora; family Mustelidae; genus Mustela; species Mustela lutreola. The sequence continues at coordinate 91,227,118 of NC_081297.1, forward strand.
AGTAGGCGGAAAGGGAGAACACTAGCAGGGTGAGAGGGAGAGGGAGAAGCAGGCCTCCTGCTGAGCAGGGAGCCCAATGCGGGGCTCAATCCAAGGACCCTGGGATCATGACCTGAGCCAAAGGCAGATGCTTAATGACGGAGCTACCCAGGTGCCCTAAATTACACTTTTCTTGAAAGCAAAGTCACATTTGAAAAGACAGGGAAATATTATTATTTATTCAGATGTATGTTTTTTACATCATAATTTTTTTTACTATAGGACATTAATTGAGAAAATATTCTATTAAGTCATAATTTGTGTTTCTTAGAAACAACTGCCTTTTTTCTTTATGGATCATAAATGACTTCAAATGCTACAACTTCTAAAACCCATTCACATTTTTCTTGTTGGAACAAAGACGACACATTACAACTGTTAAAGTCTATAGATTTTCCACGTGAAAAAGTCCCTTATTTCTGAGAATTGCAAGAGCAAAATATTTAGAAAATAAAAAATACAGCTGAGTTACTCCGTTCCATTCTCAAATTTTAGTCCCTTCACCTTCATATGATTCTATAAATTCTTTCACCCTTTATTTATTAATCTAGATATACTTTAGACTTTACATTCTACCATATTATTATTTTTCCACACTCAACACAAACCTTTTAAATAGAATTTTTGTTTGTTTGTTTGCTATTGTTCAACATGATTTGTTAGCTCATTTAACTTAAAATCTAGTCAAAAAGAAAAAAATTGGCAGATTTTTTTTTACTTGGGTTTTGCTTTTATACTATTGTCAATCCTGAGTCAACATACTGTTATAATCAACCACAGATTTGTGATCACTCTCTAGAGGGAATTTTTTAAATAGCCATGGATAAGCTGTATACTACTATGTATCATAATTTTACTTAATTTAAATTTTCACTTTATACTAAAGTCAGCAAAGTCTTATAATTCTTGGGACACAAACTCTAACAAATTTCCTAAAAGTTTATGGTATCCATCAGGCTAAAGGATCCTGGCTGAGCAATGTAAAATGGAACCAATGATTAGTGATTCCCCAAGGTGAGCTCCATCCTTTACTGGAAAAGAAAAAGCTTTTCCCATGTGTACTTAACACAGGTTTCTAAGGAGGTTATGTCTGTGTTTTTTATTCTAATTATGTAGTATACTAGTAACCAATGAATAATGTTGCTCTTTATCCATGAAAGAATAAGTTAATAGAAGGAACTTCCTGTGTCTGATAAACTCAGCAGCATTACATGAACTCCCACCCCAATATATAGACTTGAGATTCCAGAATCTATCCTTCAAAAATAGACTTGAGATTCCAGAATCTATCCTTCTACACTTGCTTCAGCCCCATATTATTCATCCTACAGGCATGTTTAAGGGAGAGCCTTTCCCATTATTTAACTAATTTTTACTCAATATTAAGTCTGTCTTGACATTATTCACCTTGAAAGTCTTCCCTGGTCATCTCAGACCAAGTGTAGTGATGCCATTTATGCTCCCATGGTACCCTCTACTAATACTCACTATAGCATTCAACAAGTCCATAACAATTTCTCATTTCCAGGTGTGAGCAAGGACTATATTTTAGTCACCATTGTATTTCCAATTCATTCTACAGTTCTTGGTACTTACTTGATAATAAATACTCTATTGAATCAATTCTCACTAAGACATGTTTGCCATCCCATTTTACCCTTAGAATAGTATGTAATCATCCACAGCTTTCCAACTGATTAATGTTGATCTTTGAAGCCAATTCCTCTACCAACACATCAGGAATCGATAACACTGAACCCGAATTCCTGGAATCTCAAAATTATTCATGAGCTACACTCTTTGATGACTGCTCTTTTATGTTCACTCAACTCATGTTAAACCAAAATACAAGCCTCTTGGCTTTGATATGGGACTCTTGTTCTTGGGTACTGACCTTGGCTTTCCTCAGCTTGGATTTGCCAACTGCCATTTAGACTCCTTCACTTTGAAGTATCCTCAGAAACAAGATACCATATATGACTGGTTTTGGTCCAGAACATGGCTTTGATTGAGTTTATCTTAGCCTTTGTGGACAGGAATTTCACAACATAAACATTTGATAACGTTTTATGTCCATGACATGACATGACAGCAGTTCTCTTCTAATTTTGTTTATTTTCTATTTTTGTAATACACTAAACTTTCTTCCTACCATAATACCTTCATAACAACATAAATATTAAATAATATGCTGAAGCTAAATATTTTAATCTTGTCAAATTATTGTTTTAACAAGTAACATTTTATTATTTGGATGTTGTAAACATATAAGATGTATAATTGCACAATTGTTTTTCTTTTCTTTTTTTTTTTTTAAAGATTTTATTTATTTATTTGAGAGAGAGACAGTGAGAGAGAACATGAGCGAGGAGGTCAGAGGGAGAAGCAGACTCCCCATGGAGCTGGGAGCCCGATGCGGGACTCGATCCCAGGACTCCAGCATCATGACCTGAGCTGAAGGCAGTCGTCCAACCAACTGAGCCACCCAGGCGCCCTGTTTTTATTTTCTTATAAAATGAAATGTTATCTACAAATTTCCTATACTCTTACAGTAATCCATGTCTTTGACTCCCCAAATTTACCATTAAAATGAAAATGATAACACTAGATAACTGAATGAGTCACAGTAGGCTCCTCCCACCATTCTTTCCCAACTTAGTCCCTTGCAGAAAGTATGAAAAGAGTCCTAAATGTTTTTCACTTAGATCGTAGCATTATACACTAATAAATATTAATTCCACTATTTTACTTTGTCTTTGCTCTATTCCATTATTTCTCCAGTGGTATCAAAAGGAAAGCATCTGAGTTCATGCTAAGCCCAAGAGAATTAGGAGGATGTTATACATACAAGAATTAGGAGGATGTTATGCACAAGCATATGAAAGTCACTGTCATCTGACAAAAATTCATGTATATATTTACTATATAATTTTGGGAGATATAATATACATATAACACAGACACACACAGACACACACACACATATGATTTGTGCATCCATTTTTTTTTTTTACTAGACATTACAGTTTGTTAAAAATGAAGCTTCAAGTGTTATTTTGACTTACATAATTCTGAAGAAAAACATTCTGGAGTAGTATTCTAACATATTTTCCATACTTGAAAGCAAAAATTAATATTGAATGGAGGTAAGGAAGAGAGAAGAAAAAGAAGTGTTCATCAAAAGACAAAAAAAAAAAGAGTATCAATAATAACTTAAATTTAATTAAAATAGAATCTTTTTTGTAAGGTTGCTCAAATCCGGATTATTATAAAAATATTAAAGACAGAGTGATCTATGACCAAAATATGTTTTAAAATTTCTTTTGACTGGTAATATATTTAAGTAGCATAACTGAACATCTTACAGGGACTAGCTTATTAGATCTAAGGGAAAGTGATTTATAGGGATTAAGAAGGCTTCTGAAATACATTTAAGTATGTCTTTTATTGGGGTTCAGACATATACGAGCATGATTTGCAAACACTGGGGCAGTCTGGCCAAAGATTATTTGCAGAGGAAATTGAATAGCAGTCTAGTCTCTCAGGAAAGAGTATGTCTTTAAAAAGAAAGAACTAACTGTCCTGCTGAATTTGAACAGGTAGATAAGAAAGCTTTAGCTGCTACAAAGAATTGGAACTCTTAAAAAAAAAAAAAATGGAGTTGTTACTACTAGAATCTCAGTTCCTAGATCATGCCTTAGTTTTAGCTGAAGTATAGCATAATTCAAACACGATTTTGGTATTATGAAGGGTTAGATCTGTTTCCAATAGCAAACTGTTGTACCTGGTGGGACTGTGGTTTAGTAGGATGGTGGTGGCCATCATCAGGCACCACAGTATGAATAGCATAGAAGTAGATCTACACCTGAGCATATAGGAGATTCTCTCTCATACTCCAAGAAACACTTAAGGGAAAACACATTATTTACATGAAAAGAAAGAACTTAAACCAGGCTAATCTTAATACAGTAAGATATTTCCTAAAATGTAAAGAGGTCTAAGTCTACGAATCTACAAGAGTTCTAAGCTCATATGTTCCTTAATATAACACTGATTTTAAAATATTATTGGAATGACATCAGCAAGATGGCAGAATAAAAGTTTTCAGCCACTATTATCCCACAGGAACATTGATTTTGACAACCACCCAAGGACAAAATCAGCACCGTAGGAGTCCAGGAGTACAGCAGAGAAATTCCAGCACATCACTTGAATAAAAATTTTAATAACATATGTATCAAAAAAGACTAGAACAGTATCACTCTATCTGTGTCACCCTCCCCTAAAGCAGCACGGCTCATTGTCAAAATGGAAACCTCTCAGCCCATAGATTTCTCCCACTGGGTAAAGAATGTAGAGAGTGAGTGCCCAATCTTCCCAGCTATCTGGTACACAGCCCAGTCAGCTCACTTTTATTTTCTCACCTCATCCAGAATACCCAGGGGTGTAGCACCCAGACTACTAAGGATTAGCAGAGTTAAGTATTTGGAAGAGGCTAAGAGCAAGGTGGAGATGTGGAGACTTAGATAACAGGGTTTGGAACTCAATAACAGACCATTAATTCTAATACCTGCTTTATGGACTCTGCCAGGGATAACACCTGGAAAACCTTGTCTACAGACTATTCCAACTGGCTAATGAGCACCCTCAATGCTCTGAATATATCACCCCCATTTGGTCAGCTTCCCCCATACACCTTTAGGGATGTCAAGTATGAGTATTTGCCCATGACTTGCAAGCACATGTAGACAGCAAGTTTGACTTGGCAGGATTGAGAGAAGTCACAGAAACTAGGGCATTTAAGGGTAATACCCTAGGGAAAATAAATAAGAAGTTGTCAGCACCCAGCTAGACATTGTAAAACTGAAAGAAGGCATATAATCTTGTGAAATACCCCGTTGGGCTCCTGGGTGGCTCAGTCAGCTAAGCGTCTGCCTTCAGTTCAGGTTGTGATCTTAGGGTCCTGGGACTGAGCCCTGCATTGGGTTCTACACTCAAGGGGGAGTCTGCTTGTCTTTTTCCCTCTCTTTCTCTATCTCTGTCAAATAAGTAAATACAAATCTTAAAAAAAAAAAAAAAAGAAAGAAAAAATTCCTCCCTTAAGGGAACAAGAAGTGTGGAGTCAGTGTATCCCTGGATATGACCTGCCAGCATTCTGAATAGTGAAAATGTTTCTCTCCTGAAGCCAGACAGTAAAGGGTGGAGGAGGAGTTTTCTTCCTCAAAAGGCAAGGACTTCTGTCTTGGAGGCAAGACTTCAAGGAAAATAAAAATCAAAGACTGTTGACACCACCAAAAGAACACAATAATTTTCTCACAACTGACCCCCCAAAAACATATATCTATGACTTGACCTGATAAAAGATTTAAAATAATTGTTTTAAGAAAGTTTAGTGAGAGGTACCTGGGTAGATAAGTTGGGTAAGCATCCAACTCTTGATTTTGGCTCAGTTCATGATCTCATGGTCATGAGATCAAAACACATCAGGCTCCATGCTCAGCAGAGAGTCTGCTTGAGATTCTCTCTTCTCTCTCTGCCCCTCATAGCTTTCTCTCTCCCTCTCTCTCTCCCTGCCTATCCCTCAAATAAATAAATAAATCTTTTTTAAAAAGGAGGGATGCCTGGGTGGCTCAGTTGGTTAAGTGGCTGCCTTCGGCTCAGGTCATGATCCCAGCGTCCTGGGATCAAGTGCCACATCGGGCTCCTTGCTCTGCAGAAAGCCTGCTTCTCCCTCTGCCTCTACCTGCCACTCTGCCTGCCTGTACTCTCTCTATCTCTCTGACAAATAAATAAATAAAATCTTTTAAAAAAAGAAAGTTCAGTGAAATTCAAGAGAACATAGGCAAAATCAGGAACTCAACAGTGAGATACAAAAGAACTCAACAAAATCAGGAAAACGGTATGTAAAAAAATAGAAAATTCAACAGATCTAGAAATTTTAAAAAAAAATTCTGGAGCTGAAGTATACAATGAATGAATGAAAATACAATACAGCACATTGAGTGCAGACTCAATCAAGAGAAGAAAAAATATGTAAACTTGAAGACAGGTGATTTGAAATTATCTGGTCAGATGAGAAAAGAAAAAGGAATTAAAAAGACTGAAGAAGTCTGTAGGCATATCACCAAGAGAATTAATATACATATTGTAGAAGTCCCATAAGAAGGAGAAAGAGGAGCAGTTTACTTTTAAGTAATTTTAATTAATTTCTTTAGAAATTATAGCTAAAAACTCCCAAATCTTGGGAGAGATGGGTATCCATTCATATGAAGCTTGAAAGTTCCCAAAGAGGACTTCAACAGGATATACTATAATCAAACTGTCAGTAAAATTAGGACAAAGAGAGAATTGTGAAAGTAGAAAGAGAAAAAAACACTCATTATATACAAGGGAACCTCTATAAATCTATGGCAAATTTCTAAGCAGAAATTTCACAAGCCATGAGAAGTGGACAACCAAGAATGTTTTACCTGCCAAAGCATCCTTCAGAAATGAAAGATACACACTTTCCCAGACAAACAAAAGCTAAAGGATTTCACTACCACTATAAATGCCTTACAGGAAAAAGAAAGGCTAAAAAGAGTTCTTCAAACTAAAATAAAAAAACAATCTGAGGGGTTTGAATTGGCGGGTGGGTGGGATGTTGGGGTACCAGGTGGTGGGTATTATAGAGGGCACAGATTGCATGGGGCACTGGGTGTGGTGAAAAAATAATGAATACTGTTATGCCAAAAATAAATAAAAAATAAATTTAAAAGAAGAATGCTAAGTAGCAAGATAAAAACAGAAGTATAAAACTCATTAATAAAGGCAAATTCAGAGTACTCTAATACTGTAAGGTTGGTTATAAACAACATTTAACTCTAATATAAAGGTTTAAAGACAAAAGAATTAAAAGTAACTATAGTTATGATATTTTATTAATGGGTCCACAATATAAAAAGATGTAAAGATGTAAAGTGTGACATCAAAAACAAAATATAGTGAATTATAGGGTTTTTATATGGAAGTTGTTATCAACTACAAATAGACTGCTATATTTTATGTAAGTATTGTGGTAACCAAAAAGAAAAACCTACAACAAATGCTCAAAAGATAAAGAGGAAAAAAAAATCAAAGCATTCACTCTAGAAAATCATAAAATCACAAAGGAAAACAGCAAGAGGAAGAAACAAACAAGACAAATACAAAATAGCCAGAAAATAGTGAAGAAGATGGCAACAGTTAGTCCTTATATATAAATACTTCAAATATAAATGGATTAAATTTTATAATTGCTAGACATAGAATAGACAAATGGATGTAAACAAGATCTAACTACAAGTTGCCTGCAAGACACTCACTTCAGCTTTCAAGATACACATAGATGAATGTGAAGGGTTTAGAAAGATATTTCATATAAACAGGTACCTAGAAAGAGCAAGGGTAGATATATTTTTATTCAGCTATGGACTATCATCCAGACAGAAAACCAATAATGCAACATTGGACTTCACTACACTTTAGACCAGATGGACTTCACAGACATATATAGAATATTTCAACCCACACCAGGAGAATACATCTTTTTCTCAAGTACACATAGAACATTTCCCAGGAGATAGATCATAGTCAAGATACAAACATGTTTTAACAAAACAAGGAGTAAAATCATACGAAGTATCTTTTCTGACCACAATAGTATGAAAGTAGAAACGAACAAAAGGAAAAAAAAATTGGAAAATTCACAAATATGTAAACACACACACACACACACACACACACACACACACCTGAACAACCAAAAGGTCAAAAAGGAATAAAAAAAGAAATAAAAAAATATTTTAAGACCAATAAAAATGGAAACACCATATACCAACACTTGCGGGATGCAGCAAAAGGAGCTCTAACAGGGAAGTTTACAGCAACAAACACGTACATTAAGATAAAAGAAAGATCTCAAATAAATAACCTAACTTCATACCTCAAGGGACTATAAAAAGAACAAACTAAATTCAAAGTTAAGAGATGGAGGAAAATAACAAATATAAAAACAGAAATAAATGAAATGGAGACTAGATAAATAATAAAGAAAATCAAACTAAAAGCTCTCTCTCTATATATATATATATCTATATATATACCCACAGTTAATAACATACTCAATGGTGAGAAGCTGAAAGCTTTTCTTTTAAGATTAGGAACAAGGCAAGGAAGCCCAGTGCTGCTACTTCTTCTATTTGACATAATCCTGAAACTCCTAGCCAGAGTAATTAGGCATGAAAAGAAACAAAAAGCATCCAAATTTAAAAAAAGAGAAAAAAAAAGGAAAAATGTGTGTGTTTGCAAATGACATGATCTTACATACAGAAATCCTTGAAAACTCCACCAAAAATTATTTGAGCTAACAAATATGTTCAGTACCGCTGCAGGATATAAAATCAATATAGAAAAATCAGTAGTGTATGAGTGCACTAATATTAAACTGAAAAAGAAATTAAGAAAACAACCCCATTTGCATTAGCACCAAAAATAATAAGTATTAGGAATAAATTTAAGCAGGTATTATAAGCTCTTTATAATGAAAACTATAAAATACAGATGAAAGAAATTGAAGAAGACACAAATAAATGGAAAGATAGTCTGTGCTAATGGACTAGAAAAATTAATATTTTTAAAATGCCCACACTACCCAAAGAAATCAATAGGTTCAATATAATCCTTATCATATTGCCAATGGAATTTTCCACAGAAATAGAAAAAATAAAAAGTACTAAAACTCATAGGGCACCACAAAAGTCCCTAAAGAGACAAAGCAATTTTGAGCATGAAAAAGCTGGAGGCACAACACTGCTTGATTTTAACTATTGTTTTTGTTTTTAACAAATTCTATCCCAAATCAGACTTTAACTTATGACCCCAAAATCAAGAGTTGCATGCTCTACCAACGGAGTCATCCAGGTGCCCCCAACACTGACTGATTTCAAAATATACTACGAAGCTATAGTAGTCAAAACAGTATGCATAAAAACTGGCATAAAAGCAGACAGAACAAATATCCCATAAATAATCAACAAATTTACAACCAAATGATTTTTGACAAAGGTGCCAGGAATACGCAATGGAGAAGGAGTAGTCTCTTCAATAAATGGTACTGGAAAAAAAAATGGATATCCATATAAATAACAAAAAAGAACCCTTATCTCACACCATACATAAAAATAAATTCAAAATGGATTGGACTCAAATGTAAGACCTGAAACTGTAAATATATTAGAAGAAAACATAAGAAAATATCTTCTTGACATTAGCCTGGGTGATGATTTTTTAGCAATAATCCCAGAAACACAGTCATTAAAAAAAAAAAAGATAAGTGCGATTACAAAATCTATAAAGCTATTGCATAGGAAAGGAAACAGAGTGAAGGGACAGTCTATGGAAGAAAATACTTGCAAACCATATACAGGTATACCTCATTTCTATTGTCCTTCACTTACGGTGCTTTACAGATTCTGTGTTTGACTTTTTATTTATTTTTTTATACAAATTGAAGGTTTGTGGCAACTCTGGGTTAAGCAAGTCTGTCAATGCCATTTTTCCAACAGCATTTGCCCATTTCATGTTCCTGTGTCACATTTTGGTAATTCTCATAATATTTCAAACTTTTTCATTATTATAATTGTTATGGTGATCTATGATCAGTGATTACAACTCACTGAAAGCTCAGACATTGGCAGCATTTTTTAGCAATAAGATACTTTATACTTAAGGTATGTACATTTTTTAGACACGATGTTTTACACATTTAATATACTACAATATAGTGTAAATGTAACTTGTATATGCACTAGAAAACCAAAAAATGTATTTGACTCACTTTATTGTGATGGTCTGGAACCCAACCCACAAGATCTCTGAGGTATGCCTATATCCAATAAACAAAATATATACGGAACTCAACTCAATAGCAAGAAAGCAAATAACCTGATTTCAAAAACTGGCAAAGCCCTTGAGCAGCCATTTCTCAAAAGAAGGCATGAGAATGGCCTACAGGTATATGAAAAGGTGTTATATTTCACTAATCATCAGAGAAATGCAAATCAAATACAGTGATCTACCAATTCTACCTGTTAGAATGGAAACACTCAAAAAAGAAGAGATAACACAGGTTAGTCATGATATGAAGAAAGGGAAAGCCTGCTCTTTGTAACAACATAGATGAACCTGAAGGACACTGTGCTAAGTGAAATACATTGGACACAGAAAGACAAATATGATATGATCTCATTTATATGCAGAATCTAAAAAAGCAAACCTCATAGAAACAAAGAATAGAATGATGGTACCAGGGGCTAGGGATGGGGGGATGAGGAGATGTTAGTCAAAGGGTATGAACTTTCAGTTATAAGATGAATAAGTTCTGTGAGACCTACTGTACGGCCTGGTAACTATATCTTATAATAATATTTTGTACAGTTGAAATTTCTTAGAGTAGATATTAAGTGTCCTTCCCTCATATACACCCACACATATACACACACAACACAGTAAATATACAGGGTATTAGATATGTAACTAGCTTGATTGTGCTAATCGTTTTACAATGTATAATATATCAAAACATCACATTAAATACCTTAAATGCATACAATTTTTATTTGTTAATCATACCTCAGTAAAGCTGAAAAAATAAAAATAACATTAAATATTCCAGAACAATGTTAATTTGTCACCCAACTTCATTCAGGTTCCCCTTGAAATCCTCAGAACAGAATCCAATAGACATAGACACCTAGTATCTTGAATTTAAAATAGGCTATAGATACAGAGTCTCCTTTATCAAACATAAGTAGGATACAGAGAATTTAGCAAAGGCCAATGATATGAGAATATAAAATGTGAAAGGTATAAAGATAAGCCTCTCACAGGTGATAGCTGGATATATAATTAATACGTATTTCTGTTGGGCACCTGGGTGGCTCAGTTGGTTAAAGCATCTGCCTTCAACTCAGGTCATGATCCCAGGTCCTGGAATTGAGACCCACATCTGGGTCCCTGCTCAGTGGGGAGTCTGCCTGTCCCTCTTTTTCTGCCGCCTCCCCTGGTTGTGCTCTTTCTCTCCCTCTCTCTCAAATAAACAAGTCTTTAAATATATATATATATATATATATATATATACACACATATATTTATATATATTTCTATTAAATGCATGTGCATGCATTGTTGCAAGCATTTATGTGCATTAACTCAATCTTCATCACCACAATTTGATATAGGTTATTATAACCCATGTGGTATAGATGAGGAAAGTGAGGTATATGGGACATTAACCCCACCCCTAGAAAAAACAGGATGTAGAATTAGAATCCAGGTAGTCTAGTTACATGGGTCATGTCTTTTTTTTTTTTTTTTTTTTTTTTTTTTTTTTTTTTTTTTTTTGATTTGAGAAATGTTGGTATTTTCGTAGACTCTTGGATTTTCCTTTAGCTTTGTTGATATTTTATTTTTTATTTTTTTTTTTTTTAGCACTGTAAGTGGTCTTTATTTTTCTTTTTTTTTTTTTTTTTTTTTTTTGAGAAAGCAAAAGAGCCAGAGACAGAGAGAGAGCACAAGCAAGGGGAGCAGCAGATGGAGAGGTAGAAGCACAAGATCTCTAAGCAGGGAGCCCAACATGGGGCTTGATCCCAGGACTCTGGGATCAGGACCTGAGCTGAAGGCAGATGCTTTAACCAACTTAGCCATCTAGGTGCCCTACAGGTCTGTCTTTAACCTTCACTTCCTAGCTAAATTTCAAGCCCTTCTACAAAGATTATATCATCTTCCCTGTTCTTTCCCTGGAAAGACTATTCACCTTCTGTTATTAACCAGCATCTTCTTTAAAGGAGGTAATTTGAGGATATCCAAAGGCTCCAAATTTCTAGATGAGGGGGAAAAAGGGTATTGTTCCTGGTGGAATGGTCTCTCTAAGCTTTATATGACATTTTGAAAAAGTTAACTGTTTTAAATCACCCTAGTCATTTTACTGTATAATTTTTAGGGAAGAAAACCACATTTAATCTTTTCTTCAGAGAAAAAAATTATCCTGTATTACTGATACAGAAATAATTCCTATAATATCAATAGTTCCTGAAGTACTTTAAGCCAAGTGGTTTCATGGTTGGGAAAATCTCCCCTCCCCCAAATCTATAAACTTTCAGAAACAAGGCAGGAATTGTAATGTTTTCTTGTTAGACTCCATAAAGGTTACTTTAGTAAGTAACTTTTAAGTTACAGACACATATTACTGTTGAGGGAAAAGTAATTTGTTGTAATCATTTTTAATTATAGTTATTTTTAATTATCTTTGCTGTATGTGTAAACATTAAAAATACAAACAGTGCTGCTATAGCACAGATGGTTGGTGCTTGTTACCCAGGCTGTCAAGCATCATTTGAACACCACTGCCTCCTTTTCTCTAATTGTAAGGAAAAGCAATAAAGTTGCTTCTTGGAAATAATTTTCATGTTTGAGAAAACTGGCTGTTAGTAAGGGTGGGAGAACCAATTTATGGAAAATTTCGTCAGCGTTTTTCTCTCTCCCAGCAACACTTTTAAACTGCTCTTCACTTGAGACCCCCTTCACTCTTAATGGTTCTGATTTACCCAGTAGTCAACCTCCACATGTCCATGCTTGGTTTTGCTTTGATTCAGGCAACTAATCAAGAACCTGGAAAGGTTTCCAAAAAAAAAAAAAAGTCTCTGTTCAAAATTTGAATATGTGCACTGAAGGGGCAGTATGAAGTATGCAGATGGCACCAATGTTCCAAATACCTGGTTTTATTCATGTTCACACACAAAAAATTAAGTAACATTCCAAGATTTTAACACTAAGTAGCTCTGATGTCAACACATGATTCAAAAAAACAGCTTAAATTTTTTCAGTTATGAACACGAGAACTGTTGTATCCGCCACCTGGTGGCCAGCACTAAAGAGGGCCAAACTCTAGTTTGAATACTCCTCAACAAAAGATGAATTTCCTCTGTGAGCTCAGAGCCAAAAAGTCAAAGGCTACATCATAATCCATATGTTAAACCTGTCAGATCAATGCAAAGAAAAAAACTGCTCTTGGCTTAGCTCGACACTGGTCAATACATTATATTCCCATTTATTTTTTAAACTATTGTTCAATATTCAATGTTGCCTATGTAGGCATGCTGGACTGCATCCAGGGCAAAATTAAAAAAAAAAAAAAGAAAGAAAGAAAGAAAGAAAAACTTAATAATCAGCTTTGCACAGAAAATAATATTCTCTACAAACATGGAATTGTAACCAAAGATCAATTTAGTTTCCTAAAAAAGGGAATTCCACCCATAAAGATAAAAATTAGCATAAAATATTAAAAAGAATATCATCTAATGGCAGACTATATCAGCTTTGATGATAATGAATGGGATAATAGTTGTCTACACTGAGCCACCAGCTTTAGTGCCAATCATTCTGATGATCTGGGAAGGCAAAAAAACATTGAAGAAAAATAATTATAATGTTTATTTTCTAACTTTCTGTATTTCTGTATGTTTTAGGTCATTTAAGTACTAATCTACAGAAAGATGCACGAAACACAAGATATTAATATTTAGATACTCTCTTCTCATATATAGATACATGAGATAAGTTAATGATACAGAAAGACATTCACCCAGAAGTTGAGAAAGAAAACTCTAAATTTGAAAAAAAAAAAGTTACATTATTTTAGTCCAAAAATGACTGTTAGTGATGAGTATTGAGATAATTAAAAATCAAATTTTAATTTATCACTGAAGGTGCCAGATGGACAGCCCCAGAGTGCATGTCTGTTTTTATCACAGAAGCAAGTTACAAAGACTACTCTGCCATTTCATGCCAATTTTATATTTAATGATGAAATTGCCCTTATTAAAACCATAATACTTTGCTAAGTATATAGATGAATTATAGAGCACTCTCCTCTTAACTTTGAGAATGTGACAAATAGGACAGTCAAGATTAAACCCCACTTACTCTGAATATACTCCATAATGAATAAGATAGAACTTAACAATTTTGCATCCCTTATTTAAGTTAGTGTCTATTACATGAATTAGAATTTTGAAGTCTGTACCATAAAAACTTATTTTAATCATATGGAGAAGTAGTTTAATTATATGCCCAGTGTCTAGCCTTGTAAAGATAATGAGTACAGCAATATATTCTTTAGAAAACAAATAAAAGACCTGATAAAAAGTCTATATAGGCATCTGAGTACAGTCTTTTATAAAATAAAACACAATGTATACTTAAAAAATTTCCAAATGATCAGATACATAACAGTGATTGTGTCCACTATATATAAAAATATAATGAATATAATAAATTCAGATAACACTTCTTTTCTTAATTGTTTACTCATTTACATTGTTCCCCTGGACTCTCACTCACTAGTTTGGCATTTACACATCTGTTTCTCCCTGCTGTCCCTGAAGTCCACTGAAATATTATTTTCTGATTTATTGTCCTCAGCCAGTACGGATTCACACTTAACCCCAATCATTTCCCTGATCTTGGAAAACCTGAATTTTAGGCAAGAAATGATTCCTCCATTTTCCTTATGGCAGCAAACTTCTCATTACACAATTATCGATAACCCATCCCTGACCCGTCTTCCAGGCAAGAAGTTGCCTTCCAGGCCAGAAGTTGCCTTCCGGCTTAAACATCAAATGTCAGCCCTACAGTTAAGTCAAGACATTGGCCCCATGCTACTTAAGTGGACTTCTACACAACCTCACCTCACTTGTAACCATTTGCATAGTTGACTAACGGGCTTTCACAATTCAACCTTAACTCCTAAAAGCAACTCAAGTCCAGAAGTAGGCAGTCCAGGACTCATGCAGTGGAGTGGCTCAATAATTGTGTTTGTCTTCTCCTCCAATGTTAGATGCAAGCCTTCATTTCTATTCTTGTGGTCTTGAGGCTGTCAACTGACTGCTAATCTTCCATATGTCATGGCTACATTCCAGGCATAAAGAAGAAACAAGGAATATGAGGATCAGTACCTGTATCATTAAAGTGAAAACTTTCCTAGAAATCCTCACCCTGTCTCTCATTGAAATATAACATACATCTTATCCCTACTGCAAGGAAGTCTGGGAAGCAAATATTTTTAGCTGTTATATTGGCTCTCTTAACATAATTATGATCCTATTGTCAAGGGGACAAGAACAATGCATTAGTTGTAGACAACCAGTTTCTGCCATGTCTAGGAAAGAACGATGGGCTTGTTTCACAATCTACGAGAAAGGTCATACAAGTCGGGTGAGTATTAATAGGTTAAAAATAAGTTCCTCTTTTCCTACCTGTCTCTCATAACTTTAAAATTACAAAGACAGTTATTCAATTATTCTTCTTAAGAGAAAACTCAGTGTTGGGCAATTTTATTCACTTTTTTTTTAAAGATTTTATTTTATTTTATTTTAGCAGAGAGAGACACAGTGAGAGAGGAAACACAGGCAGGGGTAGTGGGAGAGGGAGAAGTAGGCTTCCCATTGACCAGGGGGCCCAATGTGGGATTTGATCCCAGGACCCTGGGATCATGACCCGACCTAAAGGCAGACACTTAACAACCGAGCCACCCAGGTGCCCCAATTCTATTCACTTTGAATACAAGCAGTTGGTCAGCTTGCTTCCAGTATGAATGCTTGGAAGATTAGGAAGCTCTGTTCTGATGCATTTTCCATTTTCCAATTCTTTTAATACTCCCCTGTCCTAGCTGGCTCCTTTCCTGGTTCAG
The DNA here is from genome assembly GCF_030435805.1 of Mustela lutreola. NCBI lineage: Eukaryota > Metazoa > Chordata > Mammalia > Carnivora > Mustelidae > Mustela > Mustela lutreola. Next base: position 91,242,923 of record NC_081297.1, read on the forward strand.
AAGTTAAAGAGTAGAAATGGCATAAATTTATTAGTCTAAAAATTAGTTACAAACTTGTGAATATGACTGTTTATAGTACAGGGAATACTAGTTAGATATGCTAATCCTGAGAAAACAGTTTGTTTCTGTACAGGAGTCCCTTTATTTGATGACTGCCAGAAAGCTTGCAGCCAAATTTGGAATCTACTCTGATCAAGTTTATAGAACTTTATATATATATATATATTTATATATATATAAATGGAGTCAAGAAGTAGTATATTTATATATATATAAAGATATATATATATAAATATAAATATATATATCTTTATATATATATAAATATACTACTTCTTGACTCTATTTTTCTTAGGTACATATAATTGAAGCTCTCTTACCATGTTATATACATCTTCATAATCTAAGTTTTTTTCCAAAAAGGGAGAATGAAAATAAATTATAATTAAGAATAAAAACATTCTTGTATAGTGAAGCATTATATTATATATAAGTCAAGCAAACATTTTCTACATTTGGTGCATTGTGCTATGAAACCTGAGGGCATACAAGATAATTGCAACATGTTACTATTCATAGGAATCATACATATAGATAGATCGATCTATCTATCGTCTACCTACCTCCCTCCCTCCATCTTCATCCTTCCTTGTGCAAAACAGTGAAGTTCAGTTTGCAAATATGGAACTATTAGTGAAATGTAAGTGTAAATTAAGAATAAACATCTGCTAGGAGGTATCAAATGGGAAATCAGTAAGAGAGGATTCAGAAAAGATGAATATGAGGTGACACTGAGGAAAAAGTGAGACCTGGTTGAAAGAAGTGGGGAGCCCTGAAGACAGACAGCATTGCATAATGAAAGGCATAGACATGGAAGTGAGCACATCATATGGAGACCTATATGACGTAGATGTGCTAAGAATCCACAAAGACACATTAGACTGATAACAGGAGGACTTAAAAGGAGATAAGTGGAGTGCCTTCTGGTTGATTCAGCAAGAAACCAGAAACCACATCGTTCTGGAACTGGAAAGAGATATGATGAAACAGTGTTTCAGGAAGATTAATTTTGTAAGCACTATGAAGGATAGATTGGCATGAAACTGAATCTAAGGAGAACAGCTAGGAGTCTGTCGAAATAATCCATGTGTGAAGTCATGAGGGCCAGGACAAAAATGGTAATTGCTGAAATGGAAATAAGTAAAAAAAAAAAAAAAAAAAAAAAAAAAAAAAAAAAAAAAAAAAAGTAGAGCCCTTCTATGAAGCATCAGCAGTCTCCAATTTTAAAGGGAATCCAGCTGAGAACTGGAGGTGAAACGGAGTGTGTGGCAGCACTGACCACGCTTATAATGGTACATATATCATTATCCACTTCTACAGATAGAGGGGTTTACAAATAATGAAGCCTGTATCTACAATTCCTACCAATTCTAAAATAATCCCCCAGTTACTATAATTTGTGCTCTGATGACTTCATGAAAATGGTTATTTCTTGATTCTAATTACACTGATAGTTTCTGAAATAAATCACTAGTTCTAGCAACTCTGAAATTTCTCTTGCATTTGGTCTCTTCTTTACAAAGTGCTTTTGCTTGTACCACAGTCTGATGATAAGCCTAAAAAGTCCAAAGGGTTATGCCACACTGCTCAAAGGTCATAGTAACAGATCTTTTAAATGGAACTGGCTACTCACATTTGAAATTTTGAACAGTCATTAGGAAAATGACTGACTGGTTACTAAAATCCATGCTTTCACCTCTTCCTGGAAACTGAACTTGACTGCATCTTCTTTCAGGGTGATTATGTGACTGGATTCTTGCCAAAGATTGTCAGTAGAATTGACATTCATCACTTCCAGGGTTTATCTGTGTAACCACCCACATCTACTCTTCCATTCTGTGAATTTCAGAATTTGTTCTATGAATTTCAATTCCAGGGTACCTTGTAAACCACATGCAGCAGTAGTTAAGACCTCAATCAGCTATCAGCCTGGATCTCTGAAAAACTGTATAAAGCTATATATAAAAATATTTCTGTTTAAATATAAACTTCCTAAGCCATTATTATTTTAGGCTCTATTTTTTAGAGTAGTTAGCCTACCCTCATACACCAGGTATCAGATTTCCCCTCAAAAATGTGATTTCTCTCTCTCTCTCTCTCTCTCTCTCACACACACACACACACACACAATTATGCCTATGATTCAATGTCTTGAGATGACAGTAAATATCAGGTTGAACATCAAATATCAGCCAAAATTGAAAATGTTTAAAAAAAAACGTACATAATCTTCCAAATTTTGTGAATCCTCCCTAAGACCTTACAGCTGAGCTGTTTGTTGGGTAATATATAGTATGGGAGGTCTTAGAATAAGATCTAGAGAGCTATTTGCAAGATCTCAAAATCATATAAAAATAATAAAGCAAGTAGCAGAAGCAGATCTAAGGAAAGATGCAGCCATAAACCAAACAGTTCATCAAATTAAGCATGTTTAAATGGTAGATGATGGATTAGTAATGAAGGATAAAGGAACAAATTGAAATATCTGTAGGTTCCAATACCTAGTGCTCCAAAAGAGAACCTATTAGTTATTATTTGATATGTTATCCCCTTCCTTTTTATTGTTTGTAAATTTTTTGATCTATGGCACATATAAATTCTGAATTACAATTTGAGAAATGTTTACAATGCAAACATACCCTTCTCATGCACTTGTCATTTCAGAGCTAATTATTCTTCTGACTTTTAGCACAATGAATATGTAAATAAAAGCATATAGAGTACATTATGTCTGCTTCTTTTGTTCTCTATATATTGAAATACATATAATACACATAATATCAATATGAAGGTCAACACTACTGAAGTAAGTTTTTTTTTCATTTTTGTACAGTACTCTATTCCATGAATGTATCATAATTCATTTATTCATTCTAATATTGATGGATATTTGGGTTATTTCCAGTTTGGGACTATTATAAATAATGTTGCTAAGAAAACTGCTATGCATGCATTTTGGTACACATTTGCATGTATCACTGTTGAGCAGAAGAGGGGTTGCAGAGTCCAAATATATTCCTATGTTCACCTTTAGAAGATACTGACAGGGGGCGCCTGGGTGGCTTAGTGGATTAAAGCCTCTGGGTTGGCTCAGGTCATGATCCCAGGGACATGGGATGGAGCCCTGCATTGGGGGGGGTCTCTGCTCAGCAGGGAGCCTGCTTCCCTCTCCATCTATGCTTGCCTCTGCCTACTTGTGATCTCTGCCTGTCAAATAAATAAATAAAATCTTAGGCAGTATAGACATTTTAACAATGTTTATTCTTCTGATCCAAGAGCATGGAATGGTCTTCCATCTTTTTGTGTCTTCTTCAATTTCTCTCATGAGTGTTCTGTAGTTCCTCGAGTACAGATCCTTTACCCCCAGGTATCTATGGTTCTTGGTACTATAGTAAATGGAATCACTTCTCTAATTTCCCTTTCTGCCTTTTCATTGTTAGTGTATAAGAAAGCCACTGATTTCTGTACATTGACTTTGTATTCTGCCACGTTACTGAATTGCTGTATGAGTTCTAGTAGTTTGGGGTGGAGTCTTTTGGGTTTTCCATATAAAGAATCATGTCATCTGCGAAGAGAGAGAGTTTGACTTCTTCATTGCCAATTTGGATACCTTTTATTTCTCTTTGTTGTCTGATTGCTGTTGCTAGGACTTCTAATACTATGTTGAATAAGAGTGGTGAGAGTTGTCATGTGCCTGATCTCAATGGGAAGGCTGCAAGCTTTTTTCCATTGAGGATGATATTTGCTTTAGGTCTTTCATAGATAGATTTTATGAAGTTCAGGAATGTTCCCTCTATTCCTATACTTTGAAGTGTTTTAATCAGGAACAGACACTGGATTATGTCAAATGCTTTTTCTGCATCAATTGAGAGGACCATGTGATTCTTCTCTCTTCTCTTATTGATTTGTTCTATCACATTAATTATTTGTGAATTTTGAACCATCCTTGTAACCCAGGGATGAATTCCACCTGGTCATGGTGGATGATCTTTTTAATGTACTGTCGGATCCTGTTTGCTAGGATCTTGTTGAGAATCTTAGCATCCATATTCATCAGTGATATTGGTCTGAAATTCTCCTTTTTGGTAGGGTCTTTGCCTGGTTTGGGGATCAGGGTAATGCTGGCTTCATAAAAAGAGTCTGGTCCATATACTATGCTGAGTGAAATAAGTCAAGCAGAGAGAGTCAATTATCATATGGTTTCACTTATTTGTGGAGCATAACAAATAACATGGAGGACATAGGGAGATGGAGAAGAGAAGGGAATTGAGGGAAATTGGAAGGGTAGGTGAACCATGAGAGACTATGAACTCTGAGAAACATCCTGTGGGTCTTGAAGGGGCAGGGGTGGGAGGTTGGGGGAACAAGGTGGTGGGTATTAGGGAGGACACGCATTTCATGGAGCACTGGGTGTGGTGCAAAAACAATGAATACTGTTATGCTGAAAGAAATTTAAAAAAACAACATTTTAATGTACTTCTATTGGACTTCTAATAAAGTAAAACATGAATATTAAAATAAATAAATAAATAAAATATTTTTTAAAAAAGAAGATATTGGCAGTTTTCCAAATTTAACAATTCTCATGGCCACCAGCAATGTATAACAGTTTCAGTTGTTCAACATCTTTGCCAACATTTGATAGTATCAGTTTTTCAAACAGTAACTGCTCTGATAATTAACTTTTGGAAATGGTAATAATTGGGAAGTAGCAAGAAAAATTTTGAGTTGTACTACATCCTCTCAAATTGATAATATCAGGGTTTTAGATTAAGCATTCTAATGCTTGTGAATGCTGTAACATTGTGGTCTTTAACTTAATTTAACTGATGGCTTATGATGTTAAGCACTTTCTGATGTGCTTAGTGACCATTTACATATCTTCCTCTGTAAATAGTTGTGTTTTCACCTCTTAATTCCCTGGGTCTCTTGCCCCTTTACTATTGATTGTAGGATATATATATAGATAGATAGATAGATAGATCTCTATTATCTCCATTGGTAAGTAGAATAATGTGAATATTATATCCTCGTCTGTGGTTTGTGTACTTAAATTTTTGTTGCTCTATGAATATGTGCACATCCATAAATTACCTAGAAAACTTCTTCCATATTGATTTGGAGTTATAAATAAGTTTTAGTCAGTAGGCAAATTTCCAAATATGGGAACTGTGATTAATGGGTAGACTATATTTTAGTAAGAGTATTTTCATCTATGTTCATGAATGAAATTGGTATAAAATATTCATTCTTGTGATACTTATAACAGTTTAGTAAGGGGATTATGCTGGTCACTTAAAAGACCTAATTCTGTTCTATTTTCCTCTTTATTCTGAAAGTATTATTTCTTATAGATAGAAGTTATGAGTAAAGTAATTGGACCTAAGTTTCTATTTGTTGAAGAGTTTCTGAATATGGTTTCAGTTTTTTAAATAAAGTGCTAATTATATTTTTTAATTTTTATTTATTCTTGTGTTAGTTTGGCTAATTGAGTTTTCAAAGAACTTAACCTAAGTTTTCTAATTTGTCAAAACTATCAGCATAAATTATTTATTTATTTATAAGTGGGTGGCTCACTTATTCTATCCATAGGATCTGTAGTAGTGCCTTCTATCTCTACTAGTTAATTATTATTTTTTTTATTGATTGATAATTAAATAAATAATTTATTTATTTAATTTATGATTAGTTTGTATTATTATTTTTTTATTTATTTATGATTAAATAAATTATTTATTTATTTAATTTATTATTGGTTTGTATTATAAGTCTTTTTGATCAGTCATACTAGCAGTATATCAATTTTATTAATCTTTTCAAAGGACCAACTTTTGAATGTATTAATTAATGTTTCTTCAATTTCTACTTTACTATCACTATTTTTCCTTTTAACTTACTTTAGTTTTAATTTGTACTTTGTTTTCTACCCTCAAGTAGAAATTGAAATAACTGATTTTACACTAATTTTTTTCTAATAGAAGCATTTACAGAATTACCTCTCAGCACTATTTCAGCTGCATTTCACACATTTTAATATAGGTTTTGTGGGGTTTTTTTCCACTCAGTTCAAAATATCTTCTAGGGTTTTTGTTGTTGTTGTTGTTTTACTTTTGGGGTGTCTGGGTGGCTCAGTAGGTTAAGCATCTGACTTTGGCTCAGATAATGATCTCCAGATCCTGGGACTAAGCCCTCTTCCATCTCCCTGCTCAGCGGGGAGTCGGCTTCTCTTTCTCTCTCTCTCTCTCTCTCTCATTCCCACTCTCGTTCTCTCTCAAATAAATTTTTAAAATAAATTTTAAAATTTAAAAAGTATTTTTATATTAAAAAATATTTTTAAAAATCTTTAAAAATGTTATGTATCTCTCTCTGATTTTCATTGAGATCTTTCTCTTTGGAGTTGTCACTTTTTACTATGCTTTACTATACTTTTTACTAGGTATATTTGCATTCATCACGTTTGATATCTTCAGTCAGCTTGAAAAAAAATTTAGCCAATTTCTGCTGAAATATTTCTTTTCCACTCTGCCATCACTTTCTCAATAAGACTAAAATTCCGTGATGTGTTAAACAACATTATCATGAGGCATATATCATTTATCTTCTTTTCAGTATTTTCCCACCTTTTCCCTCCTTTATTATCTAGGACCTTTTAACTCACTAACTTTCCAGTTTGTTAATCATTGTTTTGCTCTGTCAAATCTGCTATTAAGTCAGTTTATTAAATTCTTAAGTTCAGATATTTTATTTTTACAAAACCAAAGATACATTTTTGTTCTCGTCGTATAGATTCAAGATTCTAGTGAAATTATTTCTTTCAATGTCTTAAACATATTAATCATCCTGATTTTAGATTTATCTGTTTCAATTGCCTTGTTTTACTCTTCTTTTTATTTGGTCCTCTTTCTTGCTATGTCTAATAATTTTGTATTAAATGTTAATAATTTTTTACAAAAAATGATAAGGCTATGAACATTGTTATAGTTCCCCACAAATAATTTTTTTCTTCTGGGCATCAGTTTGTATACAAACAGAGCACATTGATACAACTAAGACTGGTGCATCTCAAATTTATTCTTATTCCTATGCATGGTCTTTGTACTTTCTCAACTAGAAGGGTTCACGGGTCTATATCAATTTTGGAAAATCTTGAGCTCCAGTTTTTGTCTCCACAGCACTTTGAGACTATTGAGTTCTTCCACTTAGCTTTCCACATTCCACTCTTAGCTTTTGTGCTTATGCATTTTGACTTATATTTGTGTGAAAAGTCCACAAATGCCTTATGAGGAAGTTGATGCAGAATGTAGGCAACATTTTACTATGCTGTTTACCTTTTGAGATCTTGACGTCTCAAATTCTCCATATTTTGATGATCCTAAATTTCCATTTTTGTCTCCCAGACCATTGATCTACAAAGTCTACTCCACTATTATTTGCTAAGCCTCTATTCTCATATTATGAATCAGCAAATATCCAGAGAGGATAAATGAAGGACAAATATTTAACTAGTCTTAGTGCATTTTTTTCTTAGTAGAATTTTGATTGTTCTAATATTTTTCCACTCCTTTTTTTTTAATTTAAAAGATTTTTATCTAAAGATTTAAAGTGGATTTTGACAAGACAATTGTCCAATAAATGCAACTCCAGACAGCCAAACATAATAGTTGTTTCTTCTTGTGTTTTCTTCTCTCTCCACCTCCATTCCTACCCACATTCCCTCACTCTGCTGGTTTTTACTGTATCTTTTGATGACAACTACTATTGCTGTTGCAAGAATGTTACCCTCTTGCCTCTTGACCATCACATCTCCTAGGTAGCACTGCTGCTACTACTAAGTACAAGTGCTTATGTATCAGAACTCTCAAGGAGAAATATAACAAGATGAAGGAGATTTTGTCTCATCATTTTCTGAGTTATACTTTGGTAAAGAGATGCTAATCCACACTGTCCCATATACTATTATCTCTTTAATAAAAGCAATTTTCTAATACCCACAGGTATTTACTCATAGACTATACAGCCAGGGAATAACATACTATTTTTCTTTTATGTATCATTACTAGTAAGATATCATGAATCATATTTGGTTTTCTTATTCCCTCTTCCTTGGGTTAAGGTAAATGTAATTGAAAGAGAGTCTTCATAGAACTAGGAAAACAAAGTCTTAATAACTCCCTATGTAATTTTATCAAACATTAACATATCTAGCAACAGATACAGCTCAAAATAGTGATTCTTAACTGGGAGTGACTTTTCCCCTTTGCCCAGGAGAAATCTGGTACTCTCTGGAGATGATATTTTGAGCTACTACTGGACTCTATTGAATAGAGGCCAAGAAAGAAATTAAAATCTTGCAATGTACTGGATAAACACTGCCCCACCTTCCACCCTCAGCAAAGAAGTATTTGGCCTAAAATGTCAATAGTGCCAAGGGAGAGAATAACTGGCCTAGACTTAAGTTGGGTTCTTTCTGCTCTATAGCAACTGAGCTTAGCTTTTTTAAAGGCAATTATGACCAATTGTCAAATACATTTTTAATGGCAAAGGAAAATAATACTATCAACAATACTTCAAATTTCTTTGTTATAATACAAATTATTAATTGCTTTCCTATACTATAGTTATTTGGGAAAATAAAATAACTCAATTTTGGTCCAGAAGATGACTAGTAACACTTTATGACTGTATGATGTTTGAGACAATGAGTTTATAATACCCCCAATGTTAAAGCTTATGTACTTGTTTTCACAGTGTCATTCAGTAGTCAAGGTATATGAAAGGAAAGAATACCTATAGTTAGACTGATTCAATTTTGAGTTTTTAGAACATATTTTTCGGAAAGCAAAGAAGTCTAGGATGGTCAATGTGCTGACAGCGACTGAAATGATACAGAATGGAGTTAAGGTTAAGTGGGGAAACAAGTTTCAAAGTCAGGTTGCAAGACAGACTAAGATGAAAAGTAAGAGGAGGAGGTCTTGGTACTCTTGTTAAGGTCAAACAGCAGACTTTTGATTCTTGACCTCAACAGAATATGAGAGCAAGCAGAGCAATAAGAACTTATTATTAAAAAATTATTTTTTGATATAGTGAAATTTAAGATCTTAGAAGTGGTATAACTTGAGGTGATGGCAACATTCAATGTTTGGCCAAGGAACTGAATTGATAACATTAAATGGAAATAAATGTTTATAATTGCAGTAATATTTGAGACCTCAATGACTAGGTTGTTTGATAATACTATAATGCTGCATAAAAAGAATATGTAAAATTAAGTTGTTTACACAGTAAGTATTTGTTTATATTTCATATCTTCATAGGTCATTTTGTGAGGTTCTGCATTGGACTGTTCATTGGCAGCACTTGGCTGAAGGCTTTGGTTTTGAGTCAGAAAGCCTGATGTGTCTTTTCATTTTCATTGGTCCAATAGCTCTCCAGGGCATATTTTTCCTTTGGAGAATGATAACAAGAGAGCAAGCAGAAAATTCCAGTGTTTCATGAATCCTACCCCAAACTAACATAATGTCATTTCTGCCCATATTCCCCTGGTCAAAGTAAATCACACAGAAAAGTCTAATATTAGTAAAATGGGTATACCATCTTCAATGGAAGGAATTGCAAAGACAAAAGAAAAAGGGCATAAATGTATTATTTTGCTAGGGAAACTGTTTTTAAATATTCAAATAGTGAGTCACTCTATTATAGATGTATAACCCTTATGTTGTCAAGATTACTATATTAGACATGAAAGAACACCGAAGGAAACCCCTGTGAAAGGGAAAAGGAAGTATGCAGTGGAAAGCAAGACGAATGTTCATACCACAATGTAGGTCTGACTCTTTGGCAGGAGAGGAAAAAAGGAAGGAGGACTGAATCAAAGACTCTCAGATAATACTGTAGTTTTAAGAAAGTCAAGGACAGATTAATGAGAAGTTCTTAAGCCAAAGCTGCCTGGATAAATCTCACCTTTCACAGGTACAGGCCCTTCATTAATACTATGCCATACTAAGTCTTTGCTTAGAAGTAGCCAAAAGAAACGTGACTGTAATGTAAATGCAGAGATGGATTGAAGGGACAGGATTTGGGGCTTGTAGTCCACTCTGCCTCCTCCCATCAAGAGACCTACATGGTGCATTTCCATGGCTGCCATAATCACACAGTACATGGGAGTGGAGGAAAAAAAAAAGTCTTGAGAATCAAAAGTAAAAGTTCTTAGTGAATGAGGGAGAGATACTACAAGTAGTAGTAGATAACCAAGTTGAGAGAGAGAGAGGGAGAACAAGAGCAAGGGGAGGGGTGCAGGAGAAGGAAGGGACAAGCAGACCCGTATGGAGCCTGATGGGGACTCAATCCCAGGACCCTGAGATCACGATCTGAGTTGAAGTCAGATGCTTAACTGACTGAGTTACCCAGGAGTCCCCCAATTTTTTTTGTTAAGATTTTATTTATTTATTTGACAGAGAGAGATCACAAGGGAGAAGCAGGCTCCCTGCTGAGCAGAGAGCCCGATGAGGGGCTCGATCCCAGGACCCTGGGATCAAGACCTGAGCTGAAGGCAGAGGCTTTAACCCACTGAGCCCTCCAGGTGCTCCCCCAATTTTTTAATGAAACCCACGATTGTTGCAAATGTTTACTTCTCTCCTTCTCAAGTGTTTATAGGTAATCATTCTAATAATCAGCTATGCCACTCTGTCAAGAATTATTATTCATCTCACCACTTACTTGTCATTTTTAGAAAAATTTGCATTTTTTCCTATTTTTATTGTGGTAAAATATACATAAAATTATCTTTAAGTGTTCAGTTCAGTGATATTAAACATATTCATAATGTTGTGCGGCCACTCCTACCATCCACCTGGAGGACTCTTTTCATCTTGCAAAACTGAAACTCTATACCTGTTAAACAGAACTTTCCACTTTCCCCTCCTACAGCCCTTGGCAATCAATCACACTATATTCTGTGTATGATTTTGATAAGTCTAGGCACCATATATAAGTAGAATTATATAGTATCTGCCTTACAAATGGGGTAATTTTTTTTTTTAGATAACAATTTTTAGTGTATAGAAACACAACTTGTTTTTGTGTGTTGATCTTGTATGTTGCAACTTTACTGAAGGAATTTATTAGGTCTAATAGGTGCTTGTAGGATTTTCTTTTTTTTTTTATTAATTTTTTATTTTTTATAAACATATATTTTTATCCCCAGGGGTACAGGTCTGTGAATCACCAGGTTTACACACTTCACAGCACTCACCAAAGCACATACCCTCCCCAATGGCTTGTAGGAATTTCTATATATTAGAGCACATCATCTGCAAAAAGAGACAGTTTTGATTGTTTCTTTCTTATTAAGATCCCTTTTCTTTCTTTTTCTTGTCTGACTGCTCTGGCTAAGACTTTTAGTGCTATGTAGAATGGGAGTCCTTGTCTTCTTCCTGATCTTAAAAGAAAGCTTGGAACCTTTCACAAATGAGTAAGATTTAGCTGTGGGGCTTGTCATATAGGTCCTTTATTATGCTGAGGTATATTTCTTCTATACCCAATTTGTTGAGAGTTTCATCATAAAAGGATGTTGAATCTGTCAAATGCTTTTTCTGTATGTACTAAGATAATCATTAAAATTTTTTTTTAATATTTTATTTATTTGTCAGAGAAAGAGAGAGAGCGAGCACAGGCAGACAGAATGGCAGGCAGAGGCAGAGGGAGAAGCAGGCTCCCTGCCGAGCAAGGAGCCCGATGTGGGACTCCATCCCAGGATGCTGGGATCATGACCTGAGGTGAAGGCAGCTGCTTAACCAACTGAGCCACCCAGGCATCCCCTGATAATCATAAAATTTATATCCTTCATTCTGTTGATGGGATGCAGTATATTTATTGCTTTGTGTATGTTGAACTGTTCTTGCATCCCAGGGTAAATACTAGATTTATTATTATTATATATACCTATTATAGTATATGTGCTTTAGAGAGGGGTTGAGTTCATCTTCTAAACATCTGCCTTTGGCTCGGGTCCTGTTCCCAGGGTCCTGGGATTGAGCGCTACATCAGGCTCCCTGCTCAGTGAACAGCCAACTTCTCTTTCTCCCTCTTCCTCTGCCTGCTGCTCTGCCTACTTGTGCTCTCCATCTCTCGGTCAAATAAATAAATAAAATCTTTAAAAAAAAATTCACTTAGCAAATTTTAACATAATTCCAGGGACTGAGAATGTAGCATGTAATATATTCTAGTAATACAGAGTGAAACAGACACAAAAGTTTTTCTCAATATTCCAATGATCATAGTATATGACAAAAAATAAACACTCAAATTTTCATTTTTTTAATATTTTATTTATTTATTTATTTATTTATTTAAGCAAGTGAGAGAGGGAGAAAGAGGGAGAAGGAGGAAGAGAAAGAGAGACAAACAAGCAGGGGGAGCTGCAGAGGGAGAGGGAAAAGCAGGCTTCCCGCTGAGCAAGGAGCCCAATGTGGGGATCCATCCCAGGGACCTGGGATCATGCCTGAGCCAAAGGCAGATGCTTAACCAACTGAGCCATCCACATACCCCTCAGATTTGTATTTGAAAATTTAAAATTTTTAAAATCTTTTTAATTTAATAAGTATTAAATGCCTTATTCTTTTGAAGTTTGTAAGAAAAATGCCAATCTACAAAAGTGACATAGTCTATCCTGACCTGATTTTAATTCTATAATTGTTAGTTTTCAGAAAAGAAAATATAACCTTTACCAAGTCATTTTAGTTACTGATTTCCTTACTCTCCACCTCATTTTCAAAGGATTTTTAGTTCATATTCTGTGTGTAGTTACATTTATAAACCTACTGAACAAACACATATATCCATTTCTCAACAAAATATCCAACAGAAATCTCCATTGAGGTATGATCTGATATTAGCACTTATGCAATGGCTACAATGGACTTGAATGTGTATTCTACCAAGTACTTGACATTAAGTTTGTTCTAGCTATCTAGTAAGTTCTCATAGGGGCTCTGATGATTCTTACTACAGCTCATTAGATATGCTTTGAGTACTGTTACTTTAAAATGAAAATATTCCAGCCTTATTAGCACCATCACTGACAAACGTCTTAATTAAACTATTGATTCCAGCAATGATACAGTTTATGGGTACTCAAAAGTTGTAAATCCTTCCTTCCATTATGTTTTAAATTCTGCTCTAAGTATTACAGATTCCAGTGGTTAAATATATGCACCTCTAAGAATCATTTAATTTATTAATTTATTATTATTATTTAATTCTATTATTTAATTTATTAATTTAATATATTATTTAATTATATTATTATCTAATTATATCTATTATTATTTAAGTCTAACAATTATTCTAGGAGGTCTTCTAATCTTACCCTCCTTTTTACCTTTGGATGATGAAGCTCTCCACAAGGTCACTTGGGGAATAATGAGACTCTGAGATATAATTTTAGTTCATTGTCTTTTCCTTTATATACTTTATGTACTCTGTTCTTTGAGATCTACCTCTTTCTCGCTTTTCATTGTTCTAATTTCTACTCTCACTTTTTTGCTCTTTCTTTGTTCCTTCTATCTAATTCTAATTCTATTTCCTGGCTCCAGAGTTCTTTTCCCTTTTCCTTCTTGGTTTCTCTGGTCATCAATTACATTTATTCACAGTCCCATGTTTCTTGTATGACAAATGAACTGTATGATTACCAAGAAGCAAACTGGTTCCATGCATATGAGTTACCAAAGTAGCATAAGCAGCTTTACAGAAAGTTAAAAATAAAACAAAAGATACTATACTTATAAAATTAGCTGGAAAGAGTAAGATCATCAGTCAGTCAATGTCATAAGAGAATGTCTCCTAGATGAAGAAAAAAAATAGGAAAGCCTGGCTCTCAGTTACTGTATTGGGCATTCTTCAAATACTAGTTTTTTTAAAGATTATTTATTTATTTAGAAAGAGAGAGAGCATGCATGGTTATGCATGTAGGAAGAGGCGCAGAGGGAGAGGGAGAAAAATCCTCAAGCAGACTCCCCGCTGAGCACAGAGCCTGACATGGGACCTGATCCCATAACCCTGAGATCATAACCTGAGTCAAAACAAAGAGCTAGATGCTCAACCAAATGAACTACTCAGGTACCCCACAAGTATTATTTAATTTCATCTTTCTGTAGCACTTTCAAGTAGTCATTACAGAGGAAAGTTAATCTCAACAAAATCTATAATACCCAATATCATACAACAACTTGTCAGAGTTGGGAATAAAATTCAGGTCTGTCTCTCTCTAAAACTTCATGTTCTTTTTGTCATCACTCTTTCTTGGTAGCCTCTCATCATTTCCAGAGAAGAAAACATGCTGAAGTTGGTTACTTGCTAATTATGATGCTTAAGACATTTTCAATGAAATTGAAGAGAATAAAATCAAGTTAGTCAAATCAAATTGATCATTATTTTCTTTTGATTTAGGTGCACTGGCTTGCTACCTAATTGGCTAATGGTTGGAACTGATAGTCAGCTATGATAAAACTAATTAAATCAGTTCTTGTTAAAAAGGAAATGATTGCTATCTAAATATGGTATCAAGCCTAAGGATTCTTATGTGCTACAATTTACTCCATCTCCAGGTATGGTAGTCAACTTTGCATACAGAAGAGTTCATTCAGAATACTGCACATGTCCCAAGACAGCAACTTCAGATCCTTAGACTCTGATACACTCTATGTGAGCATTTATTCTTAAATAATACAACAAATAATGCAGATAATGAGAATCCTGAAAACCGCCTATGATTTTTTATTAAAGTAACAAATTACAGAAGATTAAATATTACACCTGTAATAGAGTAATTTGCCTTCATTTGCACTAGTGACGTTTAAAACACAATTCTTTTTGGGTTTCTTGTGCTTCTGTATATGTTGTGAATAGGCACTGACTTGACTGCCCCTTGCTCTTGACTATCTTTCAAAAGTCCCTGTAGAGTGAACAGACATGGAAGACTGAAACAGAACCTCCCTTTTGGGGCAACAGATAGACATGTTTGCTCTCTAGTATGAAGAACTCAGATTTCCTGAAACTAAGGTCCCTCTCTCTGGAACCTCACTGGTGAGTGTGTGTACTACCTGTCCCTCTTCATGTTGCCCTGTGGGAGTCAAAACTCAGAGAACTGGCATGAAAATATGGTTGTCTGGCTGTAGCTATTACTATGAGTAGTAAGCTGTCCTCTGACTAACTCAAGAGACATGTGTCTTTTGCCAAAACCCATGAAACTGAAGCAGGCTAACATGTTAGCTTGCAAGTAGGGTAAACTCTTGACAATTGACAGTCCTAGGCAATGAACAGAAAAACTACTACTAAAAACAATTCTAGAAAATACCAGTGGACACTTGACAGTGGAAGCAGTTTGGAAAAGGGACAAGCTTAAAATCTTTTTATAGGGTTGCTTAGGTTTAGATCTCTCTGATCCTAGACTAGTTACTTAAACTTACCTGGTTTAAATGTTAACATAAGAGTAATTCATTTTTTAACATGCTGTTATTTGCACTTCAAACTTCTTTCTGTTTACTGTTTTAGAGGCAAATTTTAAGAATAAGTCTAAATTTCTTTTTTAAAAATGTTCCTTTAATATGTTTTATTTTACTGAATTTTGATAGTTTAATCCATTTACCAAAGACAGTATCTCATATTCATTAGAATAGACAATAAAAATTCAGTATTTTGGTCAAAACCAATATTTCTAAAACAATATTTAGTAAAAATAAATAAAACTCCTTTTCAGTATTGAGTAAAAATAAACTCCTTATTTTAAAACATTATCATCATTTTATATTCATAATTCAGTTCAATTTATATCACCATTTGAAATCACTACTTTTTTCAGTTATTTGTATTTATAAAACTGTGTTATTTCATACTGAGTTTTCAATAGAAATATCCTGGGAAATCAGATACACAGTGGAATATAGTTGGCCTATAAAATAATTATAATACAAATCGAATTTGCATTATTTAAAACTAATGCTAGCATGGACAGAATCAGTCTAATATATAGAATGTCAGATTGGGTAGCAACAAACGTGTTTTCTTTCTTTAGATCATTAACATATGATATTTATTATTTGTAGAAGGCCATCTCTGTGTATAGTCCAAATATATTTGTTAGTTTTCTAGAAAAAAAATTGACCCTTTTCTCAAAGAAAAAAAAAAAAGCTTGTTATAATTTAAAAATTGTCAATTTAAATATCCAATACCAAGGACAGCAGGTAGTTTCAACCTAAAATTTTGTCTCTTCATTTTGGCATCTGAAATCTCAGGTACTTATGTGGAACATAATCAACTCCTTCACCCTGGTCTCTGCAGTATTTTTCTATATGAGGTTTTGTGTTGCTAAATGTATAACATAAGACATTAAGGAGTATGAGGGGAACCTCAGGAAGTGTGAATATCACTTTCATAGATTTCCTTGCAGTCTTTCTTTGGTGCCTGCTACAAAACCCACTTAATCAGCACCCTGATAAATGGTGCATCCACTTAATTGGAATAATTGCCAAGGAGAAGAATCAATGTAGTTCATTTCAATGACTCCAAACAATGGATAAATTGCACACAGAGTCCATTTAAATAGCACCCCTGATGTTGTCTGTAGGCCTAAAACAGGTGTGAATTGGTATTTGCCAGCACGAACTTCCCACTGTGTAACCTTTTTTTGGCATCATGCTGCTTTCCTGTTCTACCACAGCTGCTAAATTAGGTTATCTTACTTCAGATGAGAAAGTTAAAGTCCTTGAAGCTCTAATTCCTCAGTAACATGTTCACATGAGCATTATCCCAATAATAAAAGAAAAAGTAAGTATTTTGAAAAAGAGTAACTAATTAGATGCTGAAAGAGAGGAATGACATGCTGTCAACATCTTTTTTAAAAAACTCAAAACACTAAAATATTAGAATAATTCTTAAGCTTCTAATAAGGAAAGAACACCAGGGCACTTACATCCCAGTGGATATATCTTCAAATTATATTAGAAACATGGAATCGTTTTTCAGAAGAGGAACTAGGTGGCAAAATATCCCTTTCTAATTTCTAGTTTGCATGTTGTTGTATATATGGGTATAACCTTTTGATAATCAAGATGACTGATTAATTAACACATTTTTTTCAGACTCTGTGCTAATTAAGAATATTCTACTACATTTTTTCAGTTTCTTTTAAAACTAAATCCATATGCAAAATGTCTCTATCTTCCTACATGTTTGTTTATTTATCTTGTGAATCTGTTTGCTGAAATCTGTTCATGAGAGAGGTTGAGACTGGAGATCTAAGAGTTGGGAGGAGGAGCATTAAGACTGATTCCCCTGTGGAGTTCCTGATGCACTTTCTCATGATAAACCTTGGCACCTTTCAAAGGGATGGACCTCATGAAACTCTAGAAGGAAAGGGTAGGTGGCGTGATAGACATCATTTCATGCAAAGTCCTCATTTACAGATGAGGAATTTCAATCCTAGACAGACAACTTGTTTTTCAAGTTCTCTCAGCTGGTTAGAGGTGTAGAGTCAGACTTCTTGGGTCCTGTTTCAAGAACCTTTGAACTGTCCCCTTCCTCCATATGACAGTAGCTATCTTACCAAACGTAAGGAAGAAAAGGAACACTGAAGACTGCAAACTGTTTACATATTTATTGGTATACTGTACTGTTCCTACATGATTCTGCATTCTAAGTGCATGTTCATGAAACCATTTTCTCATCCACTTATGCACTCTCTCAGCAAAATGTATGACTTATTGCTATATTCAATCAGTAGTAGGCCTCAGAAATTTGGCTGCTATGTCCCTACCTTCAAAGCTTTTACAACTAGAGACTAGTCCTGGTATTTGGGGGAGTGATATATTTGATTACCACCCTTGGAGTGCCTGGGTGGCTCAGTCAGTTAAGTGTCTGCCTTTGGCTCAGGTCCTGTTCTCCAGGTCCTGGGATCTAGCCCCATGTCAGGCTTCCTTCTCAGCAGGGAGTCTGCTTCTCTCTCTCTCTTTTTTCCCTCTCTTCATCCCTCCCCAATCCTTATTCACACTCTCTCTCACACACACACCAAATGGATAAATAAAAATCTAAAAAACAAAACAAAACAAAACATCCTTTATGACTATGCTGCACACCAGGCTTTGTATAACATCTCATTTAATCTTCACTGCCATCTTATGAAACAAGGAATATTGGCTATATTATATAAATCAGAAAAATGAGATTCAATCCTATTCAGCCAATAATTGGCAGGGGCAAGTTTTGAATCTGTCTGCTCTTATAGTCCAAACTTTCTCTTTCCCATGTAATATCCCATTGGGACTGGTAAAAAAGATGACTGAAATTTAATATATATCTACCTCATAGATTTGTCTATTAAACGGGAAAATTCAGTTGCAGGAAGTGCACATATTCATCCTAAGAATGTGCACATTCAGGCATGGGAGTGGTCTCCACTAACAGTATAGCCATGATTTATCAGACACAGAGCTGAAAGAAAAAGAACTGAAGCATTTTCTTTAACTCTAATCATAAATTAACTTCAGTGTGGTCTCCTCTCAAACTTTCCTTTCCAATTTTTAAGAAGCTAAAAAGACACCTCTGAAAATAGAGGTCTAATGTTACATTTGGTTATCATTTTACTTGAATGTCATGGTCATTGCTTGAAGGGGCAGAACCTAAAATAACCCACACAACATCACCACTATAGTTGTTTTTTTTTTTTTTTTTTTTTTTTTTTTTAAGATTATTTATTTATTTGCCAGTGATAGAGGGAGAGAAAGCAAGCAAGCACAGGCAGACAGAGAGGCAGGCAGAGGCAGAGGGAGAAGCAGGCTCCCTGCCGAGCAAGGAGCCCGATGTGGGACTCGATCCCAGGATGCTGGGATCATGACCTGAGCCGAAGGCAGCCGCTTAACCAACTGAGCCACCCAGGCGTCCCACCACTATAGTTGTTAGGGAGGAAATTTATGCAGGTGAACAACAAAGGCAACACTGCAAAAGAAATTTGGATAGCCAAAGGGCAAAGTGTAGCCCTGAACAGAAAAAGAGGGCCCAGTTATATGTACATAACCTAGTTACATTTATACATGCATCAGGTAAGTGGGGAAGCAAATTACAAAATCTCAAGAAGCCACTGCATGTCACCTGGTATATGGAGGAGGGAGGAGGGCTATGGGTAAATGCCTGAGACTCAGGCCCCAATCCGTACTTCTGATCAATACTTTGAATATAAACATAAAAACAATATTGTAGGATTTAATCTTCAATCAACTGAACTAGAGGTACCTGGGTGGCATAGCTGGTTAGGTGTCTGTTCAGTTCCAACTATGACCTCAGGGTGGTAAATTCAGGGTCATGAGGTCGAGCCAAGCATCAAGCTTTGCTCTGAGCCTGGAGTCTGCTTGGGACTCTCTCTCTCTCTTTCTAAACTAAATACATAAATCTTAAAAAAAAATTTACTGAACTAAACCAGTATTTAATGAGTATTACATTATACATGTGACCCACAGTTCTAAATTTATATCCATGAGACACATCAAAAGAAATTATATTTAAATTTATGTATTTCAAATATTGACATGAAGCTACACTATACTGCCCCACAACATTTTAATTCTGATCACTTAATTGTATACTATATTTTGTTTCAAAAAATGTATCTGTAGTCTTTAAAAACTAAAACAAAAATCAAAAGTTATTAGGATTAAAGGGAATTTTTAAAAAATATATCTAATGTAACAGTATCATTTTTGAACAGATGGCAAATCTTAACTTTTATTTTTGCACTGCACATATTGTTAACACTTGACCTGGTATGTTCCCTTTGGATAATGATTGTAACACGATAAAGCGAAGAAAAAACAACTAAAACTGTTATCCTGTTAGCAACTAAGATTAATTTGATATAGCAAAGCATTGCTAAATAATCTGGCAAAACATGAGGTATTTTGTATATCTATTTTAGGAACATAAACTAGTCATTACAAAGGATAGTGACAAGCAGGTATGTTGCAAATTTCAGATTAATTAAAATGCTGTTTAACAAGCCTTATTAGAATGCAAACGTTTTTCATGATTGCTGTCACAAGCTGGGTTTCGGTTTTGTTTGCTGGGTTTCCTATCCATTTAAGCTTTTCTATTCCACCATCCGGGCCTCCATTCCTTTGCATTGAAGTGAACCCAAGCACAGAAACATTAGCCTAATGCATGAGAACAATGAGGTGAAGAAAAAAAAAGACTGAAGAAGTAAGTCTAATTACTCTAGTTTCATAGAATAAGCTTTTAAGGCTAAGTTCACACTAGGGCAATTACCCACCTAATTGCTCTAGTTTGAAGCTGGTTTGAAAAGATGTTTTCAGCAATGTGAGGGGAAAACATGCAAATTCAGTGGATTGGTTTGATCCCTATTGCCCTTTTTATTAAAGAAAAACCCCTTGAAGTGTTGAGATGACATTCCTTGAACATACCTCTAATGTACCACAAAGCCTTTCCTGATAGATTGCAAAGCAGTGTGGAATCACACCTAAACCCATGTACTAACCTTATTCTAATAACAGACCAGTAAGTAGGGGGAAAAAAAGTGTCTCTAAAAATACAAAGCCTCCATTTACACAGGCAACATAATGCTTTTTATAGTATAATGAATAATGTAATGTATGTTTTTATTTATTTTATTTGAAAAAGCTTTTTTATTCTTTTGTTTAAGAGCATTCTCAAAAGTTATGCCCTTATATATCTGGTTAGTTCTATAATCCAAACCCCTTAAAATGCAAAGTTTATGTATCTGAGTTAGAAGAGACTGATAAAATGTCCAGTGAGATGGAGCTCTCGAGTAATATATGATGGAAAGTGTGTTTCATAGAAAGGTAGGAAGGTAGAAAAGATGGAAAAAAGCAAGGAAGGCATGAAAGAAGGAAGGGAGAGGGGGAACTAACAGTGAGGTGGAAGTGAAAACCAAGGTTGATGGGGGGAGGCGAGCCCTAAGGACTTCAAGGCTATGCCTCTGGCAGAGCACATAATTGCATGGGTTGGCACCTCTTTCCAGAACCACTTGGATGCAAACATAGAGCTCTAAAGAGAATTATTCAAAGCAAGGGTAAATTTAGAGCTAAAGGAAATGAATTATCTGAGCCACACTCATTGTTAAAGAAAGAAAATCAAATTTTAGAGAACTGTCAGAGTCACATGAAGAAATAATAATACAGTTTGTTCTCGAATCCAGGTTTCCTCACTGCCAGTCGGTTTAAGAATGGTTTACAGATGGGAGGAACAAATGGAAATCTGTCCAGGTTAGTTTACTGGGTTAGAAAAAGAGCAGAAATGCCTTTTAACTGCCGTCTACATTTAGGTGACCAGAAAGCAAGTACCAAAACTCTGTGTGAAAATAAGGTACATAGGTCCAAGTCTATAGGTAAGAAATGCTGAAGGAGAGCTAAAGAAACATGACATGGAGAAGGAAAAAAAAAAAAGAAGCTGAAAGAAACTATCAGAAGATCTTTAGAGGAATGAGGGGTTTTGTTCTGATCTAATGCTGGCAGGGGGTTTTGAACATTCTTGACACAGGATTATCTGGGGGTGCTAGATGCTTTTAAAGAGGTAAAGTATAAAATATATACTTGATTTCACGGTTGCATGTTTGTCACTTTTCTTCTGAGGTCTACCTCTGTGATGGGGGGAAGAGGAGAAGATTAAGGGCAGAAAAACACAATAGGGAAAGAAATGTTTGACACTTTAACTCATAAAACCACATCTATAAAGATTAACTAAAACGATACTTCCCTTAAAGTTTCAGAAAAAAAGAAAAATTCTATAGTTCTTTAGAGTTGAGAAATCACAAGGAAAGCAACAAATTGGCCCCCCATTTACCTTAATGCTGACAACCTTTTTCTAAACATACTATTTTTTTAAAATTTGTGATTATGCCTAGCTCTTTAAAAGATTTAAGGAAAAGAAAAATAATTTATCCTCTTTGATTCCATTGGTGATTATTTTAAAAAGCCTTTTTTTGTTTATTTAGGCTAAACATGGCAAATATCTGGTATAAATGTACCTATTTGCTAGTGTTTCACTCAACACAGACATTAATAATTAGTCACTGTATTAGAGATAGTCAACTGATTTTTCATTAGCTTATCATCCCTACTTTGGACCAGATGTCAGTAATGGATTTCTTTAAGAAGTCAGTGGATATTAAAAAGACAGTGGATATTTTGGGCTTGATAGACCATAAGAACTCTGTTTCATCTACTTAAGTTTGCTGTTGTAGCTCAGAAGCAGCTACAGACATGTAAAAGAGTAACTGCCTCTCTATTCCAGTAAAATTCATTTACAAAAACAGATACTGGACATATAACATTAACAAAAGAAATAATAAAAACCATATGATTATCTCAATAGATGAAGAAAAAGCATTTGACAAAATACAACATCCATTTATGATAAAAGAAACTCTCACCATAGTGGGTTTAGAGAGAACAGACCCCAAATAACAAGGGCCATATATGAAAACCTACAGCTAACATCATATTCAATGAGGAAAAACTGAGTTTTTCTTCTAAGATCAGGAAGAGACAAGGATGTATACCCTCGTCACTTTTGTTCATCACAATACGAGAAGTACTAAAGCAATCAGATAAAAAACAAAAAGAAATAAAAGGCATCCAAATTGGTAAGGGAAAAGTAAAACTGTCACTATATGTAAATTACATGATACTATATATAAAAAACTATAAGGATTAAAAAAAAAAAAGACATTGGAACTGATACATGAATTCAGTAAATTCCAGGACCCAAAATTAACATACAGAAATCCATTGCATTTCTATACATTAACAAAGCAGCAGAAATAGAAATTTGAAATAATTTCATTTATAATTGCAAAAAGAATAAAACACCTAGGAATAAATTTAACCAAGGAAGTAAAATACCAGTACTCTGAAAATTATAAAACACTATGAAAGAAAATTAAGAATCCCCAAATAAATTATATCCCATGCCACCAAATTAGAAGAATTTATATTGTTAAGCTGTCCATACTACCAAAAGCTATCTCCAGATTCAATGCAATTCCTATCAAAATACCAATAGCAGTTTTCACAGAAATATAATGAGTAATACTAAAATTTGTAAGAAACCATAAAAGATCCCACATAGCCAAATCAACTTTTTTTGCAGATTTTATTTATTTGAGAGAGAGAGTGTGTGACGTGTGCATGAGCAGTGACAAGGGTCAGAGGGAGACTCCCCACTGGACAGGGAGTAGATGCATATGTATAGGTTTAATCCCAGGATCATGACCTGAGGTGGAGGAAGATGCTTAACCAACTGAGCGACCCAGCCCCACACCCGCACCCCCCAGGTATAGCCAAAGCAATCTTGAGAAAGAAAAACAAAGCTGTGCAATTGTGTATCACAATCCCAGATTGCAAGATATACTGCAAAGCTGTAATAATCAAAACAGTATGGTACTGGCACAAAAATAGATACAAAGATCAACAGAACAAAAGAGCAAGCCCAGAAATAAAACTGTGTAAGACATGTATTGATGTATATGGTTAATTAATCTATGACAAAGGAGATAGGACAATGGGAAAGAGACAATCTTTTCAATAAATGGTGGTGGGAAAACTGGTCACTTACATGCAAAAGAATTAAACTAGATCATTTCCTTACAACATACACAAAAATAAACTCAAAATAGATTAAAGACATAATGTGAGATCTGAAACCATAAAAATCTCAGAAGATAACACAAGCAGTAATTTCTCTAACATCAGCCACAGCAACACTTTTGTAGATATGTCTCCTGAGGCAAGGGAAACAAAAGCAAAAATAAATTACTGGGACTACACCAAAATAAAAAGCTTTTGCACAGTGAAGGCAACCATCAACACAATGACAAAGCAACTTACTAAATAAAGATATTGTAAATATCTTTACAGTGCTAATCTGATTAAGAAACTAATATGGAGAATTTGACATTCTTTTTCATCAACATTTAGAGCTGCTATTTTATTGCTTGTGGAGAATGTGAAGTGAATATTGGACCCTGGAGGGTTTCCTTGCATTTTCATCGCTTCTCTTTTAGAGAGAATTAAAAGCATCCAGTGTCACTGGAAAAAAAAAAAAAATTATTGTAAAATACTTCACCAACCAGAATCTTGAGTTCACGACCGTCTGGAGGGAGGGGTAGTGAGGGGATTGGGAATGATAGTTTTCATGTGTCTGGGCTCTGATTCAGATGACATGCACAACTGAAAGTAAAAGCTTTCAAGGCGTGTATTGCTTTAAATGCATAATACAACTTGCTGCCAGAACCAGATGTGTTGAAAATGAAAACAAACCCACCTCCTTTCAATAGCCATTAAAACAAAGTTTACTGTTTAACAAGTTTGTATTTTATTTTGCATTGCCACACATCTGCCTATTTAAAAAACTACATCTCTTTGGTAGTAATGGTTCAGTACAAGTAGGTATTACAGCTTGATGTCTGTGTGT
Source organism: Mustela lutreola (assembly GCF_030435805.1). Taxonomy (NCBI): domain Eukaryota; kingdom Metazoa; phylum Chordata; class Mammalia; order Carnivora; family Mustelidae; genus Mustela; species Mustela lutreola. The sequence continues at coordinate 91,267,475 of NC_081297.1, forward strand.
TCTAATTCTAAGTGTTCTTTTATTCCAGGCCTTATAGAGCAGTTAAGGCAACTGTAACAGCATTTTTTGAAATATATTGTAAAATAATAAAAGGTAACATAATTAAAATTGAATGGATATTGCAAATAAATAAATAAATAAATAAGCAATAAGGGTTTATATTCAAAATATATAGAACTGATACAAATCAACACCCAAAAAAAGCCCAATTAAAGAATGCACAGAAGACCTGAATAAGCATTTTTCCAAAGAAGACATAGAGAGATGGCCAACAGACACATGAAAAGATGTTCAACCTCAGTAATCATGAGGGAAATGCAATTCAAAACCACAATAAGATACCACCTTACACCTGCTAGAATGCTTAAAACAAAAACACAAGAAATAATAAGTTTTGGCAAGGACTTGGAGAAAAAGAAACACTTGTAAGTACTGGTGGGAATATAACCAAATTAGTACAGGTACTATAGAAAACAGTATGAAGGATCCTCACAAAGTAAAAATGGAAATGCCATATGATCCGATAATTCCACTATTGGGTATTTACCCAAAGAAAATAAAAACACAATGTTGAAAAAAATCTGTACCCTTATGTTTATTGTAGCATTATTTACCATAGTATAGCCAAGCCAAGGAAGCAACTCAAGCTCCCACTAATAGATGAATGGATAAAAAAGATATGGTATGTATGTATAAACAAACACACACACACATACACACACACACACACACATACACACACAAGACTATTACTCAGCCATAAAAAAAAATGAGATCTTGCCATTTGCAACAACACAGATGGATCTAGAGGGTATAATGCTAAGTGAAATAAGTCAGAATGAGAAAAACAAATACCGTATCATTTCACTTTTATGTGAAATCTAAAAAACGAAACAAATAAACAAACAACAGACTCTTAAATACAGGGAACAAATTAGTAGTTCCTGGAGAGTGGGGGTAGAGGGGATAGGTAAGGTAGGTGAAAGGGGTTAAGAGGTACACACTTCCAGTTATAAAATAAATAAGTCATGGGGATGAAAAGTACAGCATAGGAAATACAGTCAACAATATTGTAGTAACATATGACAGAGGTAATTATACTTCTCACGGTAAGTACTGAATAATGTAGAAAATTGTTGAATCAATATTGTATAGCTGAAAACTAATATAACACTTTATATTAATTATACCTAAATAAAAACAATCAAACAAATAATCAAAATAGAAAAAACAGACTTGGCCCAATGACCATAGTTTGCCAAATCCTGATTTTCGAGTATTAAGAAGTATTACTATGTACCTTATGGCAGCAATATGTTTATTTCAATCAAAAAACTTCTTTTTAATAAATCTACTTATCTTGGGGGCCCTGGGAGGCTCAGTGGGATAAGCCGCTGCCTTTGGCTCAGGTCATGACACGGGGTCCGGGGATTGAGTCCTGTGTTGGGCTCTCCGCTCGGCGAGGATCCTGCTTCCTCCTCTCTCTTTCTGCCTGCCTCTCTGCCTACTTGTGATCTCTCTCTGTCAAATAAATAAATAAAATCTTTAAAATAAATAAATAAATAGATAGATGAATAAATAAATAAATCTGCTTATCTTGAGAAACAGAGTCTATGAAATGTCTAATCAGTTTTTCCTAATCAGAAGCACCAAATTTAATGTGATTAGTAATAGAAATGAAAATATCTCCACTAACAATGTGCTCATCAATAACTACGGACATATAACTTGTTGTCTCAAGGCACGTCTACCTTTGTAGGCTCCTGTACTTAGCTACCATATTCAAACTTATACTTCATCAAGAGAGTCAGAAAAATAACTCTTTTTTAGAGAACTAAAGGCAGAAGTGAAGATGAAGAAGAAGAAGAAAAAGTACTTTAGAGAAGCCCAAATCACCACAGAAATAAATGGAACAATAGTTTTCCTTTTTTCTGAAATAACCCCAAATCAAGTCAAATTGTACCTTTCTAAATTTCTATTACTATAATAAAAGTATTCAATCTTTGTTTTCATGTAATATTTCAGGTAAACTGTAAAAATCTCTGGGCTATTTCTGTAATTCTGTAGATAATATCTCTACATTATTTAAATATATCTAGTCCTACTTAAAATTAATCCCAGATTAAGATGCAACATGCTAAATAAAAAAATAGCATCATTTTATCAAAATTCCATGATTTGTTAATAAACTGCATGTAGTGGGCAGTGTAGACACAGATCACTAATCAGACTCAAGTAAACCCATCACTAAATACAGCAAAAGAAATGAGTTGGCAGAAGTGATAGTTGCTATCTTCACTGATGCCTAGGTTACATTACAGATACCAGAAACAGTTGTATTTCCTAATAGGTACATTTGGAAGAACAGCACGAACTTTATGATCAGGCTATGGCTATTCAAACTTATATGATACATAAAGGGAAGTCAACTACTACAGTGGGATTGCATAGAAAGAATATAATGAAGAAAAGTTTTAAAAATTCTTCTATCAGGAAACTCATAATGATGTACAGGCAAGACATGAATCAATAATTGACAGTTTTAAACAAAATCTAATCTAACTGGTATTAGGTTAAATATATTAGTTGTTCTTTGTAGAAAGATTATAAAGAAAGAAAAAAAAGTTTTTCATACCTGCTTCCTTTCAAAGCTGTTATGACTTACCATAGCACTTGCACACTGAAAAATTTTGTATTCAGTGATCAGTATGAAAAGTTTATTTATTTATTTATTTTAAAGATTTTATTTATTTACTTGACAGAGAGAAACCACAAGTACACTGAGAGGCAGGCAGAGAGAGAGAGAAGGAAGCAGGCTCCCTGCTGAGCAGAGAGCCCGATGCGGGACTCGATCCCAGGACCCTGAGATCATGACCTGAGCCGAAGGCAGCGGCTTAACCCACTGAGCCACCCAGGCGCCCCAGTATGAAAAGTTTAATAGATAACATGTCAAAAAGAACTTTTCTTTTCAAACTTAATGGAAGATCTATTCAATGCCATAAGACAAGAAAATAAAATAAGGTGTAAGACTTGAAAAGAAAGAATAGTTATTTGTCAAAGAAAATAAAGTTGTTTCTGTAGAAAAGTTAAGTTTCTATAGAAAAGCTAAAGACATAATTAGAACTAGTTAGATCTCAGCAAGATTGCAAGATGTAAAATGGAAATGAACAAATCATTACCACCATTACATAGGAAGCAATGATAAAGTAGTAATTGCAATCATTACTTAAAAAAAAAATGGTCCTATCCAAAGAATTTAAATGTAATCTAGGAATAAATCTGATAAATGAAGTTCAAGAATTGTATGAAGAAAACTACAAGATGTAGTATCTATAAGATAACAGCCAAATAAATGAGGAGTTATACTACGCCAAAGTATAATATTAAAGAGGGCTTCATATTAGAAAACACTAATTCCCACAAAATCTATCTTTAAATTAAAATGCCACCATGGATTTCCATAAAATATAAAAAGTTGTGAAATTCACACGAGTAAATATTGGGCCAGGAATAAAGAACACCTTGAAAAATAAGAAAAAGGAGGGAGAAGTAGTCCTACTAGATATCAAAAGTTATCATAATTCTCTTATTCTTTTCTTTAAGATTTATTTATTTTAGAGAGAGAAAAAAAGCAAGTGTGTCAGCAGGGCGAGGGACAGAGGGAGAGAAAAAAATCCCAAGCCAACTCCATGCTGAGCACTGAGCCCACTATGGGGCTCCATCTCAAGACCCTGAAATCATGACCTGAACAGAAAACAGGAGTCAGACATTCAACCAACTGAGTCACCCAGTCACTGATAAAGTTATTATAATTCTAAAGAAATTAAAAGTGAATGACAAGAATAAGGGGTAAGAATAGAGACACATGAAAACTAAAGAGTCCTTAAAGTTAATCACATAAATATACAGAAACTGGTGTAATTTAGAGGGTGGTATAAAAAAAGATAGGGAGAAATACTTGAATAAAGTCCTCTCTCTATGAAAAATAACAAATTATATTTCCTAATTCGAACTATTAAAAAGTAAATTGTAAATATATTAAAGATCCGAATGTGGAATGCAAAACAAAGAACAGAAAAAATTTTAAAAGAAAAATATCCTTTTGGCATTGGGATTGATCATAATCTTTTCTAGTCTACAAAGGAAAGACTGAATATGTCAAATTTGAAATTCCTATATAATAGAAAATACTGTGAACACATGTAATTAACAAAGCACACACTGGTATATTTATAAAGCATATAATTCACAAAGGAGTAGTATCCAGTATGAACTAGTAGAAAAGGCAAAAATGAACTGCTGCCATAGGAACAAAATATTTGACTTGGCAATTCATTGCTGGTGAACATGAGAGGTCCACCAAAATATGAAGATATTTGCACATTTACTATTTACTAAAAAAACACACACAGGGGCGCCTGGGTGGCTCAGTGGATTAAGCCGCTGCCTTTGGCTCGGGTCATGATCTCAGGGTCCTGGGATTGAGCCCCGCATCAGGCTCTCTGCTCAGCAGGGAGCCTGCTCCCCCGCCCCCCCCCCCCCGCTCTCTGCCTGCCTCTCTGCCTACTTGTGATCTCTCTCTGTCCAATAAATAAATAAATAAATAAATAAATAAATAAATAAATAAAAGAAAGAAAACACACACACACACACACACACACAAAAGCATACACTTGATATGCAAATTTAAAAGTTTCATGCTATCAAGTGTCTGTAGAGATGTGAGATAACTGAAAGCCTCTTAGTAAAGCAAGTTGATACATTTCTGGAGATCTTTTTCTGCAATATTTATTCAAGTGGCTCAGTGGGTTAAGCCGCTGCCTTCGGCTCGGGTCGTGATCTCAGGGTCCTGGGATCGAGCCCCGCATCGGGCTCTCTGCTCAGCAGGAGCCTGCTTCCTTCTCTCTCTCTCTCTCTGTCTGCCTCTCTGCCTACTTGTGATCTCTGTCTGTCAAATAAATAAATAAAATCTTAAAAAAAAAAAAAAGAATACATAAAAACCTAAAAGTCAGCAAGCAGACTTCTAGATGTGTGGTCTATTACAAAATCTTAATAAGAATAAGAATATTCAGTTTTTAATGTGAAAAAGTAAAATTGGTTTAATGTAGAAATATAGAGGAACACCATATTATACAACTCAATAAATTCAGCGAAAATGAAGGAACTAGGTTTAACTTTAGTCAACAAGATACATTTTTTTTCTTTTAATTTTTTATTTTTTATAAACATATATTTTTATCCCCAGGGGTACAGGTCTGTGAATCACCAGGTTTACACACTTCACAGCACTCACCAAAGCACATACCCTCCCCAATGTCCATAATCCCACCCCCTTCTCCCAAACCCCCTCCTCCCAGCAACCCTCAGTTTGTTTTGTGAGATTGAGTCACTTGTGTTTTGTCTCCCTCCCAATCCCATCTTCTTTCATTTATTCTTCTCGTACCCACTTAAGCCCCCATGTTGCATCACCACTTCCTCATATCAGGGAGATCATATGATAGTTGTCTTTCTCCGCTTGACTTATTTCGCTAAGCATGATACGGTATAGTTCCATCCATGTTGTCACAAATGGCAAGATTTCATTTCTTTTGATGGCTGCATAGTATTCCATTGTGTATATATACCACATCTTCTTGATCCATTCATCTGTTGATGGACATCTAGGTTCTTTCCATAGTTTGGCTATTGTGGACATTGCTGCTATAAACATTCGAGTACACGTGCCCCTTTGGATCACTACGTTTGTATCTTTAGGGTAAATACCCAATAGTGCAATTGCTGGGTCATAGGGCAGTTCTATTTTCAACATTTTGAGGAACCCCCATGCTGTTTTCCAGAGAGGTTGCACCAGCTTGCATTCCCACCAACAGTGTAGGAGGGTTCCCCTTTCTCCGCATCCTCGCCAGCATCTGTCATTTCCTGACTTGTTGATTTTAGCCATTCTGACTGGTGTGAGGTGATATCGCATTGTGGTTTTGATTTGTATTTCCCTGATGCCGAGTGATATGGAGCACTTTTTCATGTGTCTGTTGGCCATCTGGATGTCTTCTTTGCAGAAATGTCTGTTCATGTCCTCTGCCCATTTCTTGATTGGATTATTTGTTCTTTGGGTGTTGAGTTTGCTAAGTTCTTTATAGATTCTGGACACTAGTCCTTTATCTGATATGTCGTTTGCAAATATCTTCTCCCATTCTGTCAGTTGTCTTTAGATTTTGTTAACTGTTTCCTTTGCTGTGCAAAAGCTTTTGATCTTGATGAAATCCCAATAGTTCATTTTTGCCCTTGCTTCCCTTGCCTTTGGCGTTGTTCCTAGGAAGATGTTGCTGCGGCTGAGGTCAAAGAGGTTGCTGCCTGTGTTCTCCTCAAGGATTTTGATGGATTCCTTTCGCACATTGAGGTCCTTCATCCATTTTGAGTCTATTTTCGTGTGTGGTGTAAGGAAATGGTCCAATTTCATTTTTCTGCATGTGGCTGTCCAATTTTCCCAGCACCACTTATTGAAGAGGCTGTCTTTTTTCCATTGGACATTCTTTCCTGCTTTGTCGAAGATTAGTTGACCATAGAGTTGAGGGTCTATTTCTGGGCTCTCTATTCTGTTCCATTGATCTATGTGTCTGTTTTTGTGCCAGTACCATGCTGTCTTGATGATGACAGCTTTGCAATAGAGCTTGAAGTCCGGAATTGTGATGCCACCAACGTTGGCTTTCTTTTTCAATATCCCTTTGGCTATTCGAGGTCTTTTCTGGTTCCATATAAATTTTAGAATTATTTGTTCCATTTCTTTGAAAAAGATGGATGGTACTTTGATAGGAATTGCATTAAATGTGTAGATTGCTTTAGGTAGCATAGACATTTTCACAATATTTATTCTTCCAATCCAGGAGCATGGAACATTTTTCCATTTCTTTGTGTCTTCCTCAATTTCTTTCATGAGTACTTTATAGTTTTCTGAGTATAGATTCTGTGTCTCTTTGGTTAGGTTTATTCCTAGGTATCTTATGGTTTTGGGTGCAATTGTAAATGGGATTGACTCCTTAATTTCCCTTTCTTCTGTCTTGCTGTTGGTGTAGAGAAATGCAACTGATTTCTGTGCATTGATTTTATATCCTGACACTTTACTGAATTCCTGTATAAGTTCTAGCAGTTTTGGAGTGGAGTCTTTTGGGTTTTCCACATATAGTATCATATCATCTGCGAAGAGTGATAATTTAACTTCTTCTTTGCCGATTTGGATGCCTTTAATTTCCTTTTGTTGTCTGATTGCTGAAGCTAGGACCTCTAGTACTATGTTGAATAGCAGTGGTGATAATGGACATCCCTGCCGTGTTCCTGACCTTAGCGGAAAAGCTTTCAGTTTTTCTCCATTGAGAATGATATTTGCGGTGGGTTTTTCATAGATGGCTTTGATGATATTGAGGTATGTGCCCTCTATCGCTACACTTTGAAGAGTTTTGATCAGGAAGGGATGCTGTACTTTGTCAAATGCTTTTTCAGCATCTATTGAGAGTATCATATGGTTCTTGTTCTTTCTTTTATTGATGTGTTGTATCACATTGACTGATTTGCGGATGTTGAACCAACCTTGCAGCCCTGGAATAAATCCTACTTGGTCGTGGTGAATAATCTTTTTAATGTACTGTTGAATCCTATTGGCTAGAATTCCTAGAAACATATAAACTACCACAACTGAACCAGGAAGAAATAGAAAGCCTGAACAGACCCATAACCAGTTAGGAGATTGAAACAGTCATTAAAAATCTCCAAACAAACAAAAGCCCAGGGCCAGACGGCTTCCCGGGGGAATTCTACCAAACATTTAAAGAAGAACTAATTCCTATTCTCCTAAAACTGTTCCAAAAAATAGAAATGGAAGGAAAACTTCCAAACTCATTTTATGAGGGCAGCATCACCTTGATCCCAAAACCAGACAAGGATCCCACCAAAAAAGAGAGCTATAGACCAATATCCTTGATGAACACAGATGCGAAAATACTCAACAAGATACATTTTGAAGACAAAATCTAAGTAAAAAATCAGATGACTGATGAATGAAAAAATGAAAATCAATTGACTGATGAATGGAATATTACTCAGCCATAAAGAAAAAAAAAAGAATGGAATCTCGACATTTGAAAAGACATGAATGGAGCTAGAGTGTATTATGAAATAAGTCAAAGAAATAAAAATACCATATGATTTCATTCATATGTGGAATCTAAGAAATGAAACAAATGAATATGGCATGGAAAAGAGGCAAACCATTAAACAGACTCTTAACTACAGAGAACAAATTGAGAATTACCAGAGAGGAAGTGGGCAGGAGGATCAGGTAAATAGGTGATGGGTATTAAGGAGGACACTTGTGATAAGCACTGGATGTTGCATGCAAGTGATAATATACACCTGAAACTAATATACTGCATGTTAACTAATGAATTTAATTAAAAACTTGAAAGAAAAATAAAATGTTTAGCTTGGAAAAGCAATTATAAATGAACTATAAAGACACTCATAAATATGGACTTAATCTTATTATAATTCCTAAGTACTATTAAACAAAATGTGTTAGAAAATATAAGTTAGGAGGAGATTCTGGGTGGCTCAGTTGGTCAAGCATCTGCCTTCAGCTCAGGTCATGATCCCAGGGTCCTGAGATCTAGCTCCACATCAGGTTTCCTGCTCAGTGAAGAGTCTGCTTCTCTCTCTCACTCTCCCCTTGTGCACACTCTCTCTCTCTTTCTCTCTCAAATAAAGGAATAAAATCTTAAAAAAAAAAAAAAAAGAAAAGAAAGAAAGAAAGAAAAAATATAAGTTAGTGCAAAAAATTCAGGTACATATGACCCTTGCACAACACGGGTTTGAACAGCATGGGTTGGAACTGCATGGGTCCATTTATACAAAGATTTCTTTTTTGTATAAATACAGTACAGTATGTATTTGTATTTTATGATATTTTTAAGTATTTTTTTCCAAATTTTTATTAACTTTTTAATTTTAATTCCAGTTTGGTTAATGTACAGTGTTACATTAGTTTTAGGTGTATAATATAGTGATTGAATAATTCTATTGATTATGTAATTCTCTACTAAAGTTTCACCATGATTTCTTTTTCTAAGATTTTATTTATTTATTTGACAGATAGAGATCACAAGTAGGCAGAGAGGCAGGCAGAGAGAGAAGGGGAAGCAGGCTCCCGCCAAGCAGAGAGCCCGATGTGGGCTTCGATCCCAGGACCCTAAGATCATGACCTGAGCTGAAGGCAGAGGCTTTAACACACTGAACCACCCAGGCGCCCTAAAGGTTCATCATGATAAGTGTACTCTTCACCTATTTCACCCTTCTCCCCATCCACCTCCCTTCTGGTAACCATCTGTTTGTTCTCTAGAGTTAAGAGTCTGTTTCTTGGTTTATCTCCCTTTTCTTTGTTTTTCTTTGTTCATTTGTTTGGTTTCTTAAATACCGTATAAGTGAAATAATAGAGTTTGTCTTTCCCTGACTTACTTTGTTTCTCATTATGCTCTCTAGCTCTATCCATGTTGTTAGAAATGCCAAGATTTCACTTTTTTTTTAAGATTTTATTTATTTATTTGACAGACAGAGATCACAAGTAGGCAGAGAGGCAGGCAGAGAGAGAGGAGGAAGCAGGCTCCCTGCTGAGCAGGAAGCCTGATATAGGGCTCGATCCAAGGACCCTGAGATCATGACCTGAGACGAAGGCAAAGGCTTAACCCACTGAGCCACCCAAGCGCCCCAAGATTTCACTTTTTTATGGCTGGATAATACTCCATTATATATATATATACATATATATCCATATACACACATGTATCTATTAAAACTTCCTTATACTTTCTCTTCTTATAATATTCTCAATAACATATACTTTTCTGTAGCTTACTTTATTCAGGATATAATACATACACAAAGTATGTGTTAACTGACTTTGTGTGTGTGTATTCATTGACTTCAATGTTATTGGTAAGGCTTCTGGTCAACAGTAGCTATGTGTAGTTAAGTTTTGGGAGGGATCAAAACTTACAGTGGATTTTTGATTGTGTGGGGGGGAGTTGGCACCCCTAATCCATGCATTATTCAATGGTCAACTCTTTTTTCTTCTCTCCTGGAAAATTTTAAAGAATTCAAATCCTACTGCCAAGTATAGCAATATTAAAAAGTATTTGTTATTCTGTATATTTTAGAATAAAGAACTTGTATTATATTTAATTAACATACCTCAGTATTAAAATATGCTTTGCCTTTTGGGAACTATTACTATTTAGTTATTGATTTATAACTTTATATTCTGTGGCTTTTTTTCCTTTATATTGTAATACTAACTCTAAGATATTCAACGAGAGAAAGTAAACATCAATCCCATATTATCTATAAATTTAGTAAACATAGACCTTTTTAGGTAAAGATCCATTTAGCTTATCTTGCTGTGAGCACTATAAATCTTATATTTAGTATTATCTGTCATGGTTCAAATTATAAGCTTCATCTCAGAAAATTTCTGTATTTTTTTTTTTATGTTCTAGTTTTAATGTATAAGGAAAAAAGATTTTCCACAAGGTTCTCAAGAAGCTGGTTATTTTTAAGAATTATGTGAAATGTATTCAGTTATTAAAACCATATATTTATATAAAGCTAGGCTGGTAAGTTTTACAACCAACTTTCAAAAACAAAACTAATGCATTTATATCTATATACCTATCTGAATCTATATATATTCAGTTAAACATATATGTGTATGTTTATTATATTACTAGTATTAAGCAATATATAACAGCAATAAAATATACAATATTTTTATCTTAAATTCCATACAGCCAATTGATTCTCATAGAATGTTTTCATCAATTTTTTTGTAATTCTTGTATCCCCAACTAACCAATAGTTGCAATTGATGAATGTTGTTGATATTACCATTTACATTAACAAGTAAGACAAAAGTGAAACAATAAAGACATAAATGGAACTTCTCCTTTGTCAATGACTGGAGGAACTTCTTCGCTAAATCAAATAGTTCCAACTGCTGAAAGAGTATTTTCTTAAATTTTTGTTGCTGACAATGTAATGGCAACAGACATAATGCATTTCTAAGTTTAATCTGCATTAACATTTTTTTCTCTTTCTTCTGTTTAGTCAATCTACAAAACAAAACCAAGCCTTGATTTGTAACATTTGCCTATTTCCATGATAAAGGTACTTGCACCATGTACAGTTTAAGCCACCAACTTGACATTACTGACAGCAGAATTAGGAAGAGAGAGGCCATTACACAGTTTTCCCTACACACCCATAAAATAAATGCAAATAACATTCTGGGCATAGGTGATAATAAAATGTACAAAAATCCAGGTGCCTAGATGGTTGAGTGGGTTAAGCATCAACTCTTCATTTCTGCTCAGGTCATGATCTCAAGATCATGAGATTGAGCCCTGCATGGGGCTCACCCAATGAGAAGGCTACTTAAGATCCGCCCTCTCTCTAATATAATAATAATAAATGTAGAAAAATAATTAGGAGTGATGATTTTTGGATATTTATAATCACCTTTGTTTTTAATACATTGCATTTAATTATAATCTGATTTATTTATTTATTTTTAAAAATTTTATTGATTTATTTGGCAGAGACACAGTGAGAGCAGGAACACAAGCAGGGGGGAGTGGGAGAGGGAGAAGTAGGCTTTCCACCAAGCAGGAAGCTTGATGTGGGGCTTGATCCCAAGAACCCAGGGATCATGACCATGATCATGACCCAGGTACCCCTATGGAACTATCATATGATCTAGCAATCTCTTCAGTGTATAGCTAAAGAACTAAAATCAGGATCCCAAAAAGATATCTTTGTGCCCATGTTTATTGCAGCATTATCGTGTAGTCAAGATGAGAGTAAATTGAATGTCCATGGATAGATAAATGAATAAAGAACACAAGGTATTAAAAAAAAAAAGATGTATTTATTAATTTTAGAGAGCAAAAAGCCACCAAAGGAGGGAGGGGCAGAGGGAAAGAATCTTTTTTTTTTAATTTAAAAATTCTTCTTTCTTTTAATTTTCTTAAGTTCAATTAATTAACATAGAGTGTATTATTAGTTTCAGAGGTAGAATTCAGCAATTCATCAGTCTTCTATAATAACCAGTGCTCACTGGTTATTATATAACCACATCATCATGCGCCCTCCTTAACGTCCATTGCCCAGTTACCCCAGCCTCTACCCCTCTTCCCATCAGCAACCCTAGGTTTGTTTCCTATGATTAAGAGAGTCTCTTATGGTTGTCTCCCTCTCTGATTTTGTCTTGTTTTATTTTTCCCTCCCTTCCCCTATGACCCTGTTTTGTTTCTTAAATTCCACATGAGTGAGATCATATAATTGTCTTTCTCTGATGAGACTTATCATGATGATGATGACTTATTTCACTTAGGTTAATAACCTTCAGTTTCATCTATGTTGTTGCAAATGGCAAGATTTCATTTTCTTGATGGTTAAGTAGTATTTCATTTATATATATATTATATATTTTCATATATATTTTATATATAGATAGATAGATATAGATATATATGTAGATATAGATATAGATATAGTTATATATCTCTCACATCTTCTTTATCCATTCATCTGTCAATGGATACCTGGGCTTTTTCCATATTTTGGCTATTGTGGACACTGTTCCTATAAACATTTGGGTACAGGTCCCCTTTGGATCAATACATTTGTATCTTTAGGGTAAATATCTAGTAGTGCAATTGCTGGATCATAAGGTAGCTCTATTTTCAACTCTCTGAACAGCCTCCATTCTGTTTTCCAGAGTGGCTACACCAGCTTACATTCCTATCAACAGTGTAAGAGGATTCCCCTTGAGAGAGAGAATCTTAAGCAGACTCCCCTGGTCAGTGTGGAGCCCAAGAGGGAGCTTGATTTCATGAACCTAAGATCATGATCTGAGCCCCACATCAGGAGTTGGACACTTAGTCTATTGAGCTACCCAGGTGCCCTTAATATAATTTGATTTTTAACTATGACTGTGTTTAACAGCTCACAGAATTTCTGATATTTTAGGCTTGGGCTTTTGGAACTGGCATTCGTTTGACTGCTATATGTATATACACACAAACACACATATAGAACATTGTGCTAATATAACATGGTCAATAGTCATTGTTTCGATGTGGCTAAAATGCATAAATTATCATCTTTTATTAGTTTCAATATGTTTGCTAATTAAGTTTGCAATAACTTGGGCAGATTTATTCAGGAGAAAACTATGGAATGTCAGTTACTTGTTTTATTCAGGTTGATATGGACAAGTTAGAGGAGGTAGACTTTATTTGTCAAACATTGCTTTTTCACCCTTGCCATCTACTTAGACCTTAGGCACAAAGGAATTATTCCTTCTGGAATGCTGTTTCCCTACAGAGATATGTCTTCTCTCTGAAGTTTCAAATTGTGCCCAGCTGAACTGAATATTGTATGAACTATTAAATATACAGTTATTTTAAAAGAGCAATAGTCATTAAGGTCATTGCACTTGAGGCTTTCATTTGAACTTCTTTTGGGTTCAAGGCAGACACAAATCTTTTGTTTTACCTACTTTCTTCCTCAGCCCAGAGGCAATGAAGATGAGAGGATGAGAAAGAAAACCCCTTCTCCCTAGATTTTTTGAAAACTTTAAAACCTAATGATAGAACAGGGCTGCAGTTTGAAACATGAAAGGTCAAGGTAGCCTACTAAAAACACAGCGAATATATAACTTCTTATGGGAATCTCCCAGGCGTGAGATTATTCTGAGATTTTCAATCTTATAGTTAAATAGTAATATATCGAAAAGACGGTGAAAATAGTTGCTTTATAAAATGTTCAGGAGTCAGTCATCTAACTCTCACAAAATGTCAGTAGCTTTATCCACAGGCCTTAAACTTAGGAAACTTGAGATATGAGTATTTAAGAAAACATCCTTCAAAAATAAACAAACTTCCCTTTAAGATTAACTTGGAATAAAACATTAAGTGAGTCATTTCCACAAAGCAATAGTTTGCCTATTTCTAACCCCTGATAGAATTTATACAGAAGCAATTTGGTGCTCAGATTCATGCATCTGCCACCAAAGAGGCACCTTGTGTAAAGAAAACCCCTGGGGATACATAAGAAATTTGCCAGAGGTTCTGAGAAATTGAGTCACAGTCTCAAATTTCTTGAACCCTAGGCACCAATCACTAATAAGCTGCTGTCATCAGCAACTATATCATATGTATTTAGTGCTCTGGCCTACATCTTGGTCTTACCTCTGATTTCAGTCAAATCTGGACATTCCTGTTCAGTTTTTACCTCCTTTCTCACTGACAGTGTTCTGCCTCAACTGTTGGCATCTTAGCTTTCTGCAACTAACTCTCTCATCCACACATGAATAGCTTAGAAGTGGAAGGAAATTAATGGGATGACTTTCAACCAATGGGGAACTTGAGTTGATTAATAATTATCTCTCCATCCTGGCTTTTGAGTGGACAACTCTAAAAGACATTTTGTAGTTTTCTTAGCATGGTCTCAATGCCCCAACTGCCCACGTATGTAACCTTAAATGAGTTTTTTCCCTTTCTCTGTTCTGACATCCATCCTGCTCTTTGGAGTAACCTTCCAAATGTTGTCTGGAAATAAGTTAGATTCTGCTTTCAGGGGAACTTAAGCTAAAACACAATCGAATCATCACCCAGGTATTTGTTAAACCAGGTTTATTTCAGGGAAGTTCTTTTTCTATATTCCCTTCTCCACAGGGGGGCATTAAAAAATATTCATTTCATTACTGTTCCCCATTTCTCTTTTTTCACTAACTGTGTAGACTGTAGCTACCATTGTACTGTCCCCAGTCTGCCCATTCCTCCATGCATACAGCTATCTCAATTGCCCTATTAAACACACCTTCATCCTTCAGAGCTTTTCTGACTACTCTCCAGATTCAAGTTTTCCAAGTCTGAGTCCTGGCCCTAAGAATGTTCTTTGTGTAGAATAGAATCTAGATAAAGTGGCAGGACAATTGTAGAGAGTAGACTGTATGTTTACAGTAACTTTCTGAATGCAATATCCCTTTCATAATGCCAAACACAAAGGAACAATCCTGGTTGTAGCCATATTATAAATCTTGTAAAATTTACCCAGTGATTTACTCAGGAAACTAAAGTGATCCCAGAAGCAGAACTGAAATATAATATAACTGTACAAAACTACAAAATATTTTTTTAGTGGTAATCCATTTGCTTTTCTAAAGAAACACTGGCAGAATTAATGTTTTAATGACTTAGCAGTATGTTCATTTAAAAAAATATTATACATATACCTACAACCTACTGAAAATATGAAGCTCTTTACAACTACTTCCCTTTTCCACGTTATAAGGTATTGAGTCAACTCAGCATACATTGTGCCATACTCAAAACCTAAAAAAGTAGACAGGAATCTACATCTCCAATGATGTAGCATCTGTCTTTGTGCAGAGAGATTGGGTTTCAACAGAAATACCTAGAGAGATCCTTATTAAATACTTACGTGCAAACATACAGACGTGTGCAATTTAGACTCTTGAATTTTTACACAAAATCCACTGTTTCTTACTTAAAAATTTATAAGAGTAAACTATGAATTTTGCTTATTCCATAAGTAAGAAATCTGAAACACTGACAATTACACATGGCATGTTCATTGCTGGAGGTTATACATCATTTGCTACAGACTTAACAGCTAGATATCTCACATGTATACTCAGAGGCATGCATGTATTTTACCTTCACATTTATTTGCCAATAGAAAATCAGAGAAGAAAACTGAGAAACCAAAATAAAAAAGGAATGTTTATCATCTGTTTCAATAAGAAAATTTACATAAAGTTAGTGAAAAAAAAAAAATACAGCTCATTGCTTCACTAAGGAATTAACAGAAATCATGATGATAAAAGTTATCTTGATTTTTATTCTTGATATAGATAATCAAAGTAAATATTTTCTAAACATTTTTCTATTTATTCTGTGTTTATATTTTAATGTGTGTGTGCACACTTGTTTATCCAAGTCAGTGTGTTTTTCTTTGTTTGTTTTTATATTGGACTGCAGTGAACATGTGCTGCTAAGGCATCCCTGACTTAGACCCATGACAGAAATCAATTCTCCCCCAAAAAAGGAAAAAACAAAAATGTATCCCACAATCTTGCATAGGTGGAAAATATTAACAACAAAGAGAGAGATGAGAAAAAAATCAGAGTAATCAGAAACAAGAGTAAAAACAATATTTGTTGCTAAGTAAACGTCTAAGGGTATCAGAGGCAAACAGTGTCATTCAGTAGTTAGTAAGTACTCCTATAAGATATGGAGAAGCTGTAGAGAGATAATAAAAATTTACCTAATCTGAACAATTATGCTTCATAATAGGATTATTAAAAAATGAGAAGAGGCACTTAGGGAAGGGAGAGAGGGAGAGAGTAAGAGAGAACAAATTGAGCAAAAATAGAGAATTTTGAAATCCATAAGCAAGTCCTATTGGCTATGTTTTCATATCCCACCAGTTTCTTTCCAAAAACATTACTATAGCCTCCTAACTGGTCTTGCTGATGTATCACTTATCTCCCTATGGTCTTTTATTTCCATCATAGGCAGAGGAATCTAAAACACAGACATATTAGTTAAGGTAAAACCTTGCTAGCTGATATGACAGCTTAACCCTTATCAATAAGGTATAACATCCAAAATAATAAAAGTTTTATAAAAACTTATTTATCATTAATGTCACAATGAAAACTGTTTTTTAAAAATTATTTATTTGAGAGAGAGAGAGAGATCATGAGCTGGGGGAGGGGGAGAGGGAGAGAGAGAATCTCAAGCAGACACTCTGCTGAGCAGGGAGCCTAACTCAGGGTTAGATCTCACAACCAAGATGGTGACCTGAGTTGAAATCAAGAGTCAGAGGTTCAACAGACTAAGCCACCCAGGTGCCACTGCAAACTGGTTTTGTATGTATAGGTTGAGTTCCTCTCCATGTGGCCATTTAAGGATTTAAGTTCTATATTCCATTTCCTACATTTCATTTACAGGGCTACATCAAAATGCAAGGGAAATATTGGTGAGCATTCTGATTCCCTGTTCTCCAGATGTCCTGGGATACTATTTCTTGTTCTATGTACCCATTCCCATAGCTTCTGCATGACTGGCACCTACAACTTTTTTCAGGAGACACCTTGAACTGCAGAAACTGCTTTGCCCATAGGCACTGAAATCCAGAAGTCTGCCCAGGGCTGGCCACAGCCAATGATGACTATGGCAGATGTGTGAAAGCAAATCTCTTACCTCAAGTGGTACAACACTGCAAAGTAATTTATACCCTAGAACACCCAGAGGAATTTGCTGAGGTAAGGATTTCACTTGAAAATGCATTCATGCTTTGCTTTTTTACTTTCTCCTCCCACATCAGTTTCTTTACAAATGACTCCCACATCAATCTGCAGCTCAGAGGAACACCTTTCTCTTTGTTCACTCTGCTCCAGACACACTAGTGTCCTTGCTGCTTCTTGCCAGCATGCCTCAGTGTCAGGTTTGTAACTGTTTCACTTTCTGCCTGGAATGCTGTTTTCCCATATGTTCATATGGTTTGCTCTTTTACTTCCTTCAGGTCTTTGCTCAAATATCACCTAACCGGGGAAGTCTTTCATGACCACCCCATAACCTTAGCCCCTCTCAGTACACCCTCAGTACACCCCTTAACAATCCTATTCTCCCCAGAATTCATCTTCATCTGACACACTATATATTTATTTATGCTTGCTAACTGACTGGGCTCCATGTTAGGATATAGATCCCACGTGGGATATCAACTTTGTGTCCATTCCCCAGCTACATTCCAGCACCTGGTATAGGACCTGGGTCCATAGTGGACATTCAGGACATTCAGCCTGTATTCTCGAATGAGGTATACAAAAGAATGACTATGCAAAATGTAACTACAAAATAAACAGTATATAATTTTCATTCTATAATTAAGTTTCATGTTGCCTTCCTAATGTCCAAAATCAAAGAAAGCTTATAGGAATGATTACTGATAAATATCTGGACTAGTTGTGCCTCAGTCTACTGCAGACTACTGCAGAAATAATTGTCATCTTCACTGTCAACAGACATGGTAAGCAGCACATGTTGTAGGATATCGCCTTAGCCAAACCTAGATGAGACCGGTATGGAATATGCTGTATTAACAGTTTATGGAATCAAAACTTCTGATAATATAATGAACAATATAAGCCTACTCTGCTAAAGCTGCCAATAAGGTAAACACATTTACAAAGGACAAAATATATGGTATAGAGACCTTCTCATACTTTTGTGCTGTTAGAGAATAGAAAGCTATGTGATATAAATAAGCTTCCGAATTAAATTCTTATACAATAAAGAAAAGACAGCAGAAGTTTCCTACTAATTTTTCAGGAATGAGCAAACTTACAAAGGAATGAGCGGTAAAGTTAATGCTGAGGTGGTAAACACATTAATAAATTAAAAGAGAAAAAGAATCAAGCATGAAATCAAGAGTGAACTTTAAAGGTAACTTGATCAGAACATCGGAAAAGGCAGTTGGAGAAGGAGACTGCTAGCAAGAGGTCTGAAGCCAGACTGCAGGGCTGGGTACATATTATCCTTTCCCTTTATTTATTTATTTATTTTATTTTATTTTATTTTATTTTATTTTATTTTATTTATTTGGGGGGGGGGGGTCCTGAAGAGACAGACGTTCTGTTACTGGTTTGCTGGCTCTTAGGATCATGGATAACTATACAGAAACTGGTAGTGAAGTTGAGCCAAGTCATTTCTAAACGATACATAGTGAGATGGGAGTCAGGCTGTCTGTCCATTATTATCCACAATATGAGCACCTAAGTTTTAATCTGAACAAGGGACTTATGACTGAAAGTTTATCACTATATTGGCATATTATATTGACTTTCTGATAATGTTCTAAAGCCAGTTGAGTAAGAAAGAGAAAATGCCACTGGGTACAAATTGTGGCATCAATTCTCTGCCAGACTGATCAATCGGATTTATATATTACCTCCAGCTACATTCTTAAAATCTATAGTTTTACTTTCTCTTCAGTGCATACCTCACAGCTTAAGTAATTGCAAATTCAAATGCATCTTAAAAGGATTGAACAGGCTTTAAATTAAAAATGTGTGAACACTGTTGTTTTAACCACTCTTAATTATTTACTAATTTAACTTAATACATTTACCTTCTCCCCCCCAATACTCCCATTCCCCTAAAGATAAAGATTCCACAGAGCATCCATGTTCATCCTTCAAATGATTTGGAACTGCTTTAATCAATAAAAGAAATATAATATGTATATATAGATTTTTAGATCCATTAAACTGGATCATTAAAAAATATCAGAAGTTCTGAATTACAAATCCTCTGCCCTCAGTCCTAAAAACCTCTCTTATAATTATAAGATTTTAAAATCCATTCATTAGACATCAATGTTGTATAAAGAGAATTAAAAATACATCTACTCAAAGAGTCTTCTAGCAGAATATAAAATAGTGAAGTCTTTTATGCACGAACTCTTTACACAAAACTGCAAAGTTCAGGCAGTAACCCCAAACATAATATCACTTGCATAAAATTTAACATGTATCAGGAAATTCATCAAAAGTAAATAACACAAAGACTAATCTATCTCATAATTCTGCTCTACATTTTGGATATGAAGAAAAATTACTTAAGCAATCTTTCAGTAGAAAAATTTAAGAAATTTAATTTAAGAAATTAAGCAGTTTCAAATTGCTTCAAATGCTGAGCTTTGGTAGTTTCTTATGTCATAATTTAAATGCATGTTGCTTAGAATTATAATACTAATGAAGTATATTTACTGAATATTTATGGTTTTCTAGGTAATATGCTAACTCATTAACATACATTAATTTAATTTACTTTCACAAACACCCAGTAAGTTAAGAGTAATTATCTCCATTTTAAAGACCTAGAAGCACAGACCTAGAGAGGTTAAATAGACGTATAGTTGATGCTAGAGATTGAGCTAAAATGGAAAGCTATCTTCTCCTATAAACATTTAGAAATATTGGATAAAAGAGAACAATAGCTATTTAGACAAGTAACCAACCACAGAAGAAAGTTAAATCCCAAATTTTCAAAAACCCAACTCAAAATCTTAATCATTCTGTGACTCCAGACTGAAGTCAAATGATTCAATGGAGTATCTGAACCAGATAGAGACCCTTAAAGGCTTATCTAAACCTCTAATGGGGAAGATGCTATAAACTACAAGAGCTTCAAGTGATTTGGTTACATCAAGCTAGTAGTTATGAAAAACACCCATATCCATGAAACAGAAACTAGAAAAACTGAAGGCAAAATAGCTTTTGACTTCCTGTGGCCATATGAATATAAACAGACATGAGAAAAAGAAAATCCTCATAGTTGTTCATACCTTGCTGTGGGATCCAAATTCACAAAAGACATATACTACCTAGACACAAAACAAAAAGAAATGTGAAACCTCCCAGGACAGATGCTTCCTAACCCAAGACATATAACTTTCTGACCCAAAAAAACCCTAAACTTTCACAGGATAAACTCATAAAAATAAAGGACACAAGGAAATGAAACATCACCAGAGAAAGTAAGATGACAGAGGAATCATACCTAATATCTCATATCAAGAAATAGAAATAAGGAATAATCAAAATGGCTTTGAAAATGAGTGTGATTGTTATGAACTGAATGTTTTTGTTCCATAAAAAGTTCATGTGTTGAAGCCCTAACTTACAATGTGATTATATTTGTAAGTGGGACCATTGGGAGGTAATTAAGTTAGATGAGGTCATAAGGATGGGACCCCATGAAGTGATTAGTGTCCTTAAAAGAAGACAAAGATCAGAGTCCCTCTCCCCTCCC
Organism: Mustela lutreola; assembly: GCF_030435805.1. Taxonomy (NCBI): domain Eukaryota; kingdom Metazoa; phylum Chordata; class Mammalia; order Carnivora; family Mustelidae; genus Mustela; species Mustela lutreola. The sequence goes on from NC_081297.1 coordinate 91,288,423, forward strand.
ACGTAAGGAGACAAAAAGAAGGAGGTTATCTGAAGGCAGGAAGTAGGCTTTCACCATAAACTGAACTGGCCAGCACCCTCATCTTGGACTTCCCAGCCTCCAGAACTGTGAGAAATAAATATCTGTTATTTAAGCTATCCAGTCTATGATATTTGTCATAACTGCTTAAGCTAAGGTAATGATTAATACAGTCATAGAAATTTTTTTAAAGTTGAAAATTATAAATAAAAGGAGAATGTTAAACCAGAATAGAATGAACTTAAAACTAACCAACATTTTTTTTCCATAAAGACCTAAAAACTTATTTCATTAGTATGCAGGGATTGCAATAACAAAATTCCCCAAAAATATGCTCTCTCACAGAAGTTGGAAGTCCAAGATTAAGTTGCCAGTAGGGTTGAATTCTGGTGAAATTTCTCTCCTCGAGTCACTAACAGACTCTTTCCACAGTGTTCTCACATGGCTTTTTCTCTATGTGAACATGGACATCTTGTTCTTCTTATAAGGACAATAGTCATATCAGATTAAGACCTGACCCTTATTACTCCTATTTAGCCTTAGTTACCTCCTTAAAGGTCATACCTCCAAATATAGAAATATTGGGGGTTAAGGCTTCAATATATGAATTTGGGAGAAACACTATTCAGTCTATAACATTTCTTAAAATTAAAAGCAAATATATTGAAAGGATCTGTGACATAAAAGATCTGAATAAATCAATAGTGCAGCACAAGAAACTAAGACAGGTAATATGAAAAGACATTGCTAAAAGACAGGAACTAACTTTTAAGATTTTGATTCAACTGCCATGTAAAATACTTTTTTCAAGAGTATCTTCACCCCAGTGTCTTCAGTAACTCCTATGAAAACATATTGATGAAATTATGTGTTCCATGTCTTTTATCTACCAGACAAATGAAGAAATGTCTTTGTGCAAACAGGAAAATTTAGAGAGATCCAAGAATAGCCATAGCTTAATAGTAGAACTAGAGTAAATATCATTACAAATTTAATCTAAAAATGCTTAGAAACAAATCTCTAAAGGAGTAAGTTGGCTAAAATGTAACTCAACTGTTTCCCAAAACAAACTTCAATACTTCAATACAGGAAAAACTAAACATGCCATAATGTAACACTCATGATATACAATATCCAGTTGAAAATTAGGAGAAACAAAGAGGATTCTGGGAAGATTGTAGAGTAGAAAACACCACAAAAATAACACCAATAAAAATGTGAATCTATACCAAAAAAAAAAAAAAAAAAAGAAGGAATAGTAGGGATGGTAAAGATGGGGTGAATATGGAGTACCTTAATTCATTTAAAAAGCATTTATAATATAATTAAAAGTTTAATACAAAATGTAACAATAATATGTTACAGGAATCATAATAAATAAAACCAAAAGATATAGTTTCAGCACACATGAAGAGATGGGAAAACTGAAGTATAGTATAAGGTGATATATAAAATTATATATTACTTGAGGATAAACTCTCATAAGTTAATGATGTACATTATGAGCCCAATAGCATCCATGAAACAAAATAAAAGAAAATACAATAGAACTATAGAAAATAAGCCAACAGAGATAAAATAAAATACTTAAAAATACTGATAATATACAGGAAGAAATAAAAAGAGCAAAAAAGTACAAAATATAGATGAGATGAATAGATGATATGTTGAAATAAAACATACTGATATTTATAGTAAATAAATGTGTAATTAGACCTAGTAAGAATCAAGACTCAAGGATATGTGTACAAGAAACTTAGTTTGAATACTGAGGATATGAATAGGTTAGAAGTAAAGAATGGAAAATATTCTATTATGAAAATCTTGCACTTAGGAAAGCAGAAATGACTATATTAATAGGAAAATACACTTCAAGGGAAGGGATAATATAAGGGATAAGAAGGGACATTTTATAATCATAAAACATCAGTGTTTTAGAAGCTCGAACACTTCCAAATGCATACACATCCAAAAGTTGAGTTAAAAAAAATAAAAAACAAATAGAAACTAAAAGAGAAATAGAGAAATTCACAATTTGAGTGAAAGACTTGAAACATTTCTCTTTTAGGAATTAATATAAAAACGTATAAGGAAAATCAGTAAGATTATAGAAAACCTGACAATACTATCACATAATGTTAGTGTTGTATAAAGAATATCACACTCAAAAGCAGTTGGATACACATTTTTTCCAAGTGCACAGAAAACATTCACTAAGATACAATATATAACAGGCCATAGAACTAGTCTCAAAGAATTCAGAAAAACTGAAACAATAAAGAGTATTACTGACCGTAATAGATTGAAATGAGGAACAACTAGGGCATCTGGGTGGCTCAGCTGGTTAAGTGTCCGACTTTTGATCTCAGCTCAAGTTTTAACCTCTGGGTCATGAGTTCAAGCCCCTCATGGGCTCTACACTTGGCATGGAGCATATTAAAAAAAAATAATAACTGGGGCACGTGGATGGCTCAGTCAGTTAAGCATCCATCTTCAACTTAGGTCATGATCTAAGGATCGTGGGATCAAGCCCCATATCTGGTTCCCTGCTCAGGGAGGAGCCTGCTTCTCCCTCTCCCTATGTCTGCCACTCCTCCCCCCGTTTGTGCTCCCTCTCTTTCTCAGTCTGTCAAATAAATAATATCTTTAAAAATCAAAATAAATAAATATTTAAAAAATAAACAAATGAGAAATCATGAAGAATATATGTAGAAAATAACAAATTTATAAAATTTCACAATATGCTTCTAAATAACCCATGGTGAAAGAAGAAAGGAAAAATAGGAGAATATTTTGTATTAAATATGAAGAAAACACAACATAGACACAACTTTAGACACAGGATGCAGCTAAAGCAAAGATCAAGGAAAATTCATGGCTTTAACTGGGTTAAGTGAGGAAATTTAAAAAGCTTGAAAAAAATCAATAAATATTCTACCAAATATTTAAAGAATAAATAATACCAGTTCTGCACAAACTCATCCAAACTGAAAGAGTGGGGGTATTTCCCAATTCATTCTATAAGACCAATGACCCTGGCACCAAAATCAGAAAAAGATACTGAAATAAAACAAAAACAAATTACCCTCATAAACCTAGCTGTAAAATATGTTTAACTGACTTTTAGCTAATTAAAGTCAATGTATAAAAAGGATACTGTAAGTGGAGAATTATCCCATAAATGCATGCTTCTATAACATTAAAAATGAATGCAATTTACATTAAAAGACTAAAAAATTATAATTATGTGATCATCTTGATAGACACAGCAAAAGCATTTGGCAAAATCCAGCCACCAGTCCTCTTAAAAACTCAGCAAATTTAGAATAAAAAGGAATTTGGGGGGAGCCTGGGTGGCTCAGTCTATTAAGTGTCTGACTCTTAATTTCGGCTCAGGTAATGATCTCAGCTGCCTGAAATCAAACCCTGCTTAAGATTCTCTCTTCCTCTCCCTTTGCCCCCTCTCTGCCCTTCCCACCCTGCTCTCGCTTTCTCTCTCTAAAAAATAAGAAGTAAATAAATAAAAAGGAATTTTTTAAAAGTTCATTTAAGAAAAAAAAACTACAACATCATACTTTATAGTGAAATACAAATGCTTCTCCCCTAAAATGAGGAACAAATTAAAAATTACCATGCTAAGCATTTGTATTCAACTCAGTGTCAAAACCTTTGAAGGGTCTGAGATTTTACCTTACTTGAAAGCTAACAAGCTTCCACAATTTTATGAATGAAGGCAGAAAAGATGAGACTCCTGGATAAGAGACAAAGAATATTAGCTCTCAAAGCACAAGAAGCAGCATGAGTTTCATACTGATGTCAATTCCCCTTGACCCCTAAATCCCACGAAGTTAAGTGCAGGGGTATTTTAGGGGGCCTTTGCATATGCAATGGAACCCCAAGACTAAAGATTTCTAATCTTTTAGAAGGAGCTATAATAAACCTGACAAACATTTGCTCCAAAGAGAGATTATCTCTATTGTACTGGATATCTCTATTGTATTGCTTATTAGACTAAGAATCCCTGCTCTCTGCTCTGGAGGGAGACACTGTATCTCCCAAGACCATTCACTATACACCCACTGTTGAAAAGCATAAAGACTATCAGTGTCTCTCTTCACAAAATGTACAGAAACATAAGAGACACGGGGAGAACTCTGCATCAATCCTATTCAGACATCAATTCTACATCATCTTAGCTCCTGAAAAACTTCCCCAGACAGAGGATGGGCCAAAGCTACTTAATTAGCATATTTGTTTCATCTTATTAAGGCTATTTCAAACAGACTACAGGCAATGGAATGAGGCCAATTTGTAGAACTGCAGTACAGTCATAACTCTTAGGATCCTAACCCAACCCAAATCCCATAAAAATTCAGTATCTGCCTTAGAAAGGCAGATGGCTTCCACTTAACGTTTCCTTATTGACCTTTCCATTAATTCAAGCTTAGTAGGATGTATTAGCAATTGCAGAGACTCTGCCTTGGCCTGAAAGGGGAAGACCAGGAAAATTCTTCATCTATGACAACCCTTGCTAGTAAGTCTGATCTAAATGCCTTCCATGATCAAGGTGCTATCATCAATCACTTCAACTAAAACCAGAGACAAATTTTAGCATCTTTTCTAACTCTATGACTTCTGTTGTAGGGAAAACTCCCCCAAGAATATTCAAAAAGAATCTATTGTTATCCCTCTGAGAAATTCCTCCCAACCCCAATCCAATCCGAAGTAAACAATGCTGACCTAATTTTGGAGAGAGCTTGCAGTCCTTTCAGAGCTGTCCGATCTATTAGTGGTGCTCCCTTAAGCACTTGGAGCTATTTAATAACAATTCCTAGGGTGCCATCACTGTGTTTTCAGGAGGAAACCAAGTTCATGTCTAGATTCTCTGTAGGAGGCATTAATTCCAGGGGCACAAGAATATTATTGGGACACTTCCAAGTGAGACTAACAAAAGTTGGAGGGCACAGATTGACCCTACCTCTGAAATAGCCTCCTGGCTGGCTGAGAAATCTTAAAATTACCAATCTAGTACAAATCACAGTCTGGGCCATAGTTTTTAAAGGACAGACCAAGAGGAGTCAGTGTAATACCTCCTGTTGGTCTACACCACCCGCCAGGTGGCTTTCATCTGCTCAGGCAGGAAGCCGATCACGTAAATAGCCTCTAGGGTGGAGACATTCCACTACCAGAAAATCTTTCTAAGGTAGCACCTTCAAACTCTTCACGGTCCCCATTTGGAATGGTTGCCTGAGGAGGCCCTGGGCTTCCTCAGCAACGGCTGCTCGCTGGTGTCAATTGTTGAATGACACCCAGTTAAGCCATCTGACCCACCTGCGGAAAGGCAGTCAAGATTCCTCCAGCTCTGCCTTCAGGAGGAAGGTTAAGACAAGCTATGAGTTAGCTTTACGCAAACACGCGACGCAGTACTTAAAATAACCTGCTCCGGGGACTCAGGCTCCGCCAGTGCTCGCCATGTTGCCAGTCCCTGGCAACAGTGAACTGGCAACTGGGACACGTGCAGCTCGTACCTTGCCAGCCACCCTTGGGCAGCCGGGCCCTGCAAGCACCTAGCGCCACAGCCCACCATCCCCAACCACAGCCTCCAGGGTGGAGGGAGCCCACACCCTGGACATCACTGTGAGCTGCTTGCTGAAATGGACGATAGTCAGGGCCCCCATGAACTTACTGTCTCTTGGGTCCCAGGCTTCTGAGGCAATCAAGGCTACCAAGTGGAGGGTGCTGCAGCCAGTCCGCACAATCCAGCCTTGGCGGGGCCGTCCAGAAGACTCCAGCCAAGCCTTCAGCCGGCAGAGGCCTTTAAATTCCAGGAACCTGCTCTGGAGACACACACTCCTCCTTCCAGGACCCGCTTTCCCAGTGCTCGGCTACTGGGACCTGCGCCTGCACGCACAGGCGCAGTAGCACCCATGGTGAGCCATGCAGAGCTGGCCCTTAAAACCCGCGCAACTCTGGCCGCCTGTGTCGTTTCCAGCGTGGAAGGAGCCCACTTTTTGAAAAGCACCCTAAGGTAACATGCGCAAATGAGCAACAATCAGTTCCCGTGTGGGTTTGCTGCCTCGTGGGGTCTGGGCTTCGCAAAGAACCAGGATTCCCAAGTGTCTCCTAACAGGGGGATACCCTCTCCTGCCAGCCTGGCCCTTCTCACAGGCTTTCCTTGGGAATCTGCTCTAATGGCAGGTAGGCATTGCGACTTTTGGTGGACATTTTGCGCACACACACACACCCCAGTGCCCTCTCCTTTGACCCAGCATATCCTGTTCCAGGCCCCTGGCAAGCTTCTGGTGTATCCCATTTGAATATAGGCATACTGGTATCACCATTTTATTGCTCTTGCTTGATTGTGCTTCACAGATATTGCCTTTTTTTTTTCTTTAAAATTTTATTTATTTATTTGACAGAGAGAGAGATCACAAGTAGACAGAGAGGCAGGCGGAGAGGAAGGGAAGCAGACTCCCTGCTGAGCAGAGAGCCAGACGCGGGGCTCGATCCTAGGACTCTGAGACTATGACCCCAGCAGAAGGCAGAGGCTTAACCCACTGCGCCACCCAGGCGCCCCGCCTTTAAAAAAAATAATAATAAATTAAGTGTGTGGCAATCTTGCATTAAGCAAGTCCGTTGGCGTCATTTTCCAACAGCATTTGTTTGCTTCATGCCTCTGTGTCACATTTTGGTAATTCTCACTTTTCAAACATTTTCATTATTAAATTTGTTATGGTATTCTGTGGTCAGTGATTATGATTGGGTGAAAGTTCAGATGATAGCATTGTTTAGCAATAAAGTACTTTTCAATTAAGGTATGTACTTTTTTTTTTTTTTTTAGACATAGTGCTATTACACCCTGTAATAGAGTACAGTATAGTGTAAAAATAAATTTTACATTGGGAAACTGAAAAATTCATTTGACTCGCTTTATTATATTCTTCCCTTTATTGTCGTAGTCTGAAACTAAGGTATGCTTATATTTTTAATGTCATATTTTTTTCTAATCATCTCCTACTTAAACCCAGAATTTTCTTCCAAAGAGATCTGATGCAAGAATGAGAAGAGCATTTTTATAAAACTTGCAGAGACCCAGTATGTCTTTGACTTTATTTAGCCCACAAGAGCAACTGTGGGAGTCAGTAAGCAGTATTATGGAGCACATGGCCATTACCTTTATAACCTAGGACCATGACAATCCAATAAGAGAACCAAGTTAGCTGAATCAGAATTATATTTGAATCCCCTACATTCCCTTTTGGAACATGTATTAACTAGGCTGGCTTGAAGTTGATGTTAAGAGCAAGAGACCTGCATCATTTCCAGCAGGTCAGAGTAGAATTCCTAATTCTGAAATTAGAATTTTATGACTTTTGTCTTGTACTTTACACAGCCTGCAGCTGATTGGAGGTGATGTGTTTTTGGAAACCTCTACTTCAGCGACCCAACCACTCCAAAGTAGGTGAACCCGTAAGAGGTAAGGGAGGTAGTCTTTCCATAAACATTCTTTTTTTTTCTTTTTTCCCATAAACATTCTTAGTCAGATTAAGGTGTTTTTCTTCTATTCCTATATTCCTAGTTTTCTAGGACTTTTTTTCTTTTTTTTCCTTTCTGTTATTAACCAAGAATGGCTAGAGAATTTTATTAAATGCTTTTGTTTGCATTTAAAAATACTCTTACAGTTTTTCTTTTATTAATATGATGAATCATATTTATTGATTTCTTGAACTTTAATGTAAACCTGCAATACCAGAATAGATATTATATATTATCTTATATATAGTTATCTTCATATCTTTTTATATGTCTTTATATATTTTTGTATATATCATCTTTATATCTTTACATAGTACATATATTTACATATATACATTAATATTACAAGTTACCTTTGTGTATGTATATATATATAAAAGATTATGTCTTAAATTTGCTAATTTTTAATATTTGCATATATAGTTGTGAGAGATTCTATAGTTTTCTTATAAAGTATTTGTCTAATTTTATTATGAGGGTAATACTAGCCTCAGAAAGAGAGTGGCTAAAAAAGTGTTTCTTTCTCTTCTTTTTTCCTGGAAATGTTAGCTTTGAGTTAGTAATAATTCTTTCTTAAATATTTGAGGGAATTCACCAATTAATCCACCTAGAATTTTCTTTGTAGGAAAGTATTTATAATTTCAAACTTCTTTAACTGAAAAGGATTTTCAAGTTTCTAATTTTTTTTTTCCCCTTTGGTCAGTTTTGGTAATTTGTGTCTTTAAAGAAATTTGTCTATTTCATCTTGGCTATTGAATTTATTGATGTAAAGTTGCTCTTAATATCTTCTTGTTTTGAATTTAGTACTAATAGAATTTGTAGTGATGGCCACTCTTTCTCTCCCAACATTGGTAATTTGTTCTTTCTTTCTTTGACTCTTGAATAATCTACCTAGAAATTTGCAAGTTTTATTGATTTTTTTTTCCTCAAAGAACCTACTTTTGGATTCAGTAATTTCCTCATTTTTATTGTTTTAATTATTTTCTTTCTTCTACATAATTTGGACTTTTTCCACATTTCTTTAGGAGTTTTAATAATTGATTTAAATATCTCTCTCCCCACATTTAAGGCTATATTTTGCCCTCCTGGCACTCCTTTAGCCATGTCCCCACATTCTTATATGTTGTATTTCTTATTATTATGTTTACATATTTTTAAATCCTCATGTTAATTCTTTCTTGACCATAGGATTATTTAGAAGTATGTTGTTTAATTTCAGAATATTTGGGGTTTTGTAATTATGTTATTGTCATTGATTTCTAAATTAATTCCAGTATCTCTGGTAGTTGCCTTTGTATTATATTCTGATTTCATAGTTGTTCTCGGTGGGTTAGTCATATAATAAAGACTTCTACCATTACTTTACATGGAAATCAGGAGGAAAATTTTTTAAAAATATATTTGTATAGATAATGAAAACCAAGATTCAAAATATGAAAAATTTCTAATCTGAAAATATTAATAGAAAGTCATTTATTTGTTTTTCACATTATAAACCTCTGGCCACCAATCCAAAGACACAAAATAGTAAAGGTTATATTGAGCTTTGGTATCTGTTTTGAAGATACTGTAAATTTATTATGGGGAGTTTTCTAAAAATTAATAGAAAAGGTGGGAGGGATCAAAAGAGACTTAAAAGCTAGAAAATAGTTCTTTGTCTTGCTTTATATTGCATGTCACAGCTTGTAAATCAGGTTCTGCTGTAGTGTCATTTGAAACACACTTGGTGGTAAATAGGAATGATACACATAGTCTAGGTAAACATTTTTTCTAGTTAAAGTTGTGCTTTATTGCCATTAGCACACACCCACACACCAAATCTTGAAAAACATTTCTTTTGTAATTGTATTTTCTAATTTCTGCAACCAAGTAAAACTGGCTTGGAGTCAAAAACCTTAAAAAAAAAAAAAAAAGAAGATATGGATGATCTTATGTTTTCTTGTTTGTTTGATTTTCACTGTCTTCATTCCATTACTTATTTCACAGGGTGTGCTTATGTAGTTTTAATCATATTAAAATATTATGGTAAAAGAGCTCATATATTACAATTTGAATATTATTTTCATTAATTTCATTTTCTGCCAGTGTCATTGTGCTTTTTTAAAAATTTCTTTGTGTTTTAGCAAGTATAAGTATGATGAATGTGACTTGTTTTTGCCTTTTTAATGATTTTAGAACTTTGTTTACCTAAGAAAGTATAATAAGTAGAAATTCTCATGTTACTTTCTGTTGAATTATAAAAATAGAAGATACAATGGATATTTATTTATATTTTGTAAAAAATAATTGAAGATTTAATTACTCTCATTCGCTTCTCTCTTTTAACATAAAACAGACAAAATTTTGTTTAGCAATAGTCATTGGTAGGTTAGTGGTCCTCAACTTGGAATGATTTTGCACTCCAGGAGAAACAGATCAATGTGTGGAGATTTTGGGGTGTAACACCTGGGGAGGTACTACTGGCATCTAGTGGTTAGAGACCAGGATGCTACTAAACATCCTATAATGTGCAGGATAGCCCCCTACAACAACAAATTACTGGCCCCAAATGTGAATAGTACTGAGGTTGAGAAACATTTTGTTAGATGAATTCTGGTTATTATTATCTTCAAGATAGTATAATATGATGATTCAAAAGTTATTTGTGTAAAATATTCCTCCTGTTTCATATGGCTTAATAAAATAATAGAAAACCTAAATAGGGACGCCTGGGTGGCTCAGTTGGTTAAGCAGCTGCCTTCAGCTCAGGTCATGATTCCAGCATCCTGGAATCGATTCCCACATTGTGCTCCTTGCTCAGCAGGGAGCCTGCTTCTCCCTCTGCCTCTGCCTGTGCTCATTCTCTCTAACAAATAAATAAATAAAATCTTCAAAAAAAGAAAACAAAAGAAAAAAACTAAATAATTTTCCAGTTTTAATCAGAAATTATGAAAGTACTGATAAAATTAAATCTATTACATTAAAATTATTATGTATTATGTAAGAAATTAAAAATTTTCTTCATCAAAATGATACATAAATATAGAATTTACAATGATAACTTCATAATCAGACTTAGCTAATTATAGATAGATTTATCAATAAGGGAACTTTCATAATAGTACAAAAAGGAGTTGTTATTTTTAAACAGAATTTTCTATAACTGACTTATGAACCACATGTTGCTTTTTTTTTTTCCTTCTTAAAGCAAAACTTAATTAGTTATAGAAGTTTTTGGTATTTCACTAACTTATTCTCTAAAATAATGATTAAAAAACAGTAACCTTGCCATAAAGGATAGAAAATACTGTCAAAAAGATACATGGTTCATTAAAGGCAAGGCAGTTCCACTCCCAAAACAGGTTACTACACAATTATTAAAGTTTCTAAATTTATCTTATTAATTTTGGAGTTCCCTCTTCTCACTTCTTTTTAATTTTTCTAGTGTCTGTATTTCTACATGCTTTTTTGAAACCTGTAAGTTTTATACCCTGATTCCATCAATAAGGTTCTTTGTAACTATCAAAATTAATGGATTCTGATTTATATTTCTTGAACCAAATATGAAAATATGTAGTGAGTAATAGTGAATTATTACATCTGACAATTCAGAAACTTGATGGCTGAATTTTGGTAAACATACAAATTTTAACTAATTTTAATGTTAGGGTTTTATTTTCTTTAGCTTGGTGAATTACTTTGGATATGATTGTTGGCTTACTTAACTGCTTTCCCTATAGAAACATTTTAAATTACATCAGTTTTCTGCTAGGATATACAATATGAAAGATTCCAAGGATGTTGACATTTCAATAATTACATAGTATAGCACACCCTTGGAATTTAATTATAAGCTTTCAGATGTAGTCAATAATAAGCCAAAGGACTATAAGAACAATATCAAATTTAGGATTCACTAAACACTAATTAAGAATAATAGTTTGATATAAATTTTTGAAAAACAATTCAAAATATTTTATATGATATCTATCACATTCAAATATAATGGCAAGGAGTAAGTGAAGGAGTTATACTCCTCATGTTGATTTTGCCATGGGATAACTTATATTGAGCATAATTTTTGCTTCAAAAAATAAAAATTATTTGGGTGTCTGAATATTTTCCCACATAAGTCATCTCCAACAATATCTTATAAATTCTGTTTTTTAGAAGTTTCAATGTTTTACTCTTCCACAGAAATTAACTTTAATTACAAATTACTGTGTTTGAAGGCAACAAACCCCTATATACTTATATTCTGTTTGATACAGTAAATACAAATAATCAGTATATATGACTCACTTTCATGGGACCCCGTTTGAACAAGCTAAAATATAATCCATGTGAAAAAGAAAAAAAATCTGTAAAATAATAAGAATGATGGTTTCATGTGTACTGCAGAGTGAAAGTGATGGGCCATTTACAGAAATGTGCATGAACAAATAGGGTTTGCTACTCCTTCTGAATTAAAAGTCCCTAATAACTATAAAAAATATGAGCACTAGAGTGAATCATTTCATAAAAAACAAAAGCAAGCAATTTAAACCTTTCATAGTTAATCCATGTAGCAGGGAAGGTTCATACTTAGGGAGGGCCCATCTGGCCTCTCTACAAATGGAAAGGTTTGTACATATGGCCCATAACATATGCATAGCTAGCTGAACCAACCCCTGCAACTAAATAGTAATTAGCATGGGGCAGGTTTTTTATGGCTGCTAGCATACTAGCAAGTCCTTCCTGACCTACATCCAAATGGACATATGATTACATAAAATGGGTAGTTTCTTTCTCAAGCATTTATTTGTGTGCAAAAATGTAGGATTTGTTTAACTGCCGCCAACTAAAGAACTGAGACCCATATGTTACCCCATAAACTTACCGGTTAGCAATTTGTTATAAGCAAGATGCAAATATTATGGTAAGCATTCAGAACGTTTATTCAATGAACCTTATGTTGTAAATGGAAACAACAGTATGTCAGAAAATTTCGTAACCACGGTTTCACCACTGGTCCCGCTTTATGTCTATTTCATTTTCCAAAGTCTACAATTTTCAATTAGAGACATGAAGGTCAGCAGAGTTTTAAATATAAAGTGGCACATGATTCCATGTTGGGGGGAAGAAATAGTGAAATATATGAGAGCTTGAAAAGTCTGTACAAAGTTTAATTTTAAGTAGATCACAATAGATGTCTTAGGTATGTCAGACAGACTATGCTCTTGAATATTTGGCTAGATTTGGTTTGCATCTGAATGGGATTGGATGGGGCCTAAAGACTATAGACAGCCCAGAGAATTGTAGAAATCAACATTAAATTAAGGGTTTAACAAATTCACCTTTATTGAGAGTAATTTGGGCATCAGTATGACAGGGGTAGTTTGAATCTAGCTCTATTTTAGTTATAAAGACATGAAGAGATTGAGGATTTTTGAAGGTCTAAAAGCTTCAAATTTTGGCAAACCAAGCCATATATTTATAATGAAAAATCAGGAATTGTGCGATCTAGTAAGAATTTAAACACAACATGTTATTATAATTTTGAGGGGTTAAATTCTAGTCTTACTAATTATACCTGTTGCTTATAAATCATCAATAATGCTATTCACATAATTTTGACATGTGAAAAATGGAAAGAAAATATTGTAGACTTTTGAATAGGTCACTGTTAAATGCATAACATTTTAAAATTATTATTGACATTAATGTAAATAATGTTAGCATGGATCAATTTTTGTCAGAAACTCTTAAACATTAATAAGGAAATTATTGATGAATATTTTCATCTTTATCTTGGAATTTTGAAAATCTCAGTGTATCAATTATAATTCTTTCCATTGCATGTATTAGAAACATAATTTTTAATGGCCTAAACATGAAATTACTGGCTCAGATTACTTCAGCGATAGTTCTAACTTCAAGCGTGGCCTACTCCCAAATCTCAAAAATGCCATAACATTTTTATTTGTTTGTTTTCATCTGACTCTTTAGCTCTTTCATCTACTCTTTTGGCTTTATTACTGAGCTGACTACCCCATGGGGGTAAGATGCCTGCTAGAAGCTCCAGAGTTCACATCTCCACACTTTTAAATTGAATTAAGACCTTTCCTTTAACTGATAAGCTCTCATAAATATTACCTTTTGCTTTACAAACTTAAGTTCTCATAAATATTACCTTTTGCTTTACAAACTTTTATCGTCCTTAGGTAAAACTATTGGTTTTTCTTTTCTTTCTTTTATTTTGTTTTATTTTGTTTTATTTTTTTTTGGTCTGATGTTTATTTCTATATTTTGTGATTCTGGAATGGTGCCTGGCCCATATACGTCACTCAAGTAATAATTTTTCAATGAGTGAATGTACAAATAAATAAGTTTTCCCCAGACTACATGACTGAGAATAGAGAAAAATGGTTTCCCAAAAGAAAACTTTGGTTCTGGTCTTAGAACAAGAGGGGATGCATGCAGAAGTCAGGTCAGCAGATGCTAGATGGTCAGACCAATCTTTCCAACATGAAGATCTCAAAATCCGTATGTGCCTTGAGTGACTGTTGAAAGAAACTCTGTGTTTCTAAAAGTTAATTTTATCATTGCTATGGTGGTCACTGGTAATGTTTCTTGAAAAGGATAATTCACTCAGTCTTTTTAAGATGATAATTTAAATGCTGTTAAAATAAAAACGAAACAGGAATATGTTATGCTAAAACACAAAAATTTTCATTTTCTTTTATTTCATTCTTCTAGGAGAAATATACTTTCTCATGTTAAATTTAAATAATTTCCTAATAATGTATAATCCAACCAAAATATAGTTGGAATCCTTAACTCTTGTATTACTATTTGACATTGTATTACTATCACAGCATTTTGTGAAACTCATTCATAGTAATATTTTTGCCCTAAAGATTGTCAGATCAGACAACTTGGTTTACATAGCACTCCGGAATTAAATCCAAGAATAGAGTTCATAGATCAGTCCCTACCATCAGTACAATAGGTCCTCTTTACTCCGTTAATATCAAATAAGGGAATACTTTACACAAACACTCAATGCTTAGATTAGACTGGTAGCCTGCCACAATGGAACCTAAGTAGAGTTATAATGATGCTTTTTGAATAGAAAAACGAGGTCTTGAACCTGATCAAGGGAATTTTATTGTCTCTTAAGGCTCTCTTGGATAATTGATTACACTTACTAAAAATCTGTAAGCATAGCCATTTTCTACTTAGAATAAATTTTACTATATACTCTTGTAATTTTAAGAAAAAATTTTAACTTTGCATAAGCATTTGTGGGATATTTTTGCTTTTAATAACATTTATGAAAAGCATTTAATTGTTGACACAGAGAAAATGCTTAATAATTGTTGACTATGTTAATCTTTATTATTATTATTATGTAGCAAATGTTCTTTTGAGAAAGAGGAATATAACTAAAACTAACAGAAAAAAATTCTCAATACAGTCTACTAGCCCAAAATACTTAATAAGTTTCACCAAAGGGAGACTTTTGATCTTCTACATGAAGGAGTAGATATTAGTCAAACAGTTTTTTATCTCTGTCAACATGACTACCTACTCAGTGGTCTGGAAAAGCAGCACTCTAATGGTATTTTTAGCATTCTGTTAGTTTCTCATGATAACACTAAAAAAAAAAATTATCCTTATAATATTGCTGTATTGTGATTTTCATCACTATTACCAGATTGCCAGTACATTGTTTTTAGAAAAAAAGAAAAAACCTTTACTCAGCTGTGGAGTGGCCCATAAGTCCATAGGAATTGTCACAGTCATATATTCGTCAGCTCAGGATAGGAGCCTTAAATATTGTAAAGATACCAAGAAATGAGCAGATATGAATAGTGAAGAAGATGATGTTGAAAATAAAAAAATGAAATAAAGAGAGAAAGAAGGAAAGAAGGTTGAGGCAGGGAATGAAGAAAGCAGAAAGTGAAAAAGAGAACAGGAAAAAAAAGGAGGGGGTGCTATTAACTGTATAAATGTACTACAGTACTACAGAGAATAAGGGCAGGGCCCCCTCCCTCAAAATAGATTGGTTTAAAAAGTGTTACCTTGGGGCACCTGGGTGGCTCAGTCAGTTAAGCATCTGCCTTGGACTCAGGTCATGATCCCGGGATTCTGGGATCAGGCCTCATGTGGGGCTCCCTACTCAGTTGGGAACTTGCTTTTCCCTCTCCCCTTGCCCCCCCACTTGTGCGCTTGTGCTCTCTCCTCTCTCAAATAAATAAAATTTTTAATAAAAATTAAAATATTGGGGCGCCTGGGTGGCTAGTGGGTTAAGCCACTGCCTTCGGCTCAGGTCATGATCTCAGGGTCCTGGGATCGAGTCCTGCATCGGGCTCTCTGCTCAGCGGGGAGCCTGCTTCCTCCTCTCTCTCTCTGCCTGCCTCTCTGTCTGCTTGTGGTCTCTCTCTGTCAAATAAATAAATAAAATCTTTAAAAAAAAAACATTAAAATATTGGAAGTGTTGCCTTTTTTGTAACTAAATAATACCTCATTCCTGTAATGACATTCCCTGCTGACATGGAGCCTGGTTGGGGACTGGATCCCATGAATCCAAGACCACAACCTGAACCAAAACCAATAATCAGTCAGACACTTAACCACCTGCACCACCCAGATACCCCACTTTAAAAACTCCTATATTAATAAAATTCTCTTTTATTCCTATTTGTTGTCTTTGGGGATATTGGATATTAATGGTAATTATTGTGATTACCTCTGATCTATCTCAACTTTTCGTAAGTTCAGTGCTGATTTTGAATTGAACCATCCCGTTTGAGGGTTGCTTCCTGCCAACAGTGTTTCTTTCCCACTTTGTCCTAAATGTTAGGCACAAGATGGCAGCCACTCAACAGAAATACATTTAAACTTATAAATGTCATCTTCATTGAAGGACATTTTATCATTAAAAACCAAGGGTAAAATGGGTATAGAGTGTCAAAAGGTATAAATTTCAATTATAAAATAAGTAAGTCATGGGGATATAATGTATAGCATGACGACTAGAGCTAATAACACTGCATTGTGTCTTTGAAAGTTGCTGAAAGAGTAGGTCTTCAAAGTTATCACAAGAAAAAAGACAATTTTTAATTATGTGTGGTGACAGATGTTAACTTATGGTGGTGATCATTTTGCAATATGTGTAAATATATCAAATCATTAGATATGCCTGAAATGAATATAATGTTAAGTGACAATTATATCTCAATAAAAAAAGAAATTAACTCTTAAATATTAAAGTAATTGCTCTCCAAAGCTAAAACAAAACCATAAAAAAAGTAAATTCAGAGTTTTCAGACGAATGTCACTTTCTTGAGTACTGATTATTCCTTTGTAGGGAAAGTATCTGTGAATGTGATTCATAAAATTTGTCATTAAAAAAGGGCATTTGAAGGGGCGTGCAGGTGGCTCAGTTGGTTGGGCAACCTCCTTCGGCTCAGATCATGGTCCTGGAGTCTCAGAATCGAGTCCCACATTGGGCTCCCTGCTCGGCAGAGAGTCTGCCTCTCCCTTCTCACGCTCTCTCATTTTCTCTTTCTCTCAAATAAATAAAATCTTTAAAAAAAAAAAAAACCTGGTTTAAAAAAAGGGAGCATTTGGAATTGGAATATGTAAGTTTTTCAGGTTGTAGTCTACACAGAAGTTTTTGTTTTTGTGTTCTTTACCTAAGTTTATAGAAAACTAGAGCATCCTTCCACACCTTGTAGGACTCTTCTTTTACCATGCAGAAGGGAGTGTTTGTACTTAAAATAACCCCTGTAAGAAAGAACAGCTTCCATTTTCAGTTCCCATTGTCTTGGATATTTACAATATAATTAGGAACATAAATAGATATAAGAAGAACAATAGAAAAGCATATGTTAGCAGTGCCATTAAGTAGAAGCAGAAAGTCTAGTAGTATAGTGCTAAAAATTGTAATTAGGAAAACATGTAATTTGTATGATTAGCATTACTTCTAGTGATTCCAGAAAGTGGGGTATGGTGGATGGCAGAAATATAATCTGTATTTTGAGATGTAAAAATAACAAAAGGAAGGTATTATCTGGACCAAGACCAGGATGAGTTCAGTAACTCTGCCTTAGTTTCTCTTAGTTAAAGTGTATCTGTAGATTTTACTCCATTTGAAGCAATTTTTTTGTCCTAAGGTACATATTTTTAATCTGTATATCATTTGTATCAGAGTATGGGTTTCATTTTTTATTTTATTACCTCTTATTCCTCAATGTACTCTAGTTATTGATATTTTCTTCTCTTACTCATCACCTTCTTCTAAACATCATCACCTGTCCTCCAGCTATACTCAGTAGGGTCCAAAATAATACATACTATCACTAAGTTCAGTGAATAATTTTAAGTCCATATTTTGTTTGGAATCCAGCATAGTTTAGATTCTGTTTCCTAACTTTCTCTGAGCCCAGGCTCCTCTGGTTGTCCTTGTTCTCTGCTACTCCTTCTCAATCTCCTTTGTAATTTCTTTTCCTGACTATTAAATATTGGGATTAGTTAGAGATTTTTGTGGGCCTATTTCTTATTTCATCGGAGTCATCCTCCCTAGACAATTTATTTCCCAGGTTTCAATTGCTATCTTTACAGAACAACTCTGAAATTTGCATCTCTACACCAGACTTCTCTTTTTCTCTCTTAAGCGTTAGACTTAAATATTCAAAATCAACTGCTTACTGAACATTTTTAAATAGTGAATCACAGATTCTTCAAACTTAACCAGTCTAAAAGTTTGTTCATTATCTCACCCCCATATTTTTGCCCAACCTATTTTCTTCTCCTATTTTCCCTCCATCAGCAAATGAAATGACCACCCATTTATGTAACCCATATAAAAAGATACAAACCAAAATTCTATTTGATGCCTGTAGCAGACACTGTCAATGCTCTACTCAGATCCCTTAACACCCCTGCTTTTGTGATTTTGTTTGTGTCCTTTTCCAGGCTCCTTGCACTTCTGTGTCCAATGACCACACCTTCATCTCTTAAGAAAACCTTCCTTGGGCTACTAAACCCATTTTTCCCAATGTGCAGAAATCCAGAGTGTCTTGGGAGTAATTTAGCCATTCAGCCAATGACTGATGATGCAGAAATAAGATATTTTGACTAAATTTGGTCGGCCTGTTTTATGCCTCTATAATACCCCCTCTATAATACTAAATTTCTGTTGACTTAGTATACTCATAAATATTTGTACAATGCTTTTATTCTGGATTCTGAGTTCTTTAAAGCTGGAGACATATGTGTTTTCTTTCTTCATTTTCATTTCTGTAGGTTCAGCATCTGGCATAAAGCCTGACACATAATAGGTGCTTTATAAATATTTGTTGAATGAATGATTTAAGAATTCCTTTGATTATTGAAAATGTTCCTGAGACATGCCTAAGTTGGGTTGGCACGACCAAGGTAAGGTATCACATTCCTTAGCTGGCAGAATCTGGTAAATTTGTACGGATGGGAGGTATGCGTTCACACGTAAACAAATACCTACATATTTAAGATATGTTGCACATTATTTTATGTGCCTATAAATGGAAGAATTCTAGACAGATTCTTTATAAAATATCAAATGGTGCGGAGGATTGTCTTGTGTAATTTTAAAAGGATAATACTAAATCTAAAGCACTTAAAAGTATCTGATTTACCTATGTCATTTCCCATGTGTCTTCTAAAACCTTTCCCCAACTAAAAGCAACAGAACCCCAGTTTGGATCATACTCTTTTTGTTGTTGTTGTTGTTGTTGTTGTTGTTTTGTTATCCTTACAGCTCCCCACAACTTCACAGAGCCCATGAACACAAGTACTATCTCACAGAATCCTTGCGCATAGGCTCAAGTGATCATTGGTGGTAAAGCCAGGGCTACAAACCCTATCTCCTGACTCCATGCCCAGAATATTTCCCTCTTCCACATTACTTAGTTCCTGGCCCCAGATTGTACTCTGTATAGCCATAATGGTCCTGATTTCTCCCACCCCCCACCTTCATTACAAGCATTAAAAATAAAAACCCATTTGCTTATGCTCTTCACTTATTTTTAAAATCAATTCAGACATTTTAATTCTATTTAATTTCCCTTCCTCCTTTGTCTCATACCTCTTCCCCTCACCCAATCATGTAATGGGTTCTTCACATACTGGTACCAAAAAGCCAAAGTCCAGGTAAAAGCTATCTCTTGTTTTTGCTACACATTACCAAATAGTTCATGTTCTTATACTTGTCACTTCCTTTTGGTCCTGTTTTCATTTTTTCTGATGTTTCTTTATTATGAGAAGAAAGGAAAGGGGTATCACAGTGGGGAAAAATGAGGGGAGGGTGTTAGGGAGAGCAGAAAAGCAAAATAAGGGGCGCCTGGGTGGCTCAGTGGGTTGGGCTGCTGCCTTCGGCTCGGGTCATGATCTCAGGGTCCTGGGATGGTCATGATCTCAGGGTCCTGGGATGGAGCCCCGCATCCGGCACTCTGCTCCGCAGGGAGCCTGCTTCCCCCTCTCTCTCTCTCTCTCTGCCTGCCTCTCTGCCTACTTGTGATCTCTGTCTGTCAAATAAATAAATAAAATCTTTAAAAAAAAAAAAAAAAGAAAGAAAAAAAGAAAAGCAAAATAAGGATTTATTCCATGCTATAGTCATATGTCATTTTAAGGCTTCTGACAACGCCACCCTCCCATATCTAATTCATTATTAGTTAGGCCTTGTTGATATTATCTCTGTAGTATCTCTCAAGTCCATCTACGTCTTTCTATTTCAACCAACTTCACCATAATTTGGTCTTTCCAGACTAGCTCCTGTCAGTTTGCAGCCACTCTTGCCCATCAGGTGTATGTCGTAGGCTCTAGACAGAATGATCAAAAAGGACATTTAAGTCTCAAGCTAAACCCTGTAGGGAATAATACTAATAGTCATCATCACTATTGTTAAAATTAGTTCAGCACTAATCCAGTGCGTCGGGTACTATTTCTTTTTAATTGAACCTTTAAATGTAACCAATCGTTTTCATTTTCTTTCTTTCTTTCTTTCTTTCTTTCTTTTTTTTTTTTTTTTTTTTGGCAAATTTTAGGAGGCAAGTCAGTCTTATAATTTGCTTGTACTGCTTTCTGTATTTTGACAGGAAAACTCAAGCACACACACACATAGAGAAACACACATCAGTGTATATCCTAGGTGTTATCCTTGCTTTAGGATGATTCTTGATACTGAACTCTATTTTCTTGGCTCCTGAAAAAAACAGTTTTCTGAGTTGAATTATAAAATCTATGTGTGGTAATTTTATATTAGAACCTATTGCTTGGGGAAATCCTGCACTGTCTCTGGTATGTTTACTTTTGTGTGTGTGTGTGTGTGTGTGTGTGTGTGTGTGTGGTTTGGGGGTTTTTTAATATATTTTTTTAATTTTTTTATAAACATATAGTGTATTATTAGCCCCAGGGGTACAGGTCTATGAATCGCCAAGTCTACACACTTACAGCACCTACATAGCACATACCTTCCCCAATGTCCATAACCCCACCAACTGGTATGTTTACTTTTTTTTTTTCCTGTGTACCCAGAACACAAAGCTCCACCTTCTCTGGTTGGCTTGCAAATTTTTTTTGAGGGGATATATATATTTTTTTCTTTTTACCTTTTGACTCCCATAGTCATTTTTAATTTAGCCGAACACACAACTTTCCACATTTTATACACATTTCAAAAAGCATAATGCTAGGTTGTTATAAAATGAAACATAAATCAAGTCTTTCAGAGTTTTATCTTTTTAGTCATAAAGTCTACAAAGAAGTAATATTTTTTCTATAATCCATTCTAAGATTTAACATCTTAGAAACTTTTCTGAAAATATATTCATTGTTTTTAACATTTCTTCTTTGATTTCATACCAAACTTATGTTTATCACATGATTGCTCACCCAATTATACAACAAAATAAAAAGCATCATCAAATAGTTTAATAGGAATATAGGAAAATGTAGTTTGGTTCATCAAATGATGCAGAAAATAATGTGACAACAAAAAAATCTGATTGCAAATAAGATATTAGTTGTGCTAGAATTCATATTCTCACACTTTAGGAAAAAAAGGAAAGTTCAGAACCTCGAGAATATAAATGGAATAGAATAAATGGACACAATAAGATCACCATGTTTTAAAAAAAAATACAACAGCAACATAATATAAAATATTTACTGCCTAAATATTCAATGTGACAGATTCTAAGTAGTGTGAGGGAAAGACCATGCCTTGTTCAAACTGGTATTAATGATTACCACCTTTTATATCTCCGTATTATTTCCTGCATTATTTTTAAACAAGTATTTAGCAGATAATGAGAAAAACACAATTCTAAGAACATTATCTTCTTAAAAAAAATACTATATCTTTGTGTACGTGAGCATGTG